>NC_140968.1:1490720-1523220 GCF_056783735.1 Eptatretus burgeri | reverse complement strand
CAGTGTCTCGTCATGTAATATCGTTTCGTTTGTACATTGTTACCTTTTCCCATTTTAGTCTTATTGACTTCATTGTTTTTATCATTTCGCTGACTAAGTCGCCAGAGGCATTATGTTTTCGAGTTGTCTATCTGTATGTACGTCCGTCCGTGCTAATTTTCTGTTTTCTCTGCAACCGCTTATCCGAACGATGTACAATTTTCACCATAGGAGCAACTACTCATGTGGAATGTTTTAATGATAATTATGACGTCACATGTCACAGGTCGCGTGGTGTGGCAGCCATGTTGGAACAAGGACAAATGTGTCCAAGAGCCGCGTCCTAAAGGCAATAACAACAACAACTTCCGATATTTCGTCACGTGCCTTGATGGAGCCAATCGCAAGACCCGTCATGGAGGCTCCTGTTCATTACGAGAAAATAGTGTATTTACGAAATTACAACACATTAAATGGAATAATCTTTAAATAGTAACGTGAACTTTTCGAAACTTTAAAGCAAATGTCCGAATATATTTAAAAGTTCATGATAGACGCTCTCAAAAGGCACCCTCAATGCGAGGATGTGTACAGGTGTTTAGTATTTAAGGAGATACGGATCCTGTATATAAAAGAGCCGAGTCCTAAAGGTTTTGTCTTCACCAGAAGAAGAAGAAGAACAACAACAACAACAACAACAACGCAGAGCTCTCTTCGAGCCAGCATTCGCTACGCGAGACGCGGCTAAAAAAAAGAAAAACTTTGGACCTCTATCTCTGAAACCGATTCATGGAAAAAAAATTAAACTTGGCAGGTGTGAAGTACTCCCCATTGGGAACGAGTGGTTTTTTTGACGATGTCATAACGAAGCCACCTATGACACCATAATTGCATATGTTGAATGCTTTATCCAATCAGTTAAATTATTTTGGGGGTGGGGGGGGGGATTGATGACCTCATCGGTCATGTGGTTCAGCAGCCATATCTTTTTAAACATAAAAACCTTCAAAATCTTCTTCTCCGAAACGGCAGAACAGATCGATGTAAAACTTTACAGGTGTGATCTCCTACCCATGAGTAACAAAAAGTTCTCTACCTATGATGCCATAGGTCACATGGTTTGAGAGCTGTGATTTTTTTTTTGAAAATAAACCTTTAAAACTCTTCTCCAGAATGGCTGGACAGATCGAGGGGAAACTTCGCCCACATGTTCCCTAAGGGTTGTGGATACCAGGGTGTTTGCAAATAATTAATCAGTCACATAGTCTGACAGCAATATTGGATTGAATGCAAATCTTAAAAACAAAAATTCTCTTGAAACGCTTCATTAATCAACGTAAAACTTCACGGTTGTGATCCAGTAGTCATGTGGAATATATATATATATATATATATATATATATATATATATATATATATATATATATATATATATATATATATGTATACAGTATATATATATTTCAAATTTCAACTTGATCGGACGCATGGTCTGGCAGCCAGAATTATTTAATATTTTGAATCTGGTTTCAGGGATTTCATTCAAACTTGGTACAAGTATGTCTAATGATGTAATAGAGTGGGTGGAAGCATTGTCTGACGACATCGAAGAGTGCCTTTCTAGTTTTGATAAATTGAGTTCCACCTTATTGGGCATTGTACTCAAAATAGACAGGTGGATGATGAGCATGTTACCAACTGAGCCCTCCTGTCACCCAAAGGTTTGAAAGTTTTATAACTGCTGAAGAGATGAGTGCGGTCACACAAGCCGAGGGAGGCCTGGGCGTGACGCTGACTATCCGTGTGCTTATGCACAGCAAGGTTTGAAGACTCACTTCAAGCATCGCTTACCATCCCTCATTATTTGACCAATAAGCTGCTGTTTTGGGACTTGTGTTTAACCATTTTTGTTTGTTTTTTGTTTGTTTTGTCGGATGACTCGCAGGAAGTGGGAAGCATCATTGGAAAGGTGTAGTATTCAGATGGATTTCATTTTGCTGATGTGCATTTATTTTCAGATTGCAATGATGAAACGGAAACTGCTGTGATAGGCATCACGATTGTCTGCCGCTGTTGTATAAATCTGTGGACCTTTTGTCATGTCTTTCCTGCTTTTGTAAAATACTTTGACATGATGTTATGTTTCCTTGTTTTTACAGAAAGGAGATTATGTGAAAAGAATCCGTGATGAGGTACATTGGCCAGTTGCTGTTTGATGCCCTGTGATATAATTTTATTTGATGAGTGTCAGTCACTACAATTTATTTCGTTCATTCATTCATTCATTCATTCAATCTGTTGCAGAGTGGAGCTCGTATCAACATTTCTGATGGAAATCCTGAACGGATAGTGACTGTTACCGGTGCTACAGAATCTATTTTTGTGGCATTTAATCTGATGACTCGCAAGTTAGAGGAGGTGTGTGAAGGATTGAATAGCTATTGTTTCAAACCATCCATGGACACCATCCATGGACATCCATTGAGTGTTTTTGCAACTTGATGGTTGCTTTTTTTCCTCGTTCGGCAGGACATGATGAGCACCTTGTCGACCAGTGCCTTGCTAAGCCGACCGCCGGTGACACTGAGGTTGGTTATTCCAGCCAGTCAGTGTGGCTCCCTCATCGGGAAAAGCGGAAGTAAAATAAAAGAATTGCGAGAGGTGAGTAAATTTCCAATTAGGCTTTCCAATTCACATGTTAATGTGAATACAATAGGCTTTAAAAGACAAATGTAAAGAAAGTTTAAAAAAAAAAAAATTTTTACTTCTGCCACCGAAGGTGGACGGATGTTATGTTTTCACCCCTGTCTGTTTATCTGTTTGTTTGTTTGTCTGTGAGCAGGATATCTCAAAAAGTTGTGGCCGGACTCAGACAAAACTTCGTGGACAGGTTGGGTGTGTGAAAAGGATGGATGAATTCGATTTTGGTGAAGATCCAGATCCGGATACTATAATTTTAAAAGTGATTCTTCACCATTGAGACGTGGGGATAAAAACGATATGTAGCATGATATTTCAAAAAGTAATGGACGAGTTTTGACAAAATGTAGGTGGATGAATTGGTTTGGTGACGAGAACAAGGCAATTTGAATTTGGCTCAGGTCTGGATGCAAAGCGTAAACTGGTCAGGCCGACGGAGGTATGCGCTCTCTCAAGTGCCGTTCGAGTTGCTCTATCTGTCCATGATCATTGAAAAACAAATTTCACATTCCATCGTTATTTGAAATCGCACTAAAATACAGAGTTTGGTGTGTGTGGTCGATTCATTTGTTTGTTATTTATCCAATCTCAACCAAACCTTGTCAGGGGGGCGAAAGGTCATAAGACAAAGGTTGTGGCGAGATACTTGGTCTCCCTCCCTCTCCACCCCCGCCCCTTCCCCCAACGGTCTTTTGAGAGGGTACGATAAGTGACGCTTCAAATGCTTTTATTGTATAACAAGTGCGAGGCCCTTTGCTTTTATTGTTTGCAGTCACTTAGGTTGATGTTGCTTTCGACTTGACTGCAAAATATCGAGAGAAATACCCGTGTTTTATTATTCTGCCTTGGAATTTCCTTTTACCAAACAGCCTAATCTCTGATCATCAGTTTTTATTCTGTCCCAGTCACTCAACTTCGGGCATGCTGCTGCTTTCTGTCAGCAATCGATGAAGGCCCTGAATCATAATAATGAGGTCAAACTTGTCTTTCAGAACCTATCTATTGTGTTGGTCACAGTATGAAACCCTGCTCTACTTGCCAAGCTTTCTGCCTGTGGCAACCAATTTAATTCTTGACTTTCTGACTCCTCCACTTGTGCAGTCGCAAAGCCCTAGATGGAATCCAGTCATCATTCCCAGTTGAGGCTGAATTATTCAAGGCAGCTTCTTGCGCTTACTCCTTGTCTTTGTATACTTGAATAACCTCTCTGATGCCCTGGACAATACTTTTCCTCATTGCCGATGACGAAACTTTCCCATACTATACCCCATCCCAACCCCAGGATGACTGCAGCTCCCTCTCTGCTGACATCTGAAGGATCAGATGGTAGTCTGATAAATGTTTAAGTGTTGGTTATGATTCGGTTGAGGTCGAGTTTGAACTGCCAACCTCCCAGACTCAGAGCAGACACTATTAACCATTATGCCACCGATTTTGGTTCAAGGCAAATCGTTCATTCTGGGCAAGTCTAATCCTGCCATCCTGTGTGTCTGCAAGGATCGTCTTATAAACCCGCATGAATAATTCCACAACTGACCACTATATGAGGTTCAGTCTGTCGAGCTTTCTGAGCTTCACCATCGGTCACAATCTCGCCTCAACTCCCCTAGTAGACTATGTATCCAAGCTGGCCTCCAAGGCCAACCAAAGACTGGGCATCCAGAATCGTGCCATTTCCTTCCTTGGTAAATCAAAACTTCTCACGACCTACAACGCCTTTGTTCATCGTTCAATAGAATCCTGCTCTCACCTATTGGTTAGTACCCTGCTTCTTCCCTTTCTTTCATAAATACTGTGGAATCCATAGCACTCATTCATGGAATCTCCTGCCATGAAGCTGAAGCACAATGTCCGTTTCTCTCACAGTTCCAACAGGTTGTGGCCACTGTTTTTAACTTCCACTTATCCAGTCTAGCTCGCTCTGCTCTCTCAGCCATGGGAGCTGGATTGGATAAGTGGGACATTGCTTCAGCCTCCCCAGCAACTTCAGGATGCTTGCATTCGTCCAGTACCCCCCTCATTAAACTCCAAAAATCCTGGCTTGTCGCACACCTCCACTCTTTTGTTCCCTTTATTTTTTCCTGCTTGTGGAACTCTTTCATCCTGCTCAGGTGGTGCACTGCCATCTCCTGTCATCCTCTTGCTTATTTATTTTTGCCCAATTGTGTTGCCTCTCTTGGCTTCTGTCAGTTCATTGCCCTTTTACCTAACCTTCTGTCACCTCACTCTCCCATTAGCGTCAGTCTTGTTTAAAAATAATAGGTTTGTTGTCAAATCTATCCAATGCTTTCTATTTTATGTAAGAAATAATAATAATTTAATTTTGGACCTGAAATGCTTCATTTTGTGTGACAAATCAATGTAATCTGCACGTTGCTATGCAAGCAGCATGAGTCCTGCCAAGCCACTTTTTTTAGTGCATTTTTGTTCACATGGGGAGGCTTTTGGAAAAACAAGGCAGCAGCAAGGAGGAGAATGTCATTGCTAAAATTATTGGAACCAGCCCACTAAAGCTTGAAATAAACTCCCCAACAGCACGTGCATATTCCCACACACTGTAAAGCAAGCAGAATGTTCTTTATAAAACTGCAACTGGGCATACACAACTTGATTGTCATCAATCATGTTGTACTAGTTAAAGAGCTGTAGATTGGTTATTGACTGAAATAGTTATTGGATACCTAAGATATGAAGTGGAAAGATACCGGCATACATGCAAATATTGATAGACCAGGCCCGAATAACTTTAACATCTCAAAATGTTACAATGTATTGGCCTGATGCTGTATGTACCAACATTTTGCATAAAGTGCTTGTGATAGCCCAATCGGTGATAGCAGTCCTGCGGTTGGTCCAAAATAAAGATAGTAAAAGAAAAACGGCTATCTAAAAGGGTCGCAGCCCGAATGAATGACATTTATTCCCTCTAAACAACGGGTTTGGGCCTAACTACACATATACTTACAGAGATATCTCGCCTACGGGACCTGAATGGTGGTTTGCGAATTTCGTCAACCACAACAATATATATATATATATATATATATATATATATATATATATATATATATATATATATATATATATATATATATATATATATATATATACTTACACGAGATTTAAAGTGCATGGACCTTCAATGTTTATGGACTCTCTCGATGTTTGCGAGCATTGAAAAGGAAGATGTCTGCATGCATGTATGTACTGATGAAAGTCGTTCCTTTTAACAGTCTTTTTGAAAAAAACTGTAATCACGGAGACCCTTTCGTTCTACGCTAATTATGAATAATATTTTCAAAAAGCCGTTTATACCATGTGACAGTCAAATTCTTAGCCGGTTTGCGGTTTAGTCCATCTTCCATATTTTACTTGCTATTCTTGTTCCTTTTGCTGTTTTTTGTTGCTGAAGAGGAATTTCCTTGGATATGGGACGATACAGATTATTATTATTATTATTATTCATCATACCTTGTTCGATATCAGATGTATATGGTTGTGAATAATTAACTTTCCCTTTTCCTTGCTATCCCATTACTCTTGGAAATGTACTCGTACTGTATGTTTCAATTTCAAATCGTTCTGAGCATGTCATTTCCAGACTCCATGACATTTCCTGGACATTTGTAAACTTCAAGCTTGTCGTCTTGTCTGTACATGAGAGATCCACAATCACTGATTTTGATCTAATCGCTTGTGTCTTGGTGACCTCATGGAGGCTACGAATGACTGAACGTTAGCCTTCGCCAATGAACCGAAAGTTGACATGGTCTTCTTGGACTTCACAAAAGTGTTCTACTCTGAACCACTTGTGGCTAATAGCCCAAGATACACGGGTACATTTTGCGTTGGCCATCGTGTCATTTGGCCAATTGCTCAGCGTGGGGGTAAACGTAGTCATCGTGGACAGCAGTTTCCAGTAGTATCCCATGAGGTTTCATTCTGGTCCAGTACTCTTCCTGGTGTTCATGAATAACTTTCCCAACACCCTTTACTGCTGTTCAAGCCTTTTTATCGACAATGCTATGGTCTGGACAAGTATTTATGATTCCTCATGCTCTATTGTGCTACAGGAAGACTTCCACTGACTCCGTGGTCAAGGGAAAATTTCCTGCTTCTGAATGAACAAATGTGTTAGGGTTATGCACAAAGCACATGAAAAGTAAGTGTCTTGCAAGGTATTACTTGAGAGTCTGATCTCGGTGTACGTGGACCAATCTCGGACTCCCAGTGCCAATCGTGCAAAAATTGCATGCCAAGCTGGCATAGTCCTGGCCAAGATCAGAAGAGGTTCAGATATATTGAGTGAAATTGCTTCACGACAGTCTAAAATCTTAAATTGGACCGAATCTGGAATACTTCTGCCAGGTATGGTCTTCCTATCTTCTGAGGATGTAGTGTTGCAAGAGCACGTACAGCGAAGAGCCACAAAGCTAGTGTGTGGTCTCGGTAACCTACCATACAAGAGACGGCTATCTGTTCTCACTCTATCTTCCCTCGAGGATAGAAGACTATGCGGAAACCTCGTGTTAACTTCCAATACCTGATACAGTGTGCAATGCGTCCACTGAAGTATTCAAGTTGAGTATTCAAGTATTCAAGAGTTGAAGGGTATTCGGTAGAACGCATACCTCCGCCCTGTATGGTCTCCCTATCTTCTGAGGATGTAGTGTTGCTCGAGCACATTCAGCGAAGAGCCATAAAGCTAGTGTGTGGTCTCGGTAACCGACCATACAAGAGGCGGCTGTCTGTCCTCACTCAATCAGGCCTACATTCACAGCTTGATGGAGTACTTGTCTCTCCTTTGGGCTGGCATCCCTGCCTCACCTCACATCCCTGCAAGGGAAAGCAAGGGCCTCAAAATAATTGGGATCTCGCAACAAAGCCGAGTGTCTCGACCTATTCCTCACATCACAGGCAAGTTGGCCCCTGCGTTCTACTGCCTTATTTTTGTTTCGCATCCTCTGCCCTCTCTTGACTCTGTCCCTCCAAAGTCTCTGCAGGGTGCACATAGTCTGCCGGCAAACCCTCTTCTTGTTGAATTCACAAAATCCAGGCTCATTTCTCACCTTCACTCATTTGTTCCCCTTTTCTCTCACCTGTGGAACAAACTTCTTCAGTCTGTTCAGTCCCGTTCTTCCCTCCAGGGCTTCAAGACAGCTGTTCACCACTCCCTTAGGTCATCCCCCATCCATACTCGTGATCTCTTCCACCCCAGTTGACCCCATTCCCAAGCACTCACTTTTTACATATTGTTGTGATTTCCCCCACTCTCCCTCACTTCTTTTCGTTTGTTAGTTGTCCGCTGGTCGGTTCCTTTTTTTTTTTTTTTTTGTTGCTTCATCCCCGTTTTCCCTTCCTCCTCTTGCTGTGTTTCATTCTGCTTGCGTGCAACTTGTTCACCCCCATGTATCCTCCTCCTCCCCTTGATCTCACTCTCACTCTCACTTCAACTCTACTGTTGATGTTTCCCCCTTTCCATTTTGTTCCCTTCCATTGTTTCCCCTTTTCTGTTTTGTTCCCACCTTTCCATTTTGTTCCTTTCCATTGTTTCCCCCTTTCCATATTGTTCCCTTCCAGTCCGCTGTAGTTCTTTCACGATCCTCGACACATATTTTTAATGCGTATTTAAGAATTGGTGGAACTGTGCTTCATGGGAACTCCTGCTAACTTGTGTAGTTTACAAAAGCACAAATGAAATGCTGTCTTTCAGAGATGAAGAGGATGTACAAATTCAGTTTTTATCTCTCTGAAAACTACATACGTGGGAAAGGCATAGCTGCTGACTTGGAGTGTGGTAGGGGAGGGAGGTGGGGGATTTCACTAGGTAATGCATACATATCCTGTAGGTTTTATTTATATTTACTTCTGTATCCCCCCCCCTTTTGTTTTTTTTCCTGTTGGCTTGTCTGAATCTGAATACCTTCGACAACGGCAGAGCACAGGTGCGACAGTGCAAGTGGCTGGTGACCTGCTTCCCAATTCCACAGAACGGGCCGTAACGATCTCTGGTGCACCAGATGCTATTATCCAGTGTATGAGACAAATCTGTATCGTCATGCTCGAGGTATGGTTTGTACTTTGGTTATCCCCCATGCTTTTTCAAAAAAAAAAAACACCCGTGGGATATTGTAATCGGCTCTGTTCGTCTGTGCGTCTGTCCATTCTGCTAGCTCCTCCGAAACAGCCTGGGCAGAAATTCACCAAACTTGGTAGTTATGATTACCACATGGCACGAAGCTGCGAGAGCTGTGTAATTTCTGGCATATACCAAAAGGTCAAACACCAAGAAATGTAATTACAGTACGTTATTAAACTTGTTTAAATGAAACTGGATACGGAATCAACATTGGGTGACGCATGGAATAGGTAAGGATTTTTTGGGGGATTCAACCCCCAGTCAATGCCCCTGAAAGTGTGGGCTTCGGTGGACAAAATGGGGAAAATAATTTTTAACTCGATTTGATGTTGGTTCATTCCCAGTGGAACGTTTTGCCATGTTTCAACTTTGCTTTAGGAGGGTATCATGAGGATTTGCGATGGGGTGCCAGAGACTTCGCTGTAGTTAGAATTTATGTTCGGCATGAAGAAAATACGATCTGTTTCTGATGAACTTATTTTATTGGTTTTTGAGCTGGTGGGGGGGGGGGGAGGTGGATTCAGAGATTTTTTGAGTCCGAAACGGGGGCTTATGGATGTAGTCTCAATTTTCATGTGCATGCGTCCCCACATCCATATCTCGGACATGTATGACCGATTTTATTCGTACTTGGCACAAAGACAACACATGATGGTATACATATGCACATCATCTTGTTTTGTGATGCGATTAAAAGATGGCCGACTGATGACCATTTTAGATAAAAAACAGATGTTGAACACATCCTCAACCATTTCTCAGACATACATTCACCGATGTTGTTCAAACTAGGCACACATAATGAATGATGGCTTACTTATGCACGTCATATTTTTTTTGAGAACATATCCAAGATGGCCGACTGGTGGCTATTTTTGACCTTGTTTTTTCTGTTATTATTATTTATTTTTTTTTGCATATCATGTTGAGGCTCGTGTAAGAGCAAATATAAAGACCATAAAACAAGGCAGGATAACAGTGGGGTGGGAGAGGGAAGCACAAAATAGTGGGGAAGAGAAAGCAGGAGATCTGTGGAAGGGAGAGGGATGGGGTGGGGTACATGGGGTAAACATGATGGTACTACAGGGACTTTCGGGAAGGAAAACAGGGAATTTGAAGGATGTGGGTTTGGGGTAGATTAACGGGGATAGAAAAGATAAAGATTCTGGATTGGGGAAGATATCAGATGGTGGTGAACATCTGTTTTGAAGACCTGAAGGGAGGAGTGGGATTGAAGAGTGTGTGGGAGTTTGTTCAGGAGGTGGGAAAAAGGAGGAATGAAAGAGTGAAGGTCTGATTGATCCGAGCAGCAGTTCGAACTGTGAAACAAAAAAAGGAGGGGGGGGATGTGAGGCTTCATTAGTCCAATTTGCGCATTCTTTGACAGCCCTTCCCCTCCTCGACCTCCAGAGAGTTGGATGGTGGACGAAGGGCTTTGCAGGAGGAGAGCGTGAGGGGAAGGGAAGGCAGCGCAAGTGGGGTGAAGGCAGCATGATGGAAAAGTGAAGGAATGGGAAGGCGGCATGAGGGGAATGGAAGGCAGTGTCAGGGCAAGGGAAGGAAATGTGAGGGGAGGGGGAAGGTGGGCAGTGTACTAAGGCATTACCGGGGTGATAAAACGCTCCCAAACAGCAACGTTAGATTTTTAACCGCTGTGTTCTATGTGAAATCGGGCAGGAGCTTTTAAAAGTTGGACCACTGGACCTGCAGCTTATCTGAGCCCTGGCCTAATGCAACCCAAATTTGGTACCATTCTGAAGGCCCTGTCACACCTTGACGATTTAGCCAGCATATGCCTGACGTATGAAAAATTTGGCTAAAACGCTGGTACATGTCGAATACGTTATGGGTAAGTTTGTATACGTCGTAGTACGCTGGCATACGTCATAGTACCCTGGCATACGTCGTCGTACGCCGAGCTGTTAGACAAATTTTCCATCCTTGAAATTTTTGGACGTATGCCAGCATATGACTCGCACGTTCCGCATAACGCTGGCCATAAGATGTAGGCACGTTACGCGATCGTTGACACACGTCGACACACGTTACTTGTAAGTTACTCATAAGTCGAAACACGTCGAGGTAATGTTTAGCGTACCCAAAACTTATTTCTAACCTATGAGTAACGTGTTGTAGGCACGCTACGCGATCGTTGACACACGTCGACACGCGTTACTTGGAAGTTACTCATAAGTTTGTGGCGAGGCAGTTGTCCTGACACAACTTGCCTTTGCCTCATGGAAAGCAAACCCAACTGAGGGCAATCTCAGTTCCTTCCACAAAGCTCGGAACAAGTGTGTATCTACCCTCAGGAGAGCCAGAAAACAACATCTTTCTCATCTCAAGTCTGAACTCTCAAACCTCTCTCCCTCCTCAAAATCCTGGTGGCGTTTAATCAAATCTGTTTCTGGTGTATGTTCCCCCTCCATCCCCTCCCTTACCTCAAATGGCCGCACTGCTGATTCCACACGTGATAAAGCTGAATGTCTAAACTCGGTGTTTGCAGCTAAATCTTGTGTCCTAAACCCATCACTTTCTCTGCCCACTTTACCCAGTCGCACCCAACTGTCCCTGGACTCTGTGTCCTTTTCTCCTGACAAGGTGGAGAGCTTGCTTTCAAACCTCGAGTCGGATTCTGCAACCGGTCCAGACGGCATCAGCCCACCTGTCCTCAAAGCCTGCTCTTCTGCTCTTGCTCACCCTCTCTCTGTTCTATTCACCCTCTCATTTGCCCAAGGTCATCTGCCATCTGCTTGGAAATCTGCTAACATCACTGCCCTGCATAAAAAAGGTGCAAAAACAGATCCCTGTAACTACAGACCAATCAGCCTTCTCCCAATCATCAGCAAGGTTATGGAATCCATCATCGCTTCAGACATGAAATCCTTCTTCTTCTCCAATGGCTTGATTTCCAATCATCAATTTGGTTTCAGACCAGGTCACTCTACCCTGGATATGCTGCTTCTGCTCTCCCATCAATGGATGGAGGTCCTCAATGCCAGACAGGAAATCCGAGCCGTATCCCTGGACATATCACTTGCTTTTGACACAGTCTGGCACCCTGCACTACTCACCAAACTCTCTTCCCATGGTATCCAAGGCCATCTCCACTCATGGCTCGCAGACTTCCTCTCCTGTCGCAGTCAACGTGTGGCCCGAAATGGAGTTCTTTCATCCCCTCTTCCTGTGCAGGCTGGAGTTCCTCAAGGTAGCGTTCTGGGCCCTGTTCTTTTTCTGGTTTTCATCAATGATCTCTCCGACTCTGGAAAATCCTCTATTTCTCTTTGCCGACGACTCCACCCTCTGCCGTACCATCTGTCATCCTTCAGACCGGCAAGCAGCAGCTTCTTCGCTCACTGCTGATCTGGATAAAATCACAAACTGGTCCAACACGTGGAACATGTCTTTCAATCCAGACAAATCTCACACTCTCACTATGTCTCTTCGAAAGGACCGTTTAGAAAACCCCCCCATCCACTTTCTCAACAATCCTCTGGAAGAAGTCTTTTCTTTCAAGCTTCTGGGTCTCACTATCTGCCATGACCTTTCCTGGGAAAGTCACATTTCCAACCTCGCCTCCAAAGCCAGTCGCCGACTGGGAATCCTCCGTCGTGCAAAGTCCTTCCTCGGCCCTCTTGAGCTCCTGACCACTTACAAAGCTTTTGTCCGTAGCCTGATGGAGTACTGCTCTCCCCTCTGGGCTGGTGCTCCTGCCTCCCACCTTTCTCGGCTTCACGCTGTCGAAACCAGGGCATTTAAGATCGGCATCTCCCGCAATGAAGCTGAGTCTTTGGGCCTCTCACTCAATCACCGCAGGTTGGTCGGTGGTCTTTCTGTCTTCTACCGACTCCTCTCCAGCCTTGCCCCCCTGCTCTCTCTGCGATTTGTCCCCACCACATTTCCACAGGGCGCTCAAGGTCCGCCAACAACCCCCTTCTGGTAAAACTACCAAAATCACGAATCACTGCTCATCTTCACTCTTTCATTCCTCTTTTTTCCCGCCTTTGGAATAAACTTCCTCACTCTATTCTTTCCCAGTCTTACCTCCAGGCTTTCAAAACAGCTGTTCACCACCACCTCTTATCTTCCCCCATCCAAATCCTCGATCTTTTCTACCCCCGATAATCCACCCAAGCCCACTTCCTTCAATTCCCCTGCTTTCCTTCTTGAAAGTCCCTGTAATGTCCATCTTCTCTTCGCCATTTTCCCCGTCCCATCCCCATCCCTCTCCCTTCCACAGTTCACCTAATGTGTCTGTTCCCCACTGTTTTGTCCCTTCCACTCCCGCCCCTCTTGTCTCATGCCCCCTTGCTGTGAGTTGTGTGTTAGCTCTCATACGAGCCTCGCCAAGGTATACAAAAAAAAAAAGTCGAAACACGTCAAGGTAATGGTTCGCGTCAGTGTTCCAGACTCCCTGTTTTTTTTGTTTTTGTTTTTGTTTTTTTGTTTGTTTGTTTTTTCCTTCGGTATGACGGTGATGTTAACACTTCGATTTCTAGTGCGGTTATAATATAATTAATAGGCTGCCGCTCAACAATTTAAATCATAACCGCACTAGAAATCGAAGTGTCAACATCACTGTCATACCGAAGAAAAAAAAAATAAAAAAAAAACCAGGGAGTCTGGAACACTGATGCTAACCATTACCTCGACGTGTTTCGACTTATGAGTAACTTACAAGTAACGCGTGTCAACGATCGCGTAACGTGCCAACAACTTATGACCAGCGTACGCGGAACGTGTGTCATACGTCGAGAAATTTTCAACATGCTGAAAATTTCTTGAGTGACTCGGCGTATGACGACGTATGCCAGCGTGCTCTTAACGTATACAAAACTTACCCATAACGTATCCGACGTATGCCAGCTTGGTTCGGCAAATTTTTCATACATCTGCATACGCTGGCTAAAACGTCAAGGTGTGACAGCGGCTTCACACTTCGATGTCTAGTGCAGTTATGATTTGAATTGTCGAGCCGCAGCCTATGAATAACCTACGCCACGTGATCGTCGGCGATACGCTGCCGCGCTATGCATAAGTTCGACTATCGTTGGGCATAGGTTGTGAATGCCGACAACACGCTCAGCATTCGTTCGTATGTTATCTATGTGTGGTTGAAACGTTCTGTGTACGTTACTAATACATTATGCATAAATCCAAGTCGTTATGAATACGTCCAAAACTGGGAAAAAAACATCAATAGTTCAGCGTACGCCAGCGTTTTGCATAAATTTTGATACCTTGTCATACGCTGGCTAAAACGTCAAGGTGTGACAGGGCCTTATAGACTGTTTAAAAAATCAGAAAATTTGCTTCTTTACAGTTCAAGAAGCATTTTTGGGGAAAAGCAGGCAAACCACTTTTTCTGAGGTAGTTTTTCGCGCTGAACACGAATCTGTTGTTTGCCGAGCCCAAAAATGCCTAATAAGGTCACTTATTAAAATCAAAGGTCAATGAGTGCAAACTTCAAAATTTTTCAAAAAATGCTTATTTTGACATCCTCTATCCATATATATTACTTTATATTTTGTGATATTTTGTAAGGTAAAGCTATAACAGGTAATCAAAATTGTAGAATTAAAGGAAATTGTTAAGGAAAAATTTCACACTTTTACAAATGTCTCTGTAACGGTGCGACTTTTAGTTTCGTGTGGAGGTATACATTTTGCTTGCATTTTTTGCTCTTACGTCTACAGTAAGGAAGGGTTTTCTGCTTCTGCTGATGGTATGATATCCTATGGTGAATAAGACAGGTGTGTTAATGACCTAATTTGCATATTAAGAATATAGGTCAAAGGTTAATGAGTATGAAAGGTGATTGTTACATTTTGCCTCACAGCTACTGGTAATTTTGCCCCTTGGCTTCTCCAAGTCCACTCCATTTGACAGTGTTGCCATCTATGTGAAGCCGGCTACATTTCACACGAGCCATGCTTGACATTCCATTTCCATTCAAACAGGGTGTTCTTGAAGTAGCCCTAAATGAAGAATGAATCTAATAGCCTTGCCATCTAGTTAGTGCCTTAGGCATTACAAGAACAGGTAGGGATCCTCATCAAGTTTTATCAAACAGAAATATGAATGAAAGTGAAAGTGACAGAAAATGAATCCATGGCCAGACATGCTTGACATCATATACACCCACAGATGCACAGGTTGTGGGCCTAGAGCGAGTGATGAGTGCATGTACTGCTATGCTGTTGATTAGACTGCTGTCTGTACTAAATCTGAAGCCAGAGCGGGAGCCAGGGCAAGCACCAGCTATATTTGCAGTACGGGGGGGGGGGGGGGACTTTTCATGATCAGAACATGCATGCCTGGAACTTATTATTAAGTTTTTTGTTTCTCTCCCCAGGCAACTATGGAACCTATTGCAAGCCTCAAGCGACAGCGTGAGGATGTGACGTTTGAACAATGTATCATATGCCAGGAAAGCAGCCAGGCTAAAGACACGGTTTTCAACCAGACAGACCAAGGCATTGCTTCCATCAGAGAGGCGACTGAGCTCCGATGCAAACTGAGGCACTGTGAATTTCGGCCAGCTGTGGACAGGCTTTCATCGCTCTTTGCAGAGCCTCAAGACAGTATCCCCAAACTTAAATGGCACAAACTATGTTACTCAGCATAGACACGTAAGGTGAAAATAAATGCTAAGCGAGAAAAGGAGCAATCAAAAGATCCGGCAAAAGCGCAAGCTAATGAAAGAAAGGGTGTTTCAGTTGAAGGACGCCGGTTTTTACACAGTAGTACTACTCAGGTGGACTGGACTTTGTGTATGTTCTGCCAAAAATTCGATAGGAAGCAGAAGACAAGTCGTGTCACAACCTTCGACGTGAGTGACGACATCATAGCAAAAGCTCAATTTGTACATGAGATCTTAGTCCGAACTGCAACTGAGAATGATTTGATCTCTGCTGAAGCATGTTATCATGCTAACTGCCTTAAAAAGTTCTATAGGGATGTAAAATGGGCAGAAGCCGTGAGCAAAGCAGCTGGCATGGCCATATCATGGTTGTGTCAAGAACTGCATCACTCTGCTGAGAAAGGACACGTGTTTGAACTGTCAGCAGTATTCGAGAGGTACAAATAACTAAACAGTGAGTGTGACTGCACGATTCCTACATCGTATGTTAGTAGACTGGGCACTTTCAAAGAAACTTTGTCAAAGTACATTGGGGACACATGAATTTCTTGTGCCAAGAAATGTAGCTATTTCAGAAAGGCAAACTCTGCTTCTTCCCAGACAGTTCAGTCACATACCCCTTTCAGAAATGGTGTGTGGTCAGAACAGTGCAGAAAATATTCCCGTATTTAGACAACAGGATGATGATTTTCTATCTTTAGTGCATGT
This sequence comes from Eptatretus burgeri, assembly GCF_056783735.1. Lineage (NCBI taxonomy): Eukaryota > Metazoa > Chordata > Myxini > Myxiniformes > Myxinidae > Eptatretus > Eptatretus burgeri. Next base: position 1,507,051 of record NC_140968.1, on the reverse strand, counting down.
AGCTCTTAAACTCCGCAGTGATATCATGTCACATCCTGCATTCGAGGGCTGTGATGTCGGTGAAGAAGCAGAGTTGGCAAGCATACCGCCATCTGTACACATGTCTGTCAATATCTTGCTTGGTGGCCAAAGTGGTGTTGATGCTGAGTTTGATGAATGTGAAACGTCTGAAATTAGTTGGGTGAAGAAAACAAGGGTCCTTGGCATTGAGCAACATATGGTCTATGGTGTTTGTGGAGACAAGAAAGCACCGCCTAAACATGTTGGAATGGGTATGACACTGTACCAATCAACTCGGTCAAAGAAATTGGTTGAGTTATTCCATAATGCTGGGCACATAATCAGCTACAACCGGGTTCTAAAGTATGACACATCAATGGCTGAAAACACTCTGAAAGCGCTTGATCCACAAACTGGGGCGATGGTACCTAGCAACCTGGTCTCTGGAAGATTTGTGTATTTTTCTGGTGACAATATTGATATCAATGACTCAACCCTAGATTGCAAGAATACATTTCATTCTACACAGTTTGCTGCCTGGCAGAGGGGGCCACCTGCTGACAGTGGTCTTCGAGACATCAAACCATCCAATACATCAACTTTGGAGATCCCACCTTCAGTTGAAAAGATTCATGAGGTGTTTATCAACAAGGACACCCTCATTCCTGCTTTCGATGGGGTTGAAACAGGATGGTTTCTGAGGCAGAAAGATACTCCCAGTGCTCTACAAGACAGTGTAGATTGGGACATGGCATTCTTAACATCTCGGCAAGGAGAGGACGAAAAAGGTTCCTGGACCACGTTCAATCAGTTGCACAGCACAAGGTCAGAGATAGCCAAAACTACCATTGGATATATGCCAATCATACTAGCCCCAGCTCATGAACTTTCAACTTTGAACACCATGGTATGAAGGGCATTACATGTCGCAAGGGCTCTAGGAAACCGCTACGCTGTGATCACAGTTGATCAGGCATTGTACCCCCAACTGATGGAGCTGAAATGGTCAGTGTCCGACTTCAGAGATACCCTAATTCCAAGATTAGGTGGGCTACATATCACTATGAACTTTTTGAAAGCGATAGGGCAACTCACAGAAGATTCTGGAATACTTGAACTGTGGGTTGAAAGTGGTTTACTTGGACCAAATTTGGCTGAGAAGGCTAAAGATGGAAAATCATATGCAAAGGCAATGAGGGCGCACAAATTAACTTGGCAAGCGCAGTGGCAAATCTTGATGCCGCAATTCAAAACTGACCTCCATAAACAAGATCCCAAAACTTGCCAAACCCTGGAGGATGCACTAGCCAGCAAAGACTTCGATAGCTTACTTGACATTGTGGGTTCTGAGACCTTTCGGCAGCACCTCACAGTCTTCGTTTAAAATCGACAGAGTGATCCAAACTTCAGGTTTTAGTGGGATTACTTGAGGATGGTAACTGTATTGCTTGCTTTCGTTCGGGCACAGAGAGCAGGGTTGTGGACGCTACATTTGGAATTGTTCCGAGAAATGTTGCCATTCTTCTTCCGATACGATCACGTGAATTACGCAAGATGGGGCTGTGTTTACCTGTCACAGATGCATCAGCTCCCACCAGAAGTGGAGGAAGAGTTCCGCCTTGGTAACTTTGTTGTGAAAGGATCAGACCAAAGTTTCAACCAAGTCGATCCGGATCATAGCCTGGAATGGCTCAATGGAATTGGGAAAAAGAGTTTGGGAATTTTTGTTTGGATTTTTGAAAAAGAGTTTGGGAAAATTGGGAATTGGGAAAAAAAAAAGAATTGGGAAAAATCATTGGAATAACCAAAACCAATTCAGCCCTGGCAAGATAGACGCTCTCATACAACCACAGGACGCGCATTTCAATGCAGACGTATGGAATGATGAACGTTGGAGTGGACACTGGGTACACCCCTAATGAAGCCACCTCTTCCCGCACTAAACGTGACAACTCCGATGAGGAACGAATCCTTCAAACTCTCTTGCGATTCAAAGTATTTGCTGAAGAATCTACTGCGCAACAAAAGATGTTGCGACTTCTGAAATAGAAGAGTCGCTGCTGAATGCTGAAACGCTTGGGCAACAGAAGTTGGAGAGTTTCGTCAAAGAGAGACTTGTGTCATCCACCAACTTGTTCCGTTCTGCACTTCAAAAGGTGAAGGCTCCAACCTTTGCAACACTCTACGATGTTGCTACAAAGACGCCAAGTGGGAAGACAGAAAGCACAAAAGCAGACAGAAACTTCTTGCAGAGACTAATTGCAGCCTACAGAGCTGGAAGACCGGTAGACCTGGCGAGAATACTGAACCATGAGTTAATGAACGTACCAATTTGCATTGCTGAGACGTCTGGTGAACTTCGATCTGGCATTAAAGCCAACTTATTTGACATTCTTATCCAAAGTGTAATCTGCCCCACAGAAATCTCTAATGATGAGCCTTCTTGCTTGATCATTGATGGACAAGCTGCAGTCATGTCACTTGGAAAGCCAAGCAAGGCAAATACCTTTGGTTACTATGAGGATGAATTTGTGAAGTTCATTTTCCGGCAAGGCCAGGCTTACATCCGAATTGACGTTACCTTCGATCGGTACAGAGATATTTTCATCAAAGTTGGAACAAGGACCAAACGTACAAAGAAGTCAAGGCCAGTTCGGCATCTGATTGAAGATAGGGACGTACCACTCCCCCAACAAATGGCTGGACTTTCTTGCAGCAACTGAAAACAAGACAGAGCTTGCTCAGTTCCTGTCAAATGCTCTCATAGCTGCGGCACCCCCTGAAAAAGTGGTTGTTGTTGGTGGAGGTTTTGCTTCTGAAACAGAAGTCCAGAGTTCAGACCCTGCAATGGACACAACATTGCTAGAGAGCAATCATGAGGAGGCGGATTCTAGAATGATTCTACACTGCCTTCAAACAGATGCACTGAACATTGTGGTCGTAGCTCGTGACACAGATGTCTTGGTGTTGTTGGTCGCCAACTTCGGTAGAATGTCTTGCACGAGGCTTTGGATGAAAGCGGGAGCAATGAAGAAACCGAAGTATGTTCCTGTGCATGACATAAGGAGGGAACTTGGACTTGCCGATCATGTCTATGAGATACTACCTGCATTTCACAGTGTAATAGGATGCGACACGGTGTCCTTTTTCTCAGGACACTAAAAGAGAACAGAGTGGGATATCTTCCTTGAACACAACAGTCTTCTCAAACATCTTGGCAAGTTTCCGACGCCCTCAAAACAGGTCACAGAAGATGCTGAAAAGTTCATTTGCCACATCTATAAGGCACCATCTGAGAACTGTAATCAAGCCCTGATTAAGCTTTTCAGCAAATGTCATGCAACGGAGACCCTCCCTCCACCTCGTGACGCTGCAAAATTCCACATAGAACGAGCAAACTACCAAGGTTTCATTTGGAGAGAAGCTCATAACCCAATGCCATCCCTGCCACCACCAACAGAATGTGGATGGAGACTCGTGGATGGTAAATTGTCACCGGTTCTTAAAACTTTGCCTCCAATTCCAAAGGAATGCAGATAACTTGTGCAGTGTAGTTGCACAAAAGGTTGCAGTACTAATAGTTGCTCTTGTCGGAAGTGGGGGAACCAGTTGTGCACTGATGCCTGCAAGTGCAATGTCGCAGAAATACCATGTCGAAACAGGGCGAAGTAAAGTAGACATTAGCAGGTCGCGGTTGGGGGTAGGGGTGGGGTGGAGTGGGTGGAGGGTGTCGTGTCACAGTGAACAAGCTCTTCTCCTTGCCCCCAATTGGTCAGACAGATTGCAGTAGGATATGATTGAGAGATAAGAACACATGATTGACTGTCAGAACAGTTGTTTGCGTCATAAGTTTACTTTGCACCTGGTGACCTTTAACCTTAATTAGGAGGCTAATTAATCAAATTGTGAAATTCAAAATTGAGAGTAATCTTGCTTAGGAATTACGTATGGATAGGAGTCAGTCAAACCATTTCACTTGTGGCATTTAATCATATAAATTAAAGTGAAATGAAACGGTATGTTAAAGAACTAAAAGTTGCTCTTGTACGGAGATATTAACAAAATAGTATTATTTTTCCTTCACATTTTCCTTTTTTTCTCACATTTTGAAAACCTGTATGAACCCTACTATACAAAATATTGTAGAATAAGTTACATATCTGGATAGAGCAGTGATTCTCAACCGGGGTTCCCCGGAACCCTAGGGTTCCGCAAGAGGTCGCTAGGGGTTCCGCGAGAAACAGTAATAAATAGGCTAATGTATTTTTGAGTAGTTTTTGTTTGATTTAATATTCGTAATTTTACTATACACGTACAGCATATTGTTGGAAACTCCTTGGTTATTACAATAGAGGCTTCAACCTCTTTTATTATTTACAATTATAACAACCATAGGGAATGTATTTAACGATGTCTATATGGCGCCAGTGTGAAACCGCCCTCACTGGTTAGTGGACGTCCTGTACATGGCGGATTCATGTATCATCGTGTATCACGATAAGTTATTGTAACAGTTATATACTTTTGTTATGTTTATATGTGTTATACGTATGTGATATTGGTTGTTTATGTATATTTTTTTGTGTTTACAGATTTTTTTTTTTTTTGTGAATTAAAACCTCGGTGTGAGGTCTCATAAACGAGCAGTATGTTTTTTTTTTCATTGCCAATAAATTTGACAAAAAGAGGGTCATTTTTTTTTTCCTTAAACCAGGTATCCGAAAAAAATATATTATATTTACCACGTGAACTACAATAAAAATATAAAAGAGCTAGATATTAATAATGGTATATAATAATTTTTATGCAGGGGTTCCCTGAGACATGAAAACTATTTCAAGGGTTCCACAAGGGTAAAAAGGTTAAGAAACGCTGGGATAGAGGATGTCAAATGAAACTTTTTGAAAATTTTTGAAGTTTGCACTCATTGACCTTTGATCTTAATTCGTGACCTTATTCGGCATTTTTGGGCTCGGCAAACAACAGATTCATGTTCAGCGTGAAAAACTACCCTAGAAAAAGTGGTTTGCCTGCTTTTCCTCAAAAATGCTTCTTGAATTCACATTTCCCAGAAATATAATCAGTCTATTAACCATTGGTACCATTTGGTACCAATGTGTCTGGAGAGGAAGGTTTTTCAAGGAATTTGTGATCCCCCCCCCCCCAAATATTTATGAAGTCTGCCATTTTGACACACTACCAGTCATATGATAGGCATGACTTCCACAAATTTAACATCTGGACCCTGTCCTAATGTCATAACTCAAATTTGGTCGCATTCTGAATGGTGGGTGTGGAGAAGATTTTGGAAAGAATTTGAGTTACTGCCATTTTGGCACACTTCTGGTCACATGATTGACATGGCCTCCACAATTTAACATCAGGCCCCTGTCCTAATTTTGTAACCCAAATTTGGTTGCATTCTGTATGGTGGGTTTGGTGAAGAAGATTGTTGTTGAAATTTACTAAGTCAGCCATTTTGACATAGTTAAAGTCACATGACTGGAACGAGCTTTACAATGCCTGTTAGGCCTTAGTTATTTTATAACTTGGTTTACGCAGTTCTTCAGCTAAAATGTAGGGTCGGTAGGTCGAAATATAAATATAATTTCAATTTTTAGAAATCATATATTTTTATGATTTTTTTTCGGATGTTCCATGGAAAAGACAAGGGTAGGTGGGGGGGGGGATGTAAATCCCGGACCAGGAGGATCTAAGAAAACATTGAAGATGGAAAACCATTCAAATGCAGGATGCCATTGTTCACTGTATCCTCTGATGTGAAAAACAATAAAAAGGACTAAAACTTGTTTTTACAATATAGTCTGGCATGTTTTTCTTATAGGAACCTGTTGGATCATCAAACAAATGGAAACAATGCTGAGAAAATTACTGTCCAAGTCATAGATGTGTGCGTGCACACCAGTGCATAGTGTTGGATATGATTTAAAAAAAGGTGCCTACTCGGAGTCAACACGCTCAAAACGGTCAATCAGAGCCATAACCAGCTTAGTTTTCAGTGGGCATCTGATCGTACCGTCTCCCCATCCCCACGAGCACATCAAAGGCTGATTTCTGGTCCGTTGAAGGCTGAATATCAGCATCTTGCAGGGAAACTTTGACGTACTTGAAACCAAAATGTTTCAGTACGAACAGCGGTGTACAACTTTCGATGGAAACAAAATCGGCAGGATCGAGAGTAGCGTGCGAATCATCCCTGCTGCTGCACTGAATTGATGCAATAGTTCGGCCAGAATATTCGTCGTCAAGATGTTGTGTGATTAAATCACCAATACAGTCACTCAAATTTATACCGCTGACATACTTCTTAACAACTCATGGCTCGCAGACTTCCTCTCCTGTCGCAGTCACCGTATGGCCCTAAATGGAGTTCTTTCATCCCCTCTTACTGTCCAGGCTGGAGTTCCTCAAGGTAGCGTTCTGGGCCCTGTTCTTTTTCTGGTTTTCATCAATGATCTCTCTGACTCTCTGGAAAATCCTCTATATATGTTTGCTGATGACTCCACCCTCTGCCGTACCATCGGTCATCCCTCAGACCGGCAAGCAGTAGCCTCTTCGCTCACTGCTGATCTGGATAAAATAACAAACTGGTCCAACACGTGGAACATGTCTTTCAATCTGGACAAATCTCACACTCTCACAATGTCTCTTCGAAAGGACCGTTTAGAAAATCCCCCCATCCAGTTTCTCAACAATCCTCTGGAAGAAGTCCTTTCTTTCAAGCTTCTGGGTCTCACTATCTGCCATGACCTTTCCTGGGAAAACCACATTTCAAAACTCACCTCCAAAGCCAGTCGCCGATTGGGAATCCTTCGTCGTGCAAAGTCCTTCCTCGGCCCACCTGAGCTCCTGACCACTTACAAAGCCTTTGTCCGCAGCCTGATGGAGTACTGCTCTCCACTCTGGGCTGGTGCTCCTGCCTCCCACCTTTCTCGGCTTCACGCTGTAGAAACCAAGGCATTTCGGATCATTGGCATCTCCCGCAATGAGGCTGAGTCTTTGGGCCTCTCACTCATTCACCGCAGGTTGGTCGGTTGTCTTTCTGTCTTCTACCGTCTCCTCTCCAGCCTCGCCCCCCCAGCTCTCTCTGCGATTTGTGCCCACCACATTTCTGCAGGGCGCTCAAGGTCCGCCAACAACCCCCTTCTGGTAAAACTACCAAAATCACTTATCACTGCTCACCTTCACTCTTTCATTCCTCTTTTTTCCCGCCTTTGGAATAAATTCCCTCACTCTATTCATTCCCATTTTTCCCTCCAGGCCCTCAAAACAGCTGTTCACCACCACCTCTTATCATCTCCCATCCAAATCCTCAATCTTTTCTACCCCCGATAATCCACCCAATCCCACCTCCTTTAAATTCCCTGCTTTCCTTCCTGAAAGTCCCTGTAATGTCCATCTTCTATTCCCCATGTTCCCCGTCCCATACCTCTCCCTTCCACAGATCTCCTAATGTCTCTGTTCCCCACTGTTTTGTCCTTCCCACTCCCTCCTCTCTCGTCTCAAGTTCCCCATGATATGCGTTGTGTGTTAGCTCTCACACGAGCCTCGACAAGGTATACAAAAAAAAGAATCACTTTCGCCCCAGAAACCACAGTCAATCTGAATCAGGCTGGCCACTGCTCATACGCCAGGACCGAAGACGTCTGCACAGCTCTACTGCGCAGCTCGGTTAAAGGTGACTCGGCATTTTGGTGCGCGCACGAAATTATATTTTGAAAATAAATGCCGATGTTTACATTTCGGGTTTTGAAACTTTTGCACCTTCGGCGGAAAATGTATAAATATAAAAGGCTAAAAATGTGTTTTATATTTATATTTCATTTCGGCAAATATACCGTCGGCGGATCCGTAAACCAAGTTATAAAATAACTAAGGCCTTACCAGTCAGCAGAGGAATGATGCTGTCAAAATTTCAGCCGGATCAGCCTTGCGTTTTGGCTGGAGAAGTCAAAATAGGGGATGGATGGATGGATGGATGGACGGACGGTGTGTGAGGACAATACCTTATCTGGAATTTACGTTCTGGATAAGCTAAAAATTTAAACCCATGTTATCTTCCTGGCAAAGGCCTGCCTGCATGCATGCCCTAATCCATACACGTTCCTCCAACCTGCTCGCATGCAGGCACACACAACCCTACCACCGTCCGACCTCCATGTGTGCTGTCGAAATACCTCTTCATTTTTTGCCACTGCCAATTATTAATACTTTGCAGAAACTATTTGTGTATTTAATGTTGTGGCCAAAAATATATTGGCCTCCTTGCACTTTTTGCAAATAATTCACCATGTCTTCCAGAAAATTGTTGAAATTAAAAAATCTTTTGGTCTCCACGTATGTATTTCTTTGGTTTGCAGTGGAACAAAACAAAGCTGAAAAAATTACTAAATCTTAGCTTATTCCACACAGAAATCATAAAATGGCCTGGGCAATATTATTAGCACCTTTTAGAAGTTGTTTGAAATAATTAGATTTCAAGCAGGTGATTCTCCTTCACTTTGGAATTAAACTCACCTATGGTGAGTTGCAGGTGCCTGCAATATCAAAATCACTCATTCAACTAGTTTAAATGGAGAAAAGGAGTCATTCTGCTGTTTTCTGTCACTGTGTGCACCGCAATGAGCATGGAGAAAAGAAAGAGAACCCGAGAAATGTCTGAGGAGGTCAGACACAAGATTGTAACTAAGCATGGACAATCTCAAGGCTACAGGTCCATCTCAACAGACCTTGATGTTCCTGTGTCCACCGTACGCAATGTAATCAGGAAGTTTAAGGCCCATGGCACTGTCGCCAACCTCTCTGGACGTGGCCACAAGAGAGACTTGATTGAAGATTGCAGCGAAGAATTGTTCGAATGATGGAGAAAGCACCTCGATCAACTGCCAAACAGATAGAAGCTGACCTTCAGACACAAGGTATGACAGTTTCAACTCGCACCATCCGTGCGCCAACTCGATGAAAGTGGGTTTTATGGTAGGAGACACAGGAGGACCCCACTGCTGAGAGAGAGACATAAGAAAGCCGAACTGGAGTTTGCCAAAACACACCTGAACAAGCCAAAATCCTTCTGGGAGAATGTCCTGTGGACAGATGAGGCCAAATTGGAGCTTTTTGGTAAAGCACATCATCTCTGTTTGCAGAAAACAAAATGAAGCCTTCAAAGAAAAGAGCACCTTCCCTACAGTCAAGCATGAGGTTCAGTGATGTTTTGGGGTTGCTGTGCTGCCTCTGGCACTGGATGCCTTAAACGTGTGCATGACATCATGAAATCAGGAGATTACCAAGGAATTTTGGAGCACAATGTTCAACTCAGTGTCAGAAAGCTGGGTCTCCGTCGAAGGCCATGGGTCTTGCTGCAGGACAATGACCTCAAACACACTTCAAAAAGCACCCAGGAATGGTTCAAGACAAAATGCTGGAATGTTCTGAAGTAGCCAGCAATGATTTCACATCTAAATCCCATTGAACACCTGTGGGGAGATCTGAAAACAGCAGTTGGGAGAAGACACCCTTCAAATCTGGGAGAACTGGAGCAGTTTGCACAAGAAGAGTGGGACAACCTACCAGTAGAGAGATGTAGAACGCTCATTCATGGCTTGAGGAAGTGCTTGACTGCAGTAATTTTGTCCAAAGGTTGTGACACCAAATATTTAGTCGAGGGTGTCAATAATTTTGTCAATGCCATTTATTTTTTGTTTTCTAATTTAAAAGGATATATTGTTGCAGGGCTGGGTATCGGCGACGAGCAGGACCACTAGATGGAGCGTAGAGTCGACTCCACCGATCACCCGGAATTTAGATCGTACCTCTTCGGAAAACTCCAAAAAGTATGGGTCCTTTATCGGACCGAAGTTCGCCAATAGATCGACCACGTGGGGTAGGGTCGATTGCCAATTTCAATTTAACTAAATACCCACGTGGTCCAAACTACTGGGGAAATTCACCCTCGCCGATGCTCGTACGGAACGAGTCGCTGGCGTACTCGAAGCATGTGCGACCCGAGCGGATGATCACCGAGCTTTCGTCGATCCAAATGTCCCTTTTGAACACCTGTGTTCGGTCTCGGTCGGCAACAGCCTGGCTATTTCTCCAACACGCACCGTATAAAACCAATAAAAGAAAGACAAAAACGAACTGATACATTTAACACGTGGGTATATTTAGTCACAATAGGGAAATGAGGGGGGCACGTAAGGGCAGAGTTATCTGAATATTAATAAACACGTATGTACAGCAAGGCACTTAATTCATTACTTAGCAGACTGGTGCCACAAACACACATACGCACACACCCAAAATAATCGGACCAAAATGGTCTATATCGAGGCCTCCGGCTCGGATGGAAAGGACGAGCTGAAGACCAGATTCTGCCTCGGACCTGTCCACCTCGTGTGGTCTTCGCGTTGCGTCGGCCCGGGCCCCAGCGAGAGGCGAGCCACAATCAGCCTTCTCAGCTCCGCTCGGCGCTCGTCCTCGCAGTCAAAGCCTCTCCTCCGTATCCCTCCGAGAGACGGCGCGCACCCTTACGGCTCCGTTGGTGGATGGTGTCTCTGAAGCCCAAGCTCTTGATCATCGGGAGGAGGAGGAGGAAGAAGACCCTCTCTGCGAGGATTCTATGTTTCTTTTTTATCCTCTCCGGCGCTCTCGCCCAGGCGTGATTCGTTCTCGGGCGCAGCTCACTCAGGCATGGATCATTCTCGGGCGGGGCTCACTCAGGCGTGATTCATTCTCGAGCGCGGCTTGACCTTATCCCTACTTGGTGCCCCCTCCCCCCCAAGCGAATCAGTGGGTGGGGGCATGACCTTAACCCCAGTGAGAATGCCGGGAGCAGAGGGTTTTCGTTGTTTTATTTTGAGCTGCAGTAGTCCGCAGCTGTTGTTGTAGTTCATGTTGGTGGAAAAATGTAAAAGAAAAACCATAACTGTCAAAATAACTCCACAGCGCATGAACATTTAATCCCCTTTAGACTAGGGACGGGACCCTAACTGGCACCATGTACTTACCGATATAACTGATCTATAGGACCTGAATGTTGTGTGCAGTAATCTTCCAAATTCATAACAATATTAAGTTCTGAATCAAAAACAAAGGTTCTGTAACATGAACAGTGAAATATAGAATTGTGGAAACCAAATACCTCGTCAATTTCAACTTATTTTTACCGAAAAAAGTGTAACAGTGCCAATATTTTTGGCTACGACTTTTAAAAATATTTTGTTATGAAAGCAGATTACACAAAATGGAAAAAAGAAAACCTTGTATGTAATTGCCGAAAAAAGGACCCCTGTTGACTCTATTGTCAAGGATTGTAAAAGCAGTTTCAAGAGCATGGCTTTGTGCCAAATGAAGTTCCACTTTTTACACATTCCTTAATATTTTCTTCACTAAATATAATTGCCCAAACAGTAGAAAAAAAGTCTTTAAAACGATCAATGCTGAATTTTAATTATATTCCAAATGAACACTTTTTTTTCGCAGTCAGAACTACTGGTAAGCTAAATTTTGAAAATCTGTTCAGGTTCAGTGTTTGTCCAGCATTTTATTAACTGTGTACGAAAATTAAAGAGTGACGCTTGGAGACACCCGAGGTTTTGGTACATGCCGTATATAGAGCCTCTCGGCTCTGAAAACACCATAAAAGACAAAAGAAGAAGAAAAAGAACACCTGGTCTCACATCAAAAGAAGAATTCTTCACAATAGCTAGCGTGTAATAACTGAGCACCCGTCTCAAATATACTTGCGTGCATCCAACAACAGACTAGGGACGGTCATGTGACCCTCAAGAAAGGGCCGCCTTGTGTTTCGCGAGGACCACCATCACAGTGAAGGGGGGAGCGCAATGTGATGATCAATACGACTGGCCACGAGAAGGACCGATTCCCCGTCATGCTCACCTGCACCACAGACAGTGCCAAGCTTCCCCCATATATCGTGTTCAAGATGAAGACACTGCCCAAAGGCAAGCTTCCAGCCTGCGTCATTGTTCGTGCACAGCAGAAGGGGTGGATAGATGAGGGACTGGTCCAGGACTGGCTGCACACGGTCTGGAGTGGTTGGCCAGATGGCCGTCTCTCCCGATGACTGAGCATGATAATCCTGGATGTGTTCAGTTGTCACAAGACCGACGACACCAAATTGCTGCTCGGGACCAACACTGATCTCGTCATCATCCCAGGTGGCATGGATCGCTCCTGTAGCCTCTCAATGTGTCCATCAACAAGCCGTTCAAGGACTGGCTATGTCGATGCTAATCCGACTGGATAATGAGCTGGGAGAAGGCAGCCACCAAGAGCGGGAGGATGAGAAAGGTCAACCTTCCGATGATCTGCGGCTGTATCGTCACGCTGTGGGAGGACATACCGTCGGACATCATCAAGCGAGCACTTCTGAAATGCTGCATCTCCAACAATATGGATGGCACAGAGGACAATATAATTTCAGAGGAGCAGGCTACAAATGATGGTGACAGCGACGAGGACTTGCTGTATCCTGATTCGGACAAGTGGTTACATGCCATCTTTGTCGAGGAAAGCATTCACGAGGATTTCTTCGGGTTTAGCTGAAAAGCTTCGTCAAACCCAAACGGCCCTTTTCAGGGCCACAAATCCACAATAAATATGTGATACCGGAATGAATCCCTTTTCTTCCTTTTTCTAAAAACAAAAAATTGCTCTTTATAATATTTAATAAATAAGATAGAAAAATAACTTCTTGATATCCTCTCCTCTCTCTCTCTCTCTCTCTTCAACTTCTTGAAAACGAGAATCGGACTGTTTGACAAAATTCAGCAGACGTGGGAGTAAGCATGTTGATACCTCCGTCACTTTGTTCCTTACAAAGTGAATGTACAAACGTACACTATATGGCCAAAAGTATGTGGACACCTGCTCGTCCAACACTCCCTTGGTATGCATTCAAAGTTTTAGGCTGCTCGGTTTCATGGTTTTGGAGTTATGGAGGGCACGCTCTTTGTCTATGTCTCTGTCTCGCTCTGCCTCTGTCTCTCATTATTATTATCTATGGGTAATTCGGGTCATTGTATTGAGGTAGTGGTGTGGGGTGGGGGATGGTTTTGGATGTGAATTATATGGGGGTGGAAGAGGATGTTGTGAAAGGACGACAAGATGGGTTTGAGATGAGATACGAATGGGTGGATTCAGGTGAGGGAAGTTTCCCTGGTAATTATTGGGTTTGAAAGGCAAAATGGACAGGTTTATGAGGACTGAGGAGTTACTGTTTGGAAGCTAAAGGGCGAGGGACTGACAATGGATGGGTAGCGAGAGTTAAAGAAGGGTTGAAAGTATCGCGGATCGCCGTGTTGGTATGACTATTGTGGATCGCCGTGTCAGTAATCGGCACAGGCTTTCCAAAGTACACCCTATTCATATAAAATAACCAATTGGCACTTACTTTAATAACGGGCACGAGGGCAAAGAATAACGTCATTTCTTATTCGGTGCTCGGGTGCTGAAGGTTCAAAGTTAAAACCTACTGAACTTGTTTACGTCCTTGAACGTCTTGACATCATACATTCCACTGTTCCAGGTGTAGCCAAGTGCATCAAAGGTTTTTAAATCATGTGAACATATCTGCTATTTAAAGATTGTGAATACCCTTCTTAGATTTGTTGGTGATATCCAGATTTTTTTTATTTATTTAATTTTTTCATCCCGTTGCCTTTGTTTTTCGGTCCACCGGTGTATTCAGAATTCCAATACCGGTGTATCGATATGAAAAATTGTCCCGGTATAACCGGTATATTGATATATTGCCGGACTCTACCCGCATTGATTAAAGATAGCACAGATTAATTGATTGCATATTATCCCCGCCATGGGAAGAAGAAAGTACGAACTGTGATGGTTGGGTGGTGGGGCAACAGTTAGACACCAAGTAAGGGAATGAACAAATAAGAAAAGAGAGAGGAAACGTTGTTACCTGCAATTAAGAGAGACAGGTGAGGCAGGGTCAGTGGGTGTAAGTTAGTGTGGATAAGGATGGAAGATAACATGAGTGGGTGCAACTCCTGCTTGGAAGCCCCAGAGGCAAGAGTGGTATCTTCCATTGAAGTGGTTGAAAAAAAAAATCAGAATCTACTGAAATTGGGAAGTGAAGAAAAAAACAATAGATGGGGTGACAATGTCCAACTGGGTGTAGCGAGTCATTTCAGGTCACTCAAGTCTTTTCTTATATTTATTAATTTTTTTCATTCTGCCTTATCGTATCAAAACCATAAAGTATTAATTTTATTTATTTATTTTGAATATTCATGAATAATTGTATTTGCTTCTGTCCAGTCCCCACCAAAGGGTGCTACAATCCCCTACCGCCCCAAGCAGACTCCAGTTGCTCCAGTTATATTTGCTGGTGGACAGGTATGGGAGATTGTTTTGTTTGAAAAGGATAATTCCAAATATTTTTCTTTATCTTTCTTCTTTGTTTGCTTTAAAATGGCCATCATTTGTTTTCTTGATTTTTAGCTTCTTTGAACTGACTGATTTTATTTTATTTTATTTTATTTTTTTTGTATACAGAGGCTCGGCTCATGTAAGAACTAGAACATGAAACAAACAGATCGGAATGCAACAGAACAAAAGGAACAGCAGAAAGGGAAGGGGGAAATGCCAACAGCAGGGTCGTGGACAAAATACATGGAGACGGACAACAAGGGATGCGGGTAAAGTAGAGGGGTAGGGGAGAATTCAGGGGTTGGACAAGATGGATACAGAAGAAAGCACTCATGAAGGAAAAGCTGGGGGGAGAGGTGGGGGTGGTTTTACAGTGGTAGGAAAGATCATGGTTTGGGGTTGGGGAAGATCTGAGACGACAGGCAGCTGTCTTAAAGTCCTGCAGGGAATGAAGAGATTGAAGAGGATGTGGAATTTCGTTCCATAGGAGGGAAAAAAATGAAGAGTTGAGCAGTGATTCTGGATTTTGGGAGTTTCACCAGAAGGGGTTACCCTGCAAAAACCTGGGGTATGGGGGCAAAGCACAGAGAGGGCAAAGGGTGCAAGACCAGAAAGATTAAGGAAAAAGACAATGACCACGGACCTGTCTGCGATTGCGAAGTGATCGTCCTAAAGATTTGGCTTCATCACAAGAGATTCCAATAATATTAAAGGCCTTCGTTTCAACAGCTTCAAGCCGAGGAAGGTGTGTTGCAAGGGTGCCAGCCCAGAGGGGAGAAAAGTAATCCATCAGGCTGTGGATGAAGTCCGTGTTGTCTGATAGGTGTTCAGGTGTGCAAAGGAAGGATTTTGTACGACAGAGGATGCCCATTCGGCGATTGGCTTTGGGGGCCAACTTTGAAGCGTGGTGTGGGGGGGAGATATATATATATATATATATATATATATATATATATATATATATATATATATATATATATATATATATATATATATATATATATATATACATACACAGAAGGACATATTCCAAGTGTTTGACCAGCCTGTGATTTTTTTTTTTCATGGCCTGAAGAGAGGGAAGCAGCTGTTGCCTGTCTGTCTGAAGGATGAAGGATGTCAAGGCAGAGGGTGCAGTCATCAGGAAAGTGATAAAGAGGATTTTCCAGTCAGAGAGATTGTTGATGAAGATTAGGAATAAGATGTGGCTCAGAACACTGCCTTGGGACACTGCAGCCTTGACAAGGAGAGGAGATGAAAGAATTCCGATGAGTACCACACGTTGGCTACAAGAGTGAAGGAAGTCGGTACCCCTAGAGTGGAGTTGGCTTTGGATGCCATTGGCAGAGAGTTTAGAGAATAAGGCAAGAGGCCACTCTCTTGAAAGCCTGAGATGTGTGTGGAGAGATGACGCTGATCTCATGTCTGCTATTGAGGGCATCCATCTGTTGCTGGGAGAGCAGAAGCAGCATGTCCAAGGTTGAGTGACCAGGTCTGAATCTGAAATGAGCTCATTGGTAAAAGGAATGATTTTATACCAACTGTCATGATGGATTCATGACCATGCTGATGATTGGAAGTCTGTTGATAGGTTTGTAGTTGAGTAGATCAGTTTTTGCATATCGTACATGCAATGCAGTGATGTTGGCTGACTTCCAAGTTGATGGAAGATGACCGAGGGCCAATGACAGGGTGAAAAAGGCAGAGGATGGGAAAGAGCATCAGAGCAGGGTTTTCGGACATGTGCGCTGATGCCGTCCGGTCCAATAGTGGAGTCAGAGTCGAGGGTTGAAAGAACTTTATCCACCTTCTCTGTGCAAAAGACACAGTTGGGGTCCAACAGCAGTTGGGTACAACAGGGAAGGATGGGTAGGTACTGAGAGTGAGGAGTTGTGGAC
>NC_140968.1:1440720-1488220 GCF_056783735.1 Eptatretus burgeri | reverse complement strand
AAGTGAACACATCACAATTAAAATAAACACGTAAATATATATAAAGCATGTTAACATTGAAGTAAACATGGAAATAAAGTAAAAATTAAACAAAAACAATACTTTACCCTTTTATATTCATTACAAAACAGTGAGGTAGGTGAGGATAAGAGCATTACTACTCATACTGTACTCTGCTGTAAATAGAAACCACAAGACTTAGCTCTGGATCATGATGATGATGTTGGAGTGGAGAGCAGAAAAGGGGTTGCAGAGGGGGAAGCGGGTTTTCACGATCAGAAGCAGCATTGCCACATAAGAAAAGGTTAAGACAACCCTTTGCCACCTTACCTTGAACCCCGATCTTCCCTGCTTGGAGAGGAAGGTGCAAGATGGCAGCCTCTTCCAGAATAATCGCCGTCTCGTCGGCGTTTAAGACCTGCACTGGCATAAATCCCTTCACCTTGATTAGTTCCATGAGCTGTAGTAACCCTCGGAAAATAAAGGTTTGAGAATGGGGGTTCGAGTACGGGTGTCGGAAAGTAGGGTTTGGGAATGAGGTTCGAAGGAAAATTAAGGTTTGGGAATGAGGAAGAGTACAATGGGGAAGGTTCTACCTACAATCATTGACCTCATCATGGTGACCCACAGATGCTACATTTTCAACTCTATCTTTTCGCCCAACATCATGACCTTTCACTGCCTTTTGGCACAACTAACTTTGTTCATCGTTTTACATTTGGGCTCATTAAAAACGGTCCACGAGAAACAACACAAAGCTCGTAATGGGAGGTAATTATACATCCATGGGACGCAAACGATGACTCATCTTAACTCAAAAACCGTAATTGGCCGAAATGAAATCCCGCGATGATGAAATCGGAACACAATAGGTTGCCCACGATTGGTCGAAATTAGAACCCGCGATATTTGAGAGCTTACTGTAAATACAAGACACACACACACACACACACACACACACACACACACACACACACACACACACACACACACACACACACACACACACACACACTTGCGACGCGGCTGGGCCCTGCACCTTGGTCAGACTTGTTGACCCTGTGCTGTCGGGAGAGAAGGCCCGAGCTTTGGTGAACTCCCTCTTGCAAAGTTCCTCCCATTGAGGACGAGAGAGACGAGTGTTGTAAGATAGAGGATGATGCTGAATACAAATTTGATGGGAGTGGCGCCCAGAGTTGTGCTGACCAACATACATTTGTGACGTGGCCTGGCCTTGCAGCTTGTTGGGTTTTGCCGACCCCATCATGTTGAGAATGAAAACCCGAGCTTTGGCGACTCCCTTTTTGCCAATTTTCGCCTGCATGGGACCGAGTTTTGTAGGATCCAGGACCGTGCTGAATATGATGACTTCGATGAGAGCGAGAACTGAACTGGGGACGGCAGCTTCGGTGTAGAAGAGGGCCTTGCGGGTGGTGCCTGTAGTTGCGCAGAATGACGTGTTTGGGATGTGGCCTTCCACTTGTGGCTTGTTGGGTTTTGCCGATTCTATCCTGTCAAGGAAGGATGAGACTGGGAAGGAAGAAATCGAGACCCCTGCAGGCCACATGGGAGATGCACGGATTTACATCGTCGCAACTTCGGGGATGGATGGGGAAATGGAGCACAGATAAGGAGACTGCTTGGTCCATCAGCCATGGTTCCTTGCTGGGATGAAGATCGATGCTTCAAGACCAGGGAAGGCTCCGTTCAATTTTGGAGACTCGCGAGTGTAGAGGACGACCGGTGGGCGCGCGCGCGCACACACACACACACACACACACACACACACACACACACACACACACACACACACACACACACACACACACACACACACACACACACACACACACACACACACACACGTCATACTGAATGAGAAAGCAATACAATGACACTGGAATACATTACTGATACTGTCTTACTTGGAAGGAGAGATTGAAATCCCAGGGTTAAAGATATGACGTGGTATCTTACAAGGTGATAGCCTTCCCCTCCCCCCCCCCTCCTCCTTTTTTGTCTCGCTGTGGACCCACTGAGTGACCTCATCGATGAACAACGACATGGATACAATCTGACATTCAACAGAAAAATGACCAAAGAAACAAGAAAAGTGACACATCTACTGTTTATGGATGATCTAACACACTTCGCACTGAATGATGAGAAATTGGCAGATCAAGTGAAACTCGTAAAGCAGTACTCGGAGGAAATCCGAATGAAGTTTGGTCTTGACAAATATGCCAAATGCACATTTCTATGAGGAAAAACAAAAAGAACACGTGACATCTCAATCGATCAAAGTACAACCATACAGGAACTAGAAAACGAAGCCCCCAAGTACAACACCAAAAAATGCGTAAAACAATCAGCAAAGAGTACAAGACTAATTCTGAAGTCATCCCTCCCTCCAAGAAACAAATCCAAAGCTGTAAAGCAACTTGCAGTACCGATATTCTAATATAGCTGTGCGATTTGTCCCCACCACATTTCCACAGGGCGCTCAAGGTCCGCCAACAACCCCCTTCTGGTAAAACTACCAAAATCACGAATCGCTGCTCATCTTCACTCTTTCATTCCTCTTTTTTCCCGCCTTTGGAATAAACTTCCTCACTATTCTTTCCCATTCTTCCCTCCAGGCATTCAAAACAACTGTTCACCACCACCTCTTATCTTCCCCCATCCAAATCCTCGATCTTTTCTACCCCCGATAATCCACCCAAGCCCACTTCCTTCATTTCTCCTGCTTTCCTTCTTGAAAGTACCCGAAATGTCCATCTTCTCTTCGCCATGTTCCCCGTCCCATCTCCATCCCTCTCCCTTCCACAGTTCACCTAATGTGTCTGTTCCCCACTGTTTTGTCCCTTCCACTCCCGCCCCTCTTGTCTCATGCCTCCTTGCTGTGAGTTGTGTGTTCGCTCTCATACGAGCCTCGACCAAGGTATACAAAAAAAATGATATACTGGCCACAATTGGAGATCAACAACTGAGACACCAAAACAAGGAAACTTCTAACTATTCACAAGATGTTCCACAAAAACGAATGCATACCAAGGTTGCGGAGACGAGAAGGAGGTGGTCTGATGGAGCTCAACCAAGTTCACAGAACGTGTGTAAAACAAGCGAAGTATGAAAAGCACTCAACAAACTATCGGATGAGATTTGTACATGAGCAAGAAAACAACAAACCAGAAAAGGCATCCTCAACCCACTTAGCAACAAACTTCCAAAAGCAGGTGCAAATGATGGACACTACACAGGAAAATGAAACAGAAACGAACAAAGCCCCAATGATTGCAAAGGAAAACAACAAAATATCAAGAAAAAGAGCAATCGGAGATTGCAGAACCTCGCCAGGATTTGTTTTGTGTGGTGTTTGTGTACTGGTGTTACGTAATTTATAAAAGACGTAACTGTTGACAGTGATGACCGGGTCCCAAGATGTCCCGCTTTGATCGGACACCTACCCTGACCCTTGACGTGTATTACTATTATATTGAATTTAGAATGGGATTAAAATAAATTCAATTCAAATCAAATTGAAGACCAAATTCGTACAAGTCCTGCATTGGAGTCATCAGAAGGAATCCGAACAAGCAAAAAGCAAAGATGGAGTCATCAGGAAGAACCTGGATAGGATTCACATTTCAGCTGCTACTACTCTACCCTCAAACCCATCCAGGCACAGCCAAGTCAGCCTTATTTCAAAATAAAAATAACAAGTCTGAAGACGACAATGGTTCACGAGCGGTATTTGACGATGTAGATTGTTTCAGAAGTCAAGGATGAGACGGTGATAATTTTTGACCAAGTTATAAAAATTATCAACATGATGTGGTACGGGTGACAGGTTATGAGCTGCAAAATGTCGAAAACCCGGTTTCGTTCAACAACTTTCAAAATTTGACCTTTGCATAACCTTTAAAGGTCACAAAACAATGTTGTGGACATTAAAATAAGAAAACAGGATATGTGCTATAGCTTATTGGAGTTAGTTTGTCGAAGAAGGTCGAAAACCCGGTTCGATTCCCACAACTATGAAAATTTGACCTTTGTGGCCTTTAATGGTCAAAGGTCAAGGATTATGACCTTTGGTGCAAAACTTCCTCTGGAACATTCCAGGAACAATATAACGTCATATAGGCTATATGGCATTTCGCACTCCTCGGATTATCCATACTTTGATGGAATCAGCGTAAGAACAAACTTGAATGGGGCGCCACGGGCAAGGTGTTCGAGATAGAGCAAAATGGTTTCAAGACTTTAGGTGGGGAATGACCAAGATTATGCTTAAAAAAAAAAGTCATCCTAGCTCTCAAAGTTTGGGTATATGCCTGGTGTTGGCTTAATGGTTAGAGTGGTTGGCTTGGGATACGAGGATCCTGAGTTCAAAGCCCGCTCCGCTGTTGAATTACCAGGTGGGGTTGACTCTGCCTGTCATCCTTCTGAGGTCGGCAAAATGAGTGCCAGCATGCTGGTATCCTGTGTCGGAGTGGCGACCCGTCCAGGATTGTGTCCAATAGCCAAGGAGTCTGCTTCGGCAGCACCAATGCTCTGCACAGAGTATGGTCCCAATGGAATGGAATGGAAAGTTTGGGTGGTCGTATAATTTTTATGTCAAAATTCGCAATTTTCTAAGTTTTTGACTTTGTGACCTTGACCTTGGGACGAAAATGAAAAATCGAACGACAAGTTTTCGATGATTCATTTTGCTATTCAAATACTGAAGAACCCATTCCATTCAGTCAATTCCCAAGAAGATAGATTTTTAATCTGACTACCCCCTAAAAATGGCTATTTTTTGGGCGTGGCAACGCCCACAATGGTCGTAGCCACGCCGCCCTCATCCAGGAAAACACAACTCGACATTGATATCGAACACATAACCAAGTTTCATCAAGATCGGATCAAAGTCCACAGAGTTATGCTCTGGACAGACAGACAGACACACAGACACACACAGACAAGCCGGTAGGCGGACATGGGTATTCGCCTACCCAATAGAACCTGACGCGATGTGCCCGTTCGATGGGGAATGACCTGAGGATTAAGTTCAAAATAATTCATGATTCTAGCTTCAAGGGTTAATGCTGCAGATTGTTTTTCGTTAAAATACCCCCACATTTCGAGGTTTTTCGGCCGTTGCTAGGCAACGGAGGGGTCCATAGCAACGGTTCTTTCTCACATATAACTAGCACATACCATGAACCTACCATACCAGTTTCATGTATATCTGACTCATAGTCTCTGAGATATAACAAACTTCGTTTTTTTATTGTTTTCGACCAGGGTTCATTCAAAGTCTATCTTCTCCGAGAGTTTTCATAGGATCGGCTGGAAATTTTTGACAATATGGCTGAATGTACTGCCCACAGTCGTTCGTGGCCCGATTTTTGATTTTAGAAAAAATTAATTTTTTATGATTTTTCAAAAATTTCGAAGTTCCGTTGCAAGGCAACGGTGGTGTCCATAGCAACGGTTCTCATTTGCACACAATTAGGTCATGATATGACCCGACCAACCAAGTTTCATCCAAATCGCCATTGTATTAACTGAAATCGCCATTTTAAATACTGATAAGGGTAGAACAAATCTCAAGAAAAACATTTTTGGAATTTTTTTTTTCGACTGGATTGACAACCCAACATAATGAATATAGTGGTCACTCTGGCTGGCGCTCGTGAACCAAAAAATAAAAATAATCAAAAAGAACCCAGATTCAAAAAATAATAATTCTGGCTGCCACACCATGTGTCCAATCAGGTTGAAATTTAAAACATACTAGTGCGTGCCCGTAGGTGCAAACAAAACAAAACAAATAAAACTTTCAAACCGCATGCCAGAAACAACTACACAGGCCGTTCCTTCGCTCTCACGTGCCCGTACGTGCATAGGCGTATCTGCAAAAAAAAAAAAACTTTCAAACCGCGTGCCAGAAACAACAACCACACAGGCCAGTCCTTCGCTCTCGTAAACGACAACTGGATTGGGGCATTGTGTTTATCTATAAATGCGCATAAGAAATCAAGAAATTATTAGAATACAGTAAGTCATCACTATGCGGAAGTAGTGCGTGCCCATATGGAATGTTCACATGCAATCCACAAATTATCGCTTGCATTGATTTTTGCCTTTTATCGCAAGGAAAAACACAGAGAAGAGGAAAGAGGAGAAAAAAAAAAAACGTGCAAAAAATAATTTACTTCCTGCTTCGGAGCATACCAGCACTCTGATGTTACCGAAATTTATGCACCGTCTAATATGAAAACGATCATAACTTGGGGCATTGTGTTTATCTATAAATGCGCATAAATCGAGAAATTATTAGAATACACGAAGTCATCATTATCCGGAAGCCCGTACGTTGTAACCCGTAATGGGAACGCGGCTGCCCGTAAAAAAAAATAATAAATAAAAATTCAAACCGCGAGCAACAAACAACAACCCCACAGGCCATTTCTTCGCTCTTGCGTGCCCGTACGTGGGTGGCGCGGAAGTTCGCATATCACAGTTTCGATGACTCGCAATTTAGGTTTTAATGGCCAATTATTCAATTTGCGCCAACGTATTTTGCCTTTTCGCAATGTCTTCGCAAGGAAAAACAAAAAGAGAAGAGAAGAGAGAGAAAAAAAAATTACTTCCTGGTTCAGAGCATACCAGCACTCTGATGTTACCGAAATTTATGCACCGTCTCATATGAAAACGATCATAACTTGCGGCATTGTGTTTATCTATAAATGCGCATAAGAAATTGAGAAATTATTAGAATACACGAAGTCATCACTTTCCGGAAGTCCGTACGTTGTAACCTGTAATGGGGAACGCGGTTGAGCTTCCCTTCCCCATCGGCCATGCCCACGCAACAACGTGTCTTGTCATTGGTTTGGTAAATAAATGGCCATAACTTGGGAGGCACTTGTCCGATTAATATCAAACCTTGAAAAGGCACATCCTCAGGTCCCCAGCAATATATCTGGCAAGTTTCAATTGGATCAGACCAGCGGTTGTCGAGAAACAGCGGTCACACACACACACACACACACACACACACACACACACACACACACACACACACACACACACACACACACACACACACACACACACACACACATACACACACACACATTGCTGGAATTATAGATAAATATTCCCATCACGACTGGATCATAGTTGTGAAGTTTCACGTCGATTGATTAAGTGATTCAAGATTTAAAATTTTTTTTGATGATTTTCACTCGATCCAATATAGCCAAACCATGTGACTTCATTATTAGTGAATACCCTTGTATCCCCAAGGCTTGGGGAGCATTTGTGTGAAGTTCCTCTTGATCTGTCCAGCCATTCTGGAGAAGCAGATTTTTATAGGTTTTAGGGTAAATCCAATATGGCTGCCAAACCGTGTGACCGATGACGTCATATGTGTGAACCTTTTGTTCCTCATGGAGAGGCGGTCGTACGTGTAAAGTTTCACCTCGATCAGTTCAGCCATTTCAGTGATTTTTTTATTGGTTTTTTTTTTCTTTCTTTTTTTAAAAACAATATAGTGGCTGAATGACTTGACTGATGGGATAATCAATTTTTTTTTCTGTGGACCATTTTATCGCAGGATGACCCTCAAAAATTTTCATACTGATCAGATGTGGCATTCTACATATATGCAATTATGACGTCATAACAAAGGCATCTATGACATCATTAAAAAAAACACTTATTCCTCATGAGGAATACTTCTTGTGTGCCAAGTTTCAATTTTTACCCTCGCCAAAGGAGAGGGTATTGCATTTGGGTCCGTTTGTTGGATTCGATATATATATATATATATATATATATATATATATATATATATATATATATATATATATATATATATATATATATATATATATATATATATAAATACATATATATATATATATATATATATATATATATATATATATATATATATATATATATATATATATATATATATATATGAATGAGATATCCCTTATTGTCGGGTTTTGTGTGTGTGTGTGTGTGTGTGTGTGTGTGTGTGTGTGTGTGTGTGTGTGTGTGTGTATGTGTGTCTGCAACGCGAGGCTCTACAGCACGAACCAGCGAACCGATTTCGATGAAACTTTGCCAACAGTTGCCATATGGTCTGGGAATGTGCACGTTTGAATTTTGTTGCTCAGTAAACACCCGTTGCTGTACAGCGGCCGAAAAACCGCGTACAGTATTTTCAATACTTGTCCTTCAGTTTTGAATGTAGAGAAAAGAGACTTCGGAATTTAGCACTTCGAGATATTTAGAAAATTTTACTCGAGCCGATTTTTGATTGAGGTTTTATTTTTCAAATGGTCGTCCTTCAAAAATCGTGTGTCTATTTGCCATCATTTAAGGTGTGTATACAGTGTTTGTAAGGAACTACACCGTCGTTTCACCTTCGATCTCTCCTCGATCCAAACGTTATTGACCAAAGTGAAAAGGATCCAAAATAAATGGAATCAACGGCATTTCTGTCTTTGTGGATTTCTAATAATATAATATGTTTATTTATTTACCGAAAACGATTCCACGACCCACACACCACCTTCAATTACTTATTTATTTACCGAAAATATTCCACGACCCACACACCACCTTCAATTATTTATTTATTTATCGGAAACAATTCCACGATCCACACACCACCTTCAATTATTTATTTATTTACTGAAAACGATTCCACGACCCACACACCACCTTGAATTATTTATTTATTTACGGAAAACGATTCCACGACCCACACACCACCTCCAATTATTTATTTATTTACCGAAAACGATTCCACGACCCACACACCACCTTAAATTATTTATTTATTTACCGAAAACAATTCCACGATCCACACACCACCTTCAATTATATATTTATTTACTGAAAACGATTCCACGACCCACACACCACCTCCAATTATTTATTTATTGACTGAAAACAATTCCACGACCCACACACCTCCTCCAAATATTTATTTATTTACTGAAAACGATTTCACGATCCACACACCACCTCCAAATATTTATTCATTTACCGAAAACGAATCCACGATCCACACACCACCTCCAAATATTTATTTATTTACCGAAAACGATTCCACGACCCACACTCCACCTCCAATTAGTTATTTATTTATTTTCCGTAAACGATTCCACGATCGGCACACCACCTTCAATTATTAATTTATTTTCCGAAAATGATTCCCCACCCACACACCACCTCCAATTATTTATTTATTTACCAAAAACGATTCCACGACCCACACACCACCTCCAATTATTTATTATTAAAAGTGGGAGTGGCGTAGGAAAGTGGGCGTGGCTTATGAAAAATATTGTGTGGCTCAGGAGGTGTGGTCAAACAAGAGCATCGAGAGAAGTTTATCGGGTTTTCCGTGTGTGTGTGTGTGTGTGTGTGTGTGTGTGTGTGTGTGTGTGTGTGTGTGTGTGTGTGTGTGTGTGTGTGTGTGTGTGTGTGTGTGTGTGTGTGTGTGTGTGTGTGTGTGTGTGTGTCTGCAACGCGAGGCTCCACAGCACAAACCAGCAAACAG
Organism: Eptatretus burgeri; assembly: GCF_056783735.1. Lineage (NCBI taxonomy): Eukaryota > Metazoa > Chordata > Myxini > Myxiniformes > Myxinidae > Eptatretus > Eptatretus burgeri. The sequence continues at coordinate 1,478,646 of NC_140968.1, read as the reverse complement.
ATTATTTTTCAAATGGTAGTCCTTCAAAAATAGGATGTCTATTTACCATCATTTTTTTATGAGGAGTGCCAGTTGGCAAAATACACAATAGGAAAAATGTTGCCAGGCAGAGGAACAATTGTATGTGAACCAATACGTCTTGGCAATGAATCTTCGTCGGTGGATTGGTCAGAATGAAAAGCATCGTATCCAGCGCTTCGATCCTAGCGAATCCCTCGTCGCCTACCGGCTTGTTTGTCTCTGTCTGTCTGTTTGTCCACACACAACTTTCGTGTTCTTCTCCGCAACCACTTGTTGGATTGAGACGAAATTTTCACCATTTGTGTGACTACTCATGTTGAATGTTTTAATGATAATTATGTTATAGGTCACGTGATATGGCAGCCATTTTGGAAAAACAGAAAAACTTTGGACCTCTGAATCTGGAACCGCACCAAGGAATAAATTGAAACTTGGCATGTAGCAAGTACTCCTCATGGGGAATGAGTGATGTTTTTTTATGACTTTATGGGTGCCCTCGTTATGACATCATAATTGCATTTGTAGAACGCCACATCCGATCAGTATGAAAATTTTTGAGGGTCATCTTGGGATAAAATGGTCCACAGAAAAAAAAATCATTACGTCATCGGTCATGTGATTTGGCAGGCATATTGTAAAAAATAAAATAAAAACTTCAAAAATCATCTTCTCTGAAGTGGCTGAACAAATCGAGGCGTAACTTTACACGTATGACCACCTGTCCATGAGGAACAAAAGGTTCACATATATGATATCATAGGTCACATAGTTGGCAGCCATATTATATTTACCATAAAACCTGTAAAAATACACCACTCAAAAGAAGTCCAGGTGGGGGTCTGCAAACTCTGATAGGTCTTTTTCTAATTTCCTTGGTGCAGTTTCAGAGATGGACGTCCAAACTTTTTCGGTTTGTCCAACATGGCTGCCACACCACGTGACCTGTGACGTCATAATTATCAATAAAACATTCTACACGAGTAGTCGCTCCAATGGTGAAAATTTTGTCTCAATCCGACAAGCGGTTGCGGAGAAAAACACGAAAGTTCTTTGCGGACACACAAACAGACCCAAATGCAATACCCTCTCCTCCGGCAAGGGTAAATATCAGCAAATACATTTTGACAAATGGGAGAATGACAAAAGAGCAGGAAGATTTTTTTTTTTTTTAAGAGCTTGACAGAACAGGGATCGACAAGGAAGGCTCATTGGAATGGCTAAGAAGAGGTCAAATTAGTTGGGATGTAGAACGAGTCCTCATAAATGCCTAAGACCAAGGACACCACACTCATGCCTTTAAGAAAATTGCAGGATTGAGCGAATCGGCCAAATGCAGGTTTTGTGGGGTAGAAACAGAAAGTGCCAGTCACTTCCTTTTGGGATGTAAAAAAAACTCATGTCGCAACAGTTGCACACAGAAAGGCATGTCAGCATCTGTGGAGTAATCCACTGGCACATCTGTCAACATTTCAACATTCCGGTTCCAGGATAATCATGGAAACGCAAACCAAATCTGCTCCTTGAAAATAAACACATACAGTACCTTCAGAAAAGATTCACACCCCTTGACTTTTATCACATTTTGATGGTACAGCCTGAATTTAAAATGGATTCAATTTTAATTTTTTGTCATGGATCTTCATAAAATACCCCAAACAATAACAAAGTGAAAACATGTTCTGAGAAAGTTTTACGAATTTATTGAAAATGAAGTGCAGAAATATCATCTAATTTATTGCAAAATCATTCAGCCCCCCTCCCCCCCCCCCCCCCCGTGCTTCAACTTTGAGGTTGTGGGTCCATTGATGTTGAGTAATCTACTGATGTGGACCTGCGACCGTGGTTGTGGATCCGTTGTTTGGAGAGGTTCTTTGCTGAAAAGATCTAAACCTCTGAAAAGCGGTGCCCAGCTGATGATCTGGGCAGTTGGGAAATCGGTCAATTGCTTACACATTAAAGTTATAACTTCAAATAAAATAGCTTTTGCAAGTGCTTATCAGTACATAATATATCTGTGTTTGTGTGTTTATGCATGTGTGTGTTTGTATGTATATGTACACTACATGGCCAAAAGTATGTGGACACCCCTTCTAATTAGTGGATTCGGCTATTTCAGCCACACCCATTGCTGACAGGTGTATGCAATCAAGCACACAGTCATGCAATCTCCATAGACAAACATTGGCAGTAGAATGGACCGTACTGAAGAGCTCAGTGACTTTCAATGCGACACCATCATCGGATGCCACCTTTCCAGCAAGTCAGTTCATTAAATTTCTGCCATGCTGGAGCTGAAACGGTCAACTGTAAGTGCTATTATTGTGAAGTGGAAATGTCTCGGAGCAACAACAGGTCAGCTATGAAGTGGTAGTCCACACAAGCTCACAGAACGGGACCGCAGAGTGCTGCAGCGCGGAGCGTGGAAAAATCGTCCGTCGGTTGCAACATACACGACTGAGTTTCAAACTGACTCTGGAAGCAACGTCAGCACAAACACTGTTTGTCAAGAGCTTCATGAAATAGGTTTCCATGGCCGAGCTGCTGCACACAAGCTGAAGATCACCATGTGCAATGCCAAGCATTGGCTGGAGTGGTGTAAAGCTCACCGCCATTGTTCTCTGGAGTAGTGGAAACACGTTCTCTGTAGTGATGAATCACGCTTTACCACCTGGCAGTCTGACGGACGAATCTGGGTTTGGCAGATGCCAGAAGAATGCTACCTACCCGAATGCATAGTGCTAACTGTAAAGTTTGGTGGAGGAAGAATTATGGTCTGGGGCTGTTTTTCATGATTTGAGCTAGGCCCCTTTGTTCCAGTGAAGGGAAATCTTAACACAACAGCATACAGTGACATTCTGGATGATTCTGTGCTTCAAACTTTGTGGCAACAGTTTGAGGAAGGCCCTTCCCCGTTTCAGCATGACAATGCCCCCATGCACAAAGTGAGGTCCACACAGAAATGGTTTGTTGAGATCAGTGTGGAAGAACTTGACTGGCCTACACAGAGCCCTGACCTCAACCCCATCGAACACCTTAGGATGAATTGGAACGCTGACTGCGAGCCAGACCTAATCGCCCAACATTCGTGCCCGACCTTACTAATGCTCTTGTGGCTCAATGGAAGCAAATCCCCGCAGCATTGTTCCAACATCTAGTGGAAAGCCTTCCCAGAAGAATGGAGTCTGTTCTTGCAGGAAAGGGGGGACCAACTCCATATTAATGCCCAGCAGGTGTCCACATACTTCCCTGTGCATGCGTGTGTGTTATGCCATGTCTGGCTTCCTTCTTGGGACTACGGTGCAGTTATTGTTCTTTATTTTGATTGTGGAAGCGCCTTTGGCAGTGATTACAGCTTCGAGTCTTCTTGGGTATGTCTGTATCAGCTTTGCACATCTGGATTTGGGGATTTTTCTCCCATTCTTCCTTGCAGATTTGCTCAAGCTCTGTCAATTTGGATGGGGAGTGTCGGTGAACAGCAATCTTCAAGTCTTTCCACAGATTCTCAATGGGATTCAAGTCTGGGCTTTAGCTGGGTCACTCAAGGACTTTCACATTCTTGTTCTGAAGCCATTCCAGTGTTGCTTTGGCTGTATATGCTTTGGGTCATTATCCTGTTCGAATGTCAATCTTCGCCACAGTCTTACATCTTAATCTTCGCCGCAGTCTTGCATCTTTTGCACTCTGAAGCAGGTTCTCCTCAAGGATTTGCCTGTATTTGGTTCCATTCATTTTTCCCTCTATCCTTCCAAGCCTTTCAGACCCTGCTTCTGAAAAGCATCCCCAAAGCATGATGCTGCCACCACCGTGCTTCACAGTTGGGATGGCGTTGGATGGGTGATTAGCTGTGCTCGGCTTCCACCATATATAGCTCTTAGCAGGCCAAATAATTCAATTTTTGTCTCATCAGACCACAGAATCTTTGCCTCATACTCAGTCTTTCACGTGCCTTTTTGCAAACTCCAGGTGTGTTGTCATTTGCCTTTTTCTCAGGAGTGGCTTCCGTCTGGACACTTTCCCATAAATCGCAGATTTGTGAAGTGCTGCAGAGATTTGTCTTTCTGGCAGGTTCTGTCAGTGTGGTCATTGGGTTATTAGTCACTTCCCTGACCAAGGTCCTTCTTGCCCAGTTGCTCATTTTGGTCAGACGGTCAGCTCGAGGAAGAGTCTGGGTAGTTCCATATTCTTTCCATTTCCTAATGATGAAGCTCACTGTGCTCTTGGTAACTTTTAACACTCCAGAAATTGTTTTATACCCTCCCATATCTCTGCCTCCTCACAATTCTGTCTTGGAGTTCTACAGACAGTTATTTGGACTTCATGGTCGAGTTTCTGCTGTGGGACCTCATATAGAAATGTGTGTTTCTTTCTCAAGCATGTCAAATTTATTGAATTGGCAACAGGTGGACTCAAATCAAATTGTAGAGGGATCTCAAGGATGATCAAAGGAAATTGGTGGACCTCAGCTCAATTTGTTGGAGTGTCAGCCATAGGGTTGAATACTTATTGACACAAGACATTTCAGCTTTTCATTTTAGCTCACCTGGACTTGAGTCAAGTGAGCTTATGCGATTGAGCAGTGTCCGTAGGTGAGAGTCAGTGAGTCCGTAAGCACTTCAGTCATTATCGCTTGACCCAAACACACAATTTCGATTAAACTTGGTTACAACTTCATAATCTGATGCCGAACAAAGGTTTATTGACTGCATCAAAATCTGCCCTCATGAAAGGGGGTGAACGGGGTTTTTTAGACCCCCCCTCCCCCCTCCCAAATAGTATTTGCTGTCTTCCGCAAAACTACACAAACAATTTCGATGAAACTTGACCACAACCTTCATCACCCAAAATGTACCAAAGTGTATCGACCGCATCAACACTCATTAAGGAGTCTATGGGGTGTTGTGTAGCTGCAAGAGTTAAGGGGAAAGTATACAAGACGGTAGTGAGACCAGCTATGTTGTATGGTTTGGAGGCGGTGGCGCTAACAAAAAGACAGGAAGCGGAGCTGGAGGTGGCAGAGTTAAAGATGCTGCGATTCTCATTGGGATTGACGAGGATGGACAGGATAAGGAATGAGTATATTAGAGGGACTGCGCAGGTAGGATGGTTTGGAGACAAAGTGAGAGAGGCGAGATTGAGATGGGTTGGACATGTGCACAGGAGGGAAGCGGAGTTTATCGGGAGAAGGATTCTGAAGATGGAGCCGCCAGGCAGGAGGAGAAGAGGAAGGCCAAAGAAGAGGTTCATGGATGCGGCGAGGGCGGACATGCGGGTGGTTGGAGTGTCAATGGAAGATGTGGAGGATAGAGCGAAATGGAGACGGTTGATCCGCTGTGGCGACCCCTAATGGGAGCAGCCGAAAGAAGAAGAAGAAGTGGGGGTGGGGGGGGGTTAAACCCCCCAAAATTAGTATTTATTCTCTTCTCCAAAACTACATGCATGAATTTGATGAAACTTGACCACAACCTTCATCACCCACGACGTACCAAAGTTTATCGTCTGCATAAAAATCTGCTCGTCAAGGGGGGTCTCGGGGATGGGGAGCTGGGGGGGGTTCCCCTAAAATAAGTATTTGCTGTCTTCATGGAAACGACACACACACACTTTCAAAGAAACTTGACCGTAACCTTCATCCCCCGTGATCACCGAAGTTTGTTCATGGCATTAAACAAAATCAGGGTCGAAGGGGGTCTGAGGGCGGTTTGAGTGACTGTTGTTCCTGATCCAGGTGAGCTTTAGGACGCGCGGTCCTATTTCTCTTTATAAACAGCTGGCAATCGTCAGATGGGTAGAAAAAATTTGGCTTGGTAGTTTGTAAAATGTTAATCCTGCAAATAGCTCAGAAATTGGGTGTTATCAAATTTATTTTGCTTTGAAACTCACAGACAACTAACATCACTTTTCTAAAGCACACCTGATTCATATAAAATAACCAATTGCTTTAGAATATGCCACCAGTGCAAAGGAAAATGTGATCACGCATACGCTGCTGAGGTTAAAAGTTAAACCTACTGTACCTCCTTCCTGGCCGTGCCAAATGTAATGTGTTACCTGATCAATACATCTTGACATCACGCATTCCAGGCGTACCCGAGTGCATGAAAGCGAGTGCATGAAAGCGTCAGTTAAATTAAATTTTTCACATTTCATGGTAATGGTTGATCTCCCGCTGAGCTTGTTAAATCACTGGATGAGTCGTCTACACTCGTCCCGTTGATAACACTGAGTCTACAGCTGATCAACTTACTGAATGAACAATTGTTCTGAATGGAATCCCCTTATCACCCGAGAACTCCCTGCACTGTATTTTGCATAAAACCTGCTTTTCACACGATGAAACAAGTATGAAACACTTCATTTTATGTCCGTCAATGGCTTAGCGAATGAGCATACAGTAGCTCATTATTCATCTAAAAATGACCGGATGCTTTGCTGTTCGATGCACCAATTGATTAGAGAAGGGATTTAAAATGTATCGATTCACATCCACTCACCAACGTCAATCGTGGGCACAGCACCAATACGGCACAGTATCTGCTTTATGGGTGCACTATGACGTCATTATTTCTCACTTTTTTTTTAATCGGAAATCAGTTATCATCAAAAAATTTTAATTGGCTCAGCATTCGTTTGTTCAATTAAAGGCGAGAGAACTTACCATGGATTTGTTTGATTATACCCCCAATCACAAGTATAAATATATATATAGATATATATATATATATATATATATATATATATATATATATATATATATATATATATATATATATATATATATATAGATATACACATACATGTATCCAAGGAAGAATACCCGTCCCAAGTGTTGGGAATTGTTTAAGTTAATCTATCAATTAAAATTATATTTCATGAACCTTAAAAAGGTCCATTGTGTGGCACTCTTGATTTCGCTCAGAGACAAAGCTCTGAGCTATTTATATCACCCACCACAAAATGGTGGTGCAAAATAGGGTGGCAGAGGCTGGATTTGTCTCAAAAGAGAGCAAAATATCCTGGTTGTGAAATATAATTTGGCGTCAACATTACTCATGCCTGTTCTCCCGTCATTTCAAAAGTGAATGTTGAGCTTTTCAATGCAGCGTGAGAAGTGGCCACTGTAAATGGGACACAGACAAATGCACGGACAGACACCAGAGTTCTCGACATAAAATAAATGAATTCCATTCGAAGGAACTTCAACATAAAAAGAGACCATTCGGCCCATGAAGCTTCCACAATGATTGCCAACCTTTGACCTTTTTTATCCGGAGTCGAGGCTCGTGGAAATGCAAGAACAATATATGGATCAGAACGCAACAGGACAAAAATAACAGTGGCACAGGTAGGCGGGGGGGGGGGGGACACCAACAGTTGAGTTGAAGGAGAAAATAGAGGGAGAATTGGACATACAATGGGGGTCGGGAGGAATTGGGTGGGCAGGATGGATACAGAAGGAAATTTATTCGTTTACCAGCCCCCCCCCCTCCACAAAACCTCCCTATCCCCTTCTCTCCCCCTCCCCCCACCTCTCTTTCTCCTCCCATCTCCCTCCCCCTTTCCCTTCTCGTTCCCCTCCCCTCTCTTCTCTCTTCCCATTCCCTCCCCTCCTCCCTTCTCTGTCTTTCCCCTCCCCTCCTCCCTTCTCTCTCATTCTCTCCCGCTCTCTGGTTCTCTCCTCTCCTTCTCTCCCTCTCTCCCTGTCTCCCTCTCCCCCTCTCCCCCCCCTCTCCCTCTCTCCCCTCCTCTCTGCCGCAAATCCTCCCTATCCTCTTCTCTCCCCCTCCCCCTTTCCCCTCTCATTCCCCTCCCTCCCTTCTCTCTTCCCCTCCCTCCCCTCCCTTCTCTCTTCCCTCCCTCCCCTCCCTTCTCTCTTCCCCTCCCTCCCTTCTCTCTTCCCCTCCCTCCCTTCTCTCTTCCCCTCTCCTCCCTTCTCTCTCCCCCTCTCCCCCTCTCCCTCCTCTCCCTCTCGCCCCTCTCGCCCCTCTCCCCCTCTCCCCCTCTCCCTCTCTCCCCTCCTCTCCGCCGCAAATCCTCCCTATCCCCTTCTCTCCCCCTTTCCCCTCTCATTCCCCTCCCCTCCCTTCTCTCTTCCCCTCCCTTCTCTCTTCCCCTCCCTTCTCTCTTCCCCTCCCTCCCTTCCCTCTCGTTCTCTCTCCTTCTCCTTCTCCCCCTTCCCCCCCTTCTCCTTCTCCTTCTCCTTCCTCCCTCTCTCCGTCTCCTTCCTCCCTCTCTCCGTCTCCTTCCTCCCTCTCTCCGTCTCCTCTCTCTCTCTCTCTCTCTCTCTCTCTCTCTCTCTCTCTCTCTCTCTCTCTCTCTCTCTCTCTCTCTCTCTCTCTCTCTCTCTCTCTCTCTCTCTCTCTCTCTCTCTCTCTCTCTCTCTCTCTCCCTCTCTCTCTCTCCCTCTCTCCCTCTCCCTCTCCCTCTCCCTCTCCCTCTCCCTCTCCCTCTCCCTCTCCTCTCCTCTCTCTCCTCTCTCTCTCTCTCTCTCTCTCTCTCTCTCTCTCTCCCTCTCCCTCTCTCTCTCTCTCTCTCTCTCTCTCTCTCCCTCTCTCCCTCTCTCCCTCTCTCCCTCTCTCCCTCTCTCTCTCTCTCTCTCTCTCTCTCCTTCTCTCTCTCTCTCTCTCTCTCTCTCCTCCTCTCCTACTTCCTCTCTCCTTCTCTCTCTTCCTCTCTCCTTCTCTCTCCACTTCCTCTCTCCTTCTCTCTCCTACTTCTCTCTCCTTCTCTCCTACTTCCTCTCCTTCTCTCTCCTACTTCCTCTCTCCTTCTCTCTCCTACTTCCTCTCTCCTTCTCTCTCCTACTTCCTCTCTCCTTCTCTCTCCTACTTCCTCTCTCCTTCTCTCTCCTACTTCCTCTCTCCTTCTCTCTACTTCCTCTCTCCTTCTCTCTCCTACTTCCTCTCTCCTTCTCTCTCCTACTTCCTCTCTCCTTCTCTCTCCTACTTCCTCTCTCCTTCTCTCTCCTACTTCCTCTCTCCTTCTCTCTCCTACTTCCTCTCTCCTTCTCTCTCCTACTTCCTCTCTCCTTCTCTCTCCTACTTCCTCTCTCCTTCTCTCTCCTACTTCCTCTCCTTCTCTCTCCCACTTCCTCTCTCCTTCTCTCTCCTACTTCCTCTCTCCTTCTCTCTCCTACTTCCTCTCTCCTTCTCTCTCCTACTTCCTCTCTCCTTCTCTCTCCTACTTCCTCTCTCCTTCTCTCTCTACTTCCCTCTCTCCTTCTCTCTCCACTCCCTCTCTCCTTCTCTCTCCTACTTCCTCTCTCCTTCTCTCTCCTACTCCTCTCTCCTTCTCTCTCCTACTTCCTCTCTCCTTCTCTCTCCTACTTCCTCTCTCCTTCTCTCTCCTACTCCCTCTCTCCTTCTCTCTCCTACTTCCTCTCTCCTTCTCTCTCCTACTTCCTCTCTCCTTCTCTCTCCTACTTCCTCTCTCCTTCTCTCTCCTACTTCCTCTCTCCTTCTCTCTCCTACTTCCTCTCTCCTTCTCTCTCCTACTTCCTCTCTCCTTCTCTCTCCTACTTCCTCTCTCCTTCTCTCTCCTACTTCCTCTCTCCTTCTCTCTCCTACTTCCTCTCTCCTTCTCTCTCCTACTTCCTCTCTCCTTCTCTCTCCTACTTCCTCTCTCCTTCTCTCTCCTACTTCCTCTCTCCTTCTCTCTCCTACTTCTCTCTCTCCTTCTCTCTCCTACTTCCTCTCTCCTTCTCTCTCCTACTTCCTCTCTCCTTCTCTCTCCTACTTCCTCTCTCCTTCTCTCTCCACTTCTCTCTCCTTCTCTCTCCTACTTCTCTCCTTCTCTCTCCTACTTCCTCTCTCCTTCTCTCTCCTACTTCCTCTCTCCTTCTCTCTCCTACTTCCTCTCTCCTTCTCTCTCCTACTTCCTCTCTCCTTCTCTCTCCTACTTCCTCTCTCCTTCTCTCTCTTCCTCTCTCCTTCTCTCTCCTACTTCCTCTCTCCTTCTCTCTCCTACTTCCTCTCTCCTTCTCTCTCTTACTTCCTCTCTCATTCTCTCTCCTACTTCCTCTCTCCTTCTCTCTCCTACTTCCTCTCTCATTCTCTCTCCTACTTCCTCTCTCCTTCTCTCTCCTACTTCCTCTCTCTTTCTCTCTCCTACTTCCTCTCTCCTTCTCTCTCTCCTACTTCCTCTCTCCTTCTCTCTCCTACTTCCTCTCTCCTTCTCTCTCCTACTTCCTCTCTCCTTCTCTCTCCTACTTCCTCTCTCCTTCTCTCTCCTACTTCCTCTCTCCTTCTCTCTCCTACTTCCTCTCTCCTTCTCTCTCCTACTTCCTCTCTCCTTCTCCTTCTCCTACTTCCTCTCTCCTTCTCTCTCCTACTTCCTCTCTCCTTCTCTCTCCTACTTCCTCTCTCCTTCTCCTTCCTCCCTCCCTCTCTCCTTCTCCTTCCTCCCTCCCTCTCTCCTTCTCCTTCCTCCCTCCCTCTCTCCTTCTCCTTCCTCCCTCCCTCTCTCCTTCTCCTTATCCTTCTCCCCCTCTATCCTTCTCTTTATCCTCCCCCCTCTCTCTCCTTCTTCTCCTCCTCCTTCTCCTCCTTCTCCTCCTCCTTCTCCTCCTCCTCCTTCTCCTTCTTTTCCTTCTCCTTCCCCTCTCTCCACTTCTCATTCTCCTTCCCCTCTCTCCACTTCTCATTCTCCTTCCCCTCTCTCTCCTTCTCCCTTCTCTCCCTTCTCTCCCTTCTCTCCCTTCTCTCCCTCCTCCTCCTTCTCCTTCTTTTCCTTCTCCTTCCCCTCTCTCCACTTCTCATTCTCCTTCCCCTCTCTCCACTTCTCATTCTCCTTCCCCTCTCTCTCCTTCTCCCTTCTCTCCCTTCTCTCCCTTCTCTCCCTTCTCTCCCTTCTCTCCCTTCTCTCCCTTCTCTCCCTTCTCTCCCTTGTCCACCTTCTCTCCCTCCTCTCCCTTCTCTCCCTTCTCCTCCTTCTCCTTCTTCTCCTTCTCCTCCTTCTCCTCCTTCTCCTCCTTCTCCTCCTTCTCCTCCTTCTCCTCCTTCTCCTCCTTCTCCTCCTTCTCCTCCTTCTCCTCCTTCTCCTCCTTCTCCTCCTTCTCCTTCTCCTCCTTCTTCTCCTCCTTCTCCTTCTCTCCTCCTCCTTCTGCTCCTGCTTCTGCTCCTGCTTCTGCTCCTCCTTCTCCTCCTCCTTCCCTCTCTCCACTTCTCCTCCTTCCCCTCTCTCTCCACTTCTCCTTCTCCTTCCCCTCTCTCCTCTTCTCATTCTCCTTCCCTCTCTCCTCTTCTCATTCTCCTTCCCTCCTCTCTCCCATTCTCCTTCCCCTCTTCCCCTTCTTCCCCCTTCCCCTTCCCTTCCCCCTTCCCCTTCCCCTTCCTTCCCCTTCCCCTTCCCCTTCCCCCTTCCCCCTTCTCCCTTCCCCCTTCTCCCTTCTCCCTTCTCCCTTCTCCCTTCTCCCTTCTCCCTTCTCCCTTCTTATCCCCATCTCTCTCTCCTTCCCCTCTCATTCCCCTCTCTCTCCTTCTCCTCTCATTCCCCTCTCTCTCCTTCTCCTCTCATTCCCCTCTCTCTCCTTCTCCTTCTCCTTCCCCTCTCTCTACTTCTCATTCTCATTCCCCTCTCTCTCCTTCCCCTTCTCCCTTCTCCCTTCTCCCTTCTCCCTTCTCCCTTCTCCCTTCTCCCTTCTCCCTTCTCCCTTCTCCCTTCTCCCTTCTCCCTTCTCCCTTCTCCCTTCTCCCTTCTCCCTTCTCCCTTCTTATCTCCTTCTCCTCTCATTCCCCTCTCTCTCCTTCTCCTCTCATTCCCCTCTCTCTCCTTTTCCTCTCATTCCCCTCTCTCTCCTTCTCCTTCTCCTTCCCCTCTCTCTCTCCTTCTCCTTCCCCTCTCCCTCCCTCCTCCATATATCCATGCTATTTCCTTTTCATCTTTTTTTCACATTCGCAATCCAGTTGTTACTTTTATTTTATATTTGATGTCCCACACTCGTTACTGAGCATCTGTGCCACCAAAGTAGCTTCCTGAGCAAGGGTTACCCTGGGTGGTTTGCCAGCAGTTGTTGGGGAAGGAACTTGTAATTTGTCCAGGGTGCCAGCGATAGCTCGCCCAGTCTTCGTGAAGGACACCGTGGGAATCTTTAACATCCATCAACTAATTTCAAAGACAAGACGCCCAGTTTAACATCCATCCAAGGGACGGCATTCGCAGGCTGGGTAATTCATCAATGTGTAACACTGGGATGACATTTTATAGCTGGGCCGAGATTAAAACTCAAGCTAGACAGCTTAGATTCAAATGTGGGTACCTCGAGTTCATCCTGTTAGAGGTTGTATTGCAACACACTGTTAACTATAAGGGCATTCGGTAGAGCGCATACCTCTGCCACGCAATACCTGATCCACGAGAACATATCAGGTCCAATACATTTTTGAAATATCATGATGTACAGCATTATCTCTTTTTTTGGCCCTGTCAATGGTGAAGAATCACTTTGATAATTAAATAACTCTCGTATCCGGATCCGGATTTGGATCTTCATCAAAATCAAATAAATTCGTCCTTGTCACACACCCAACCTGTCCACCAAGTTTCATCCGAATCTGTCCACAACTTTTTGAGCTATCCTGCTACATATCAGTTTAGCCCCATCTCTCAATGGTGAAGAATCACTTGATAAATTCTCGTATCTGGATTCGGATTTTCACCAAAATCGAATCAGCTCGTGCTTGTCATACACCCAACTTGCCCTCCAAATTTCATCCAAATCCGTCCACAATTTTGTGAGATATCCTGCACACGAACAAACAGACGTGAAAACATAACCTCCTTCCACCTTCGGTGTCTGAGGGAATAAACAAACTATTATTCCGTGTTGTATTTATCCGTTAAAAATGTAAAAGTATGAAATCGGACATGCAATAATTACTTTTGACAGAGTAAAAAAAAAAAACTATTTTTTGGAGCTATTTCGCTTCACATTCCGTGGACACTATTATTTCATTATATCAGGTTAGGAAAATAAATCGATCTTTCCTAATTTTTTCCCATTTCACTCCATATTTCGACTTAATTATTTATGCCATTAGTTCCAACGTTCAAATTTGTAATCACATTTCCAATATCAACTTTTAATAAACCTAAGATAGGATACAAATATTTCTTAGGATTTCTTAGGATAAATCAAAGATTTCTTAGGTTTAGAGAGGGTGAGCAAGATTTTATTAAACCAAAGATATATTATTTAATCTTACCAGGAACCAATCAGGGTGAAGTGTGAACAGACGAACAGACAGCCATCTCTGTCATATATATATATATAGATATATACACATACATAAACACACTAGCAAATACAACCCATCAATAAAGTGGGGTGGGGGAGAAAGAGAGACAGAGACACAGAGACCGACGTGTGGGAGGAGAGTGCTGCATTATATGAGGAGGAGGGGGGAGCAAGGAGGGGGCAGAGTGAGAGAAAAGGGTGGGGGAAAAGAGGAAAAAAGCATGACAGGTGAGGGGTGGAGGTGGGGTTAGCAAAGAAGATGATATGTGACGCTTAATGACCAAACAGGAAAAAAAAATACATGTCAGAACAGCTGTACACACGACGACACAACAGCGTTTGTATAGTAATCCGCTGCCACATCTGCAAAAACTGATATTCCAATTCCATAAAATTTGTGGGAAAATGAACCAAAAGCAATCACTGAAAACACTGAAGTACCGCTCACATTAATACCAGTGCTTTTGGACTGACGATGCAGAAATCAAGAAAATGAGCGAATACCAAGACCTCAAGCATGAAGTGAAAAGATCCTGGAAGCTGACTAATGTCAAAGTTGTACCAGTGATGACAAATAACCTCACAGAGATATTAAAAATCATCCCTGGGAATATCACGACAAACAAACTACAGTTGGAAGCCGTCCTGGGCTCAGTAACGATCCTGAAAACTTTGAGAACGGAAAACTTCACAGCTTGGTCCGTGAATCGTGACTCCTTACCATAATGAAGGTGATACTCCGAGTCCGCCCTGGGAGGACTCCATTCCACATTCTGAAACCTACATATACATGCAAGCACGCGCGCACGCGCACACACACACACACACACACACACACACACACACACACACACACACACACACACACACACACACACACACACACACACACACACACACACACACACACACACACACATTCAGACCTGGTAGGTCTCTGTTTCACCTCCTGAAACCCACCCACATGGGGACATAGCAGGCAACAACAACTTGCAGGTGCGTGCGCGCGTGCACACACAAACACACACACACACACACACACACACACACACACACACACACACACACACACACACACACACACACACACGACGGTGGATACTTCAAGACCTGGGAGGGATCTGTTGCACCTTCTGAAACCCACATATGGAGATAACAAATCTAAATCTTGTGTCTCAAACCCATCACTCACTCTCTGTACCCACCTTACCCAGTTGCACTCAGCTATTTCTGGACTCTGTGTCCTTTACTCCTGACAAAGTGGAGAGCTTGCTGTCAAACCTCAACTCAGATTTTGCAACCGGTCCAGACGGCATCAGCTCACGTGTTCTAAAAACCTGCTCTGCTGCTCTTGCTCACTCTCTCTGTTGTTTTCACCCTCTAATTTGCTGAAGGTCATCTGCCTTCTGCTTGGAAATTAGCAAACATCACTGCTCTGCGTAAAAAAGGTGCAACTGCAGACCAACCAGCCTTCTCCCAATCATCAGCAAAGTTATGGAAAAAAATCATCCCTTCTGACATTAAATCCTTCCTCTTCTCCAATGGCTTGATTTCCGATCAGCAATTTGGATTCAGACCAGGTCACTCTACCCTGGATATGCTGTTTTTGATTTCCGAACAATGGATGGAGGTCCTCATTGCCAGAGATGAGAACAGAGCCATATCCCAAGACATATTGCATGTTTTCAATACCGTCTGGTACCCTGCACTGCTCACCAAACTCTCTTCCTATGGTATCCAAGGCAATCTTCACTCATGGCTGGCAGACTTTCTCTCCTGTCATAGTGAGCATGTGGCCCTTGATGGAATTCTCTCTTCCTATCCAGGCTGGAGTTCCTCAAGGCAGTATTCTGGGCCCAGTGCTTTTTCTCGTTTTCATGAATGATCTCGCCAACTCTCTGGAAAATCCTCTATCTCTTTGCTGATGACTCCATCCTCTGCCATACCATCTGTCATCCCTCAGATCAGGAAGGAGCAACCTCTTCAATCTCCGCAGATCTGAATAAAATCACAAGCTGGTCCAACATGTGGAACATGCAATCCTGACAAATCTCACACTCACCATGTCTCTCCAAAAGGACCGTTTGGAACTCCCCCCCCCTCCCCATCTACTTTCTCAACAATCCCGTTGAAGAAGGCCTTACTATCTGCCATGATCTTCCCTGGGAAAGCCACTTCTCCAAGCTGGCCTCCAAAGCCATTCGCTGATTGGGCATCCTCCGTCGTGCAAATCTTTCCTTGGCACACCTGAGCTCCTGAACACACACACAAAGCTTTCATCTGCAGCCTGATGGAGTTCTGCTCTCCCCTCTGGGCTAGTGCCACCGCCTTTTACCTTTCCCAGCTTCACGCTGTGGAAACCATGGCATTTAAGATCATTGGTATCTCCTTCGATAAGGCTGAGTCTTTGGGTCTCTCACTCTCTCACAGGGTTTTGGGAGGCAGTTTCGTGGTCTCTGTCTTCTCCCGTCTCCTCTCCTCCTTGCCTCCCTCCCTACTCTGTCTGTGATCTGTCACCCCCCCCTTCCCCCATATTTCCGCAGGGTGCTGAATGTCCACCAAAAACCCCCTTCTGGTAAAACTGCCAAAATCAAGAATCGCTGCTCACCTTCATCGTGTCATTCCTCTTTTTTTCCTGCCTTTGGAACGAACTCCCACACACTCTTCAATCCCACTCTTCCCTCCAGGTCTTCAAAATAGCTCTTCACCACCCTCTCTTATATTCCCCCATCCAAAACGATGATCTTTTCAACCCCTGTTAATCCACCCCAAACCCACCTTCTTCATATTTCCTGCTTTCCTTCCTGAAAGTACCTGTAATGTCAATCTTTTTTACCCCGTGTTCCCCGCCCCTTCCCTCTCCCTTCCACATATCTCCTCGTGTGTCTATTCTCCACTGTTTTGTGCTTCCTTCTCCCGTCTACCTTGTCTCCTGTTCCCCTTGTTATGCATTTCGTGTGTTCGCTCTTATACAAGCCTTGACATTGTAGATTTTAAAAAATATATAAATATCATCATCCACAACTTTCAAGTGAAAAACAAATTTCAGAAAATTGATTTTTTTTAAAATACAAAACTAGAATATCTTGGTTGGATAAGTGTCCACCCCCGAAGTTAATACTTGGTGGAAGCACCTTTTGACAACAATTACAGCTGTGAGTCTGTTGGGATAGGTCTCTACCATGCCCTATAGATATGACATGTCTTTAGGACTATATGGGGTGACATATCACATGTAAAGACACGCCCTATAGGGCATGTCTTTACAAAGTTAATTGGCCTGTGTATGTGTTAAATTGTCATGATTCTGATTATGTCACAATGAAATTGGCTGTTCCTGTTGGTTTCCACTGCTGGGTCGTGAATTTCACAGCAAAGACTCAACCATGAGCACCAAGGAGCTTTCAAAAGACCTCTGGGATAAAGTTGTGGAAAGGTACAGATCAGGGAATGGGTGTAAAAATGATTTGAAGGCCTTCCAATATCCCTTGGAGTACAGTCAACACGATCATTAAGAATTGGAAGGTGTATGTTACCACGAAGACCCTGCTTAGATCAGGCCATCCCTCCAAATTGGATGACCAAGCAAGGAGGACACTGATCAGAGAGGCCACCAAGAGGCCAATGGCAACTTTGAAAGAGCTCCATGCCTTTATGGCAAAGACTGGTCACTGTTTGCATGTGAAGATAATATCTCAAGCACTCCACAAGTCTGGCCTGTACAGTCGGGTGGCAAGAAGGAAGCCATTACTCAAAGAAGCCCACTTTGAGTCCCGTTTGAGGTGTGCAAAAAAAACAAAAAACTCCAGAGATTCTGAAGCCATGTGGCAAAAAGTTTTGTGTCTGACGAAACCAAGATGGAACATTTTGGCCTAAATACAAAACGATATGTTTGGTGCAAACCCAACACAGCACATCCCCCAAACAACACCATCCCTACTGTGAAGCAAGGTGGTGGCAGCATCATGCTATGGGGATGTTTCTCCAGCAGGGCCTGTGGCACTTGTCAGGATAGAAGGGAAAATGGATGGAGCAAAATACAGAAAAATCTTAGAGGAAAACCTGCTGCCCTCTGCAAGAAAGCTGAAATTGGGATGGAAGTTCACCTTTCAGCATGACAATGACCGGAAGCACACAGCCAAAACTACAATGGAGTGGCAAAGGAACACAAATATAAATGTCCTTGAGTGTCCCATTCAGAGCCCCGACCGAAATCCAATTGAAAATTGTCGCGTGACTTGAAGATTGCTGTCCATCAGCACTCCCCATGCAACTTGACTGAGCTTGAACAGTTTTGTACAGAAGAATGGGCAAATATTGCCAAATCAAGGTGTGCAAAGTTGGTAGAGAGTCTATATCCCAACAGACTCTCAGCTGTTATTGCTGTCAAAGGTGCTTCCACAATGCAATAATTTGGGGGGGGGGGGGGGGGTAGGGGTGGATACTTATCAACGAAGATATTCTAGTTTTGTATTTTAAATTAATTTTCTGAAATTTGTCATATATATATATATATATATATATATATATATATATATATATATATATATATATATATATATATATATATATGCACATATGCACATATGCACAAACACCTGCACAAACACCTGCGCCATGCTTTATTTACAGAGCGTCAATACTGATGAAGCATTTTCTTGGCAAGGGTTATACTGAGGGCTTTGCTATCGCCTTCCCAGTGTTGTTTTTCAATGCTCTATCGTTTTAAATTCTGACCGTTAAGCAAAGCAGCAGCCAATTTTTATCCCCGCCGCGTGGCGGAAGGGGGATATTGTTATCACCCGGGTCGTCCGTCCGGCTGTCCGTCCGTCCGGCTGGCTGAGCGTCAACATTTATAGCTGTGAGTGCGATAACTCATAAACTGTTCGCCATATCGATTTGAAATTTGGGTCACACATGTACCACCTGAAAAGGAAGAACCCGATTGATTTTGGGCGTGGCCAGATGCAAGATGGCCGACTTGGGCAGCCATCTTGAAAAAAGTTTTTTCGCCATATCGATTTGAAATTTGGGTCACACATGTACCACCTGAAAAGGAAGAACCCTATTGATTTTGGGCGTGGTCGGATCCAAGATGGCCGACTGGGGCGGCCATCTTGAAAAAAAGTTTTTTCGCCATATCGATTTGAAATTTGGGTCACACATGTACCACCTGAAAAGGAAGAACCCTATTGATTTTGGGCGTGGTCCGATCCAAGATGGCTGACTGGGGCAGCCATCTTGAAAATAATGTTTTTTGTGATAAATGGAAAACCGCTTATTGATTTCAATTATTTTTCAATGGCGGGGGATTCCCCATCTCTGATGGTATATTTAGTCCTTGGTATGACTCGGCCGGGGTTTGAAACACAGACCTCGCAGACTCTGAGCAGACACTCCAACCATTGCACCTGTGCGGGTGCGGGTGCGTGCCATGGTTGTCTTGATATTCCCACCAAAGGACTACCTTGATGCTTTGCCTCGACTCTAATTAACAGAATGACAGTACAGTTGGAATTGATCCCAGACTAAACTGTGAGGTGAATTTCCTCGACTTAGTTCGTGTAATATTATGTGCAGCTGTGAATTTGAAAAGTTTAATTGTGCTAAGCAACTGCATAGGTTAAATAAGTTTTATTTCACTGGCCTTGGTACTTAGTTGATTTAAATCTATTAGGGGCCATCTCCAAATTGTGGAGGGGAGGGTTTGGGGATTTTATCATTGGAGAAAGGAAGTTAGGGAGGAATGTGAAGTTAACAGATGAAGTATTGCATGTGGGGGGAGAGGTTGCATGAGAGGAAGAGGATGTGGATGCCTAAACTTGTCCTGCACCGCAATTTTTTTGCATGCCATATGTAGACAGACTCTTAAGATCTGTGTATGCCACTCAATTTAACCTATTTTACACTTTTTATAGAGAGAAAAAGAAGAAGAACTACAGCTGATCTAGAAGGTAAACAAAGAATATACTGTGTGTACCCTTTTGCATCTCCATCCATAGTGTACACATCCATTGGACATTATAACATGAAACGTGAGAAAAGGTAACGGCCAGAGGAAGGGATGGGAATGAATATGTAATAAAAATACAACTCATCTCCTTCCCTGACTTTTTAAACCTTTTTGATCTTCCCATTGCTCATGCTGGTGGCAGTGTTGCAGCCTACATCAGAAGCTCCCTTTCCTTTCGTCCCTGCCCCCCCCCCCAACCTGTTCCCCTCCCAATTCTTCTTATTCTTCCTATGCTCCCTTGGGCTCCTCAAGTCACGTATTCAAGATTGAAAGTGTTTCTTTTCCTCGTGGACTTCAAGGATCTACAAAGGCACAACTGTGTCCAGCAGTATCATTGGACAGATTGGTCTCACCTATCTTCCACTGACTGGCTCACTGTCTCTTAACTTCAAGGTGTATAATTTGTCTGGGACTCGTTTTTCAACAAACCTCTTCCCCTTCACGTCTCCAGCTACCCTGCCCAACATCTGGTCCCTTCATTCATGCATTGATATGATGACTCATGAGGTGAGGCATTTGTCAGAAAATTGCTTTCCTTTTCCTCTTGGAAAGCCAACCCCTCTGATCGGAACCTGCATTGTCTCCAAAAAACGTTCACAACAATTGTGGTTCCGCCTTTAGACTTGCTAGAATACGGCAACAGTCCCTCCTCAGCTCTGAACTCAGTTATTTTGCCATCCAAAAAAACTTGATGGCAGTTGGTCAAATCTGTCTCTGAAACATGCTCCTCTTTTCCTTTGCTCTTGAAGAATGGATTCACAATGGATGCCTTTTAATGTCAAGGCTGACTGCCATAATTCTGTCTGCAGAAAACGCCAATATATCTCTATCTCTATCTCTTTCTCTCCTCTCTTCTCTGTACCCATTCTACACCTTATCACTGAAAACGTCCGACGACACATGAACTTCCATCCTGCAAAGGTGGAGAAATTTCTCGCTTCTCTTGACTTCTCCAACTTCACTTCATCGTCCTTACTGCACCCGTGCCCTCATCAGTGTGCTCCTGCTTCTGTGCTCTTCCAGGTCATTTTCTGAAAGCCGCCTGCCCTCCTTGTGGAAAATTGCCACCATCACCCCAATTAAGAAGAATGGTGCCAATTTTCATCCTATTAACTGTAGACCAACCTTATCCCCACCATAATCAATGCAATGGAATCAATAATTTCAGCAGACCTCAAGGCTCGTCTTTTCTCTCGCTCTTTGATCTCTGACCATCAGTTTGGCTTCTGCCTCGGTTATTCCGTCTTGGACTTGCTGTTTCTATGTAATGCTAGTAAAGAGTGGAATCCCTCTATTTCAAACAAGGTATCAGGGCTATCTTGTTGAACATCTGTACATTTAACTTTTCACCCCCACCTTGAATTCCACACTGCAGCTAGTGTTATATAGGGTTCCCTTTGAGACTGGCTATTGGATTTCCTGTGCTCACAAGCAGTGGGTTGCTTTAGATGGAATACTATTCCAGGCTTTACATCCAGAGGTGATATCCCTAAAGGGTAGTGTTCTGGGACCAATTCTGTTCTTGATAAACATCTGCATCTTTGTTATTGCAACATCAATCATATTACATTGCATATGGCTCCATTTTATGCAGGTTAGCTCTGTGGCAGCATCCCTCAATGCCAATACGGACGTCTACCTGGAACATTTATTTTAGTGCAAGAAAGACATATTCTGACTTGTCCTTGCATCAGGCCTGGCAGGCAAATCTCCCATTTCATTTCTGTGTTCAGCCTTTGCCAGAGGTACAGTCTCTGGAGCACCTGGGCATCACAATGAGCTCCAACCTATGTTTGGCAGAACGCATCTCCAAACTGGCTTCCAAAGCCAGCCACCATATCAGATTTCTCCTCAAGGCTAAGTCCTTCCTCTGCCATCCTCATCTTGTAATGATGTGCAAAGCCTTCCTCCGGCGGTTACTGGGATATGGCTCACCACTGGACTCTGTTGCAGCTTCCCATCTTGCCGCCTTTGAGGCGTTCAAATCCAAAGCTTTGTGTCATTTGAATCTTTCCTCAGAAGCTGTCTCAGGGTCTGCTTCTTAACCATTGAAGGCAGGTTGGTGATCACCTTGTTTTGTTTGTTTTTTTACTGGCTTTTATTCTGGTCTTGCTCCTCCTGCCATCTCACGCTCCTCCTCCCAGATGTTGCCCCAATAAACATGCATTCCGCTAGAAACTTTCCTTGTAACCATCCCCAAGTTCTAAACTCAACACTCACCTCCATTCTTTTGCACCGTTCGATACCTGTATTAAAAAAAGAAGAAGAAGAAAAGAGCATCCTGGCCAGTTTCTTTGCCAAAAAAAGGTGCTCGGTTACTCTGAATGGATTATGACTAATGTGTGTTTCAGTTAAAATGAAAGGGAAAATAACTTTGATTAAAAAAATAACTATTATCTGATTTTTAAAATTTTATTTTCACTTAAATCCTTGTATGGGCATGTGCCGTTGAGCAGTAAATGCAATTTCAGCGAATTTTCCAATAATTTCTGGTGACCACCATGTCTTTGTATGATTGGCTGTGATGAGCACGTGATGGTGGATGGTTTCAATGGCTGTATAAACAGCTTTGCTTCACACTTATAAGCCTTCTGCACACTTTTGCTACTTTGAAATCAGAGTATGCTTTGGTGGTGGCTCGAAGGTATTTTGGCGATGGGTAATAGGGCACCGTAAGCTGGTTGTGTTGGTACTCAGCACTGGTTACATTGCACAGACACTGCCTTTCTTCCTTCATTTGTTGTACGCACACACGCACACTACTTCCCATCTCCATTCACTGTAGCTCTGTTTACAGAACAGCTTTATCCACCATTATCCGCCTGTACTTCGTTCCCTGTCAACTCTGCGCTTTCTCTGATTGTAGCCGTTGAACTTCTCACTTCTTCCATATTTCTTCTCCTGCTAATTTATATTTTGCATTTAAATATTACTTTGTTTGTATATATATATATATATATATTTTTAATCTTCTTCTTTTCATGTCCACAATTATTCCCATGTTCTGACGGGGTTTGCAGGGGAAAGCTTGGCCCAGGTCTTTCATGATTCAGCTGGCCAGGCCTGACGTTCGACTGAGGTTAGGGCAGGAATTTGTAATTAGTTCAGGGTGCTGGCGATAGCTCGCCTGCTCTTTGCGAAGGACATCGTGGGATCTTTAACGTCCACCAACACGTGCCAGGAGACGGGACCCCAGTTTAACGTCCATCTGAGGAACGACATACACATTGATGAATCACCCTTCCGATGAAGCCTGTTTGTATATATTTTATTTCTATCATTTTATTTCCTGGCCTTGCTGTTAATGTTAATCTTTCTTTTTTTTTTGTCTCTTTTTATTTGGGTACCAAGCCGGTACCCGATTGATTTTGTTATGTTTATTCTTCTGCTATGGCGGTCATTCTTTGGGTTTATTCCCTTTTAAATTAATTTTCTCTGCAACCACTTGTCCGACTGACACTAAATTTTCACCATCGGAGCAACTACTTATGTCGAATTGCTTAATGACAATTATGGCATCCGTGGTGTGGAAGCCATGTTGGAAAAAAGGGAAAAAATTGGACCTCTGTTTCTCTGAAACCACTGCATGGAAGAAAAAAAATTAAGACTTGGCACATGTCAAGTACTCCCCATGGGGAATAAATGTTGTTAATGATGACGTCATCGATGAAGTGGTGTATCTCGGCCAAAATTTGACACCTAGAATGCTTTATCTAATGAGTATGAAAATGATTGATGGTCATCTCGGGATAAATTGGTCTAAATATATTTGTATCTCCGAAAGACCATCTGGAGACCTCCTCCCCCACCCCCCTTCCCCCCATCTACTTTCTCAACAATACCCTTGAAGGATTCCTTTCATTCAAGCTTTTGAGCCTCGCTATCTGCCACCATCTTACCTGGGAAGACCACATCTCCAATCTGGCATCCAAACCTAGTCCCCGACTGGACATCCTACATTATGCAAAGTCTTTCCTTGGCACACTTGAGCTTCTAACCACATACAAGGCTTTCATCCACAGCTTGGTAGAGTACTGCTTTCCCCTCTTGGGTGGTGCTCCTGCCTCAACCTCGCTCGGCTTCACACTGTGGAAACTAAGGCTTTCGGATCATTGGTATCTCACCCGATGAAGCTGAGTCTTGGCTCTCTCACTCTTTCACTCTCACCGCAGGCAGGTCGTCGTTGGTCTTCCTGTCTTCTACCATCTCCTCTTTGGCCTTCCCCCCTCACTCTGTCTGTGCTATTTCCACAGGGTGTTCAAGGTCTGCCAAAAAAAACCCTTCTGATGAAACTGGCAAAATCAAGAATCACTGCTCACCTTCACTCTTGCATTCCTCTCTTTTTTTTTCGTGCCTCCGGAACAAACTCCCACACACTCTTCAATCCCACTCCTCCCTCCAGGTCTTCAAAACAGCTCTTCACCACTATCTCATGTCTTCCCCCATCAAAAATCTTGATCTTTTCTACCCCCATTAATTAACTCCAAACCCACATCCTTGAAATTCCGTTTTGCTTCCTGAAAGTCCCTGTAGCACAGTGTTGTTTGCAGTGTGTACCCCACCCTTTCCCTCCCTTCCACAGATTTCCTATTTTCTCTTCCCCACTGTTTTGTGCTTCCCTCTCCCACCCCTCTTGTCTCTTGACCCCCTTGTTATATATTCTGTGTTCGCTCTTATACGAGCCTCGACAGTGTCTACAAAAAGAAAAAGTTCCGTAACTTTTCGAAACACTCTTGGTACTGGAAATGGCATCACTTTTTGTTGACGCACAACAATGGCGTCACTTTTTTTCTCCGCACTCAGCGGGGCATTTCCTCGGGATGAATTCTTCCTCCCGATGGATGCCAACCGATGGGAATTGTCCGTGCTCTGTCCTTTTACATGCTGAGCGTCAAGCAAGGAAGCAGCACGTATGTTTTTTTTTTTAAAGTCCTTGGTATGACTTGACTGGGGTTTGAACAGCCGACCTCCCAGACTCGGAGTGGATGTTCGAACCATTACACCACTGAGTCATTAAACCACCACCATGGAAATTATGATGAAATGGGGAGAATACCGAAAGAAGTAAAATAGGATGAGAATATGAAGGATACTTCGGTAGAAGAAGCATGGATATTCTTTGAAAATACATTGAAAAGATGCATACATGAATCTGTCCCCACGAGGAGGAAGCCAGAGGAGAAAAATACCTCGGTTGATGAATATTGATGCTTTGGAGGTCGTTAACTTTAACGCAGATCTTGGAATAGATTAAAAAATATTAGAAAGGAACCTGACTGGAAAGTTTGTCACAACAAGAAACAATGTAACATTTGAAAGAGAGCAAAAGCTGTTAGCTAACCCTAACCCTAACAGCTTGTTTTGAGAACAAGATGGAGAAGTCAAATGAAATCCAAAAAGCTTTTGGAGATATGCGAAAAGCCAAATGAAAATTAAACTGGCATCACCGACTTGCAGAAATCTGATTGGTCTCCCTACCATCACGATGTTTCTCTGTTTCATTTACTGCTCTCCAAACTCTACAAACTTTATAACTTTCTTTGACTATCTTAATTCCTGCCATGAGGCTGTGACATCCGAACACCCTCAAACTCCTCTATTTAGGAGACTTCAATGTACACCACAAGGAGTGGTTGAAATCTTCCCATACAGTTGTTGGGGAAGTTGAAGCTCTTACATTCACCATTCTCAATGATTTGGAGAACAAATTATCAACCCCCCTACCCATATTGCAGATCGTCATGATCACTCTTCCTATACTTTTGATTTGTTCTTCACCTCCAATCTGTTACGTTATCGCTACACAACTTCATTTTCAATTGGTTCTTCTGAACACAATTTCGTAAAGGTCTCTGCTTACTACCACTCTTCCTCCGACTGCTCCGACTAGATGTCAGTATTGACATTTCAGTAGCACTGACTGGACTGGCTTACGAGACTTTTTTTTGACTCCCCCTGGGAAGACTACTGCCTCATCAGGCGATACCTCAATTTCGCTGAGTGTCGAGCTGAACCAACTACCGTCCCATTGCTCTGACTTCTACTATTTCAAAAGTCTTTGAATGTCTTTTAAATTCCCATTTCCTCAAGCATCTTGAATCTCACAATCTTCTATCGAACCATCAATATGGTTTTCACAAGAGAAGATCGAACGGTGATGATTTTTCTTATCTTACAAATACCGGGGCTTAGTCTCTGAGAGACAAAAGCCTTTGACAGAGTTTGGCATTGGGGTCTGATATCCAAGTTTCCCTTTTTTGGATTTCCTCCTTTACTCTGCTCTCTCATATCAAGCTTTCTCTCTGACCTTTCTATCTCTATAATTGTTGATGGTTCAACATCTCCCTCCTTCCTTACCAACAGTGGTATTCCCCAGGGTTCCGTTCTGTCTCCAACACTCTTCCTTCTTTTTATCAATGATTTTCTTTCTTCTCCAAATAACCAAATGCACTCATATGCTGATGACAACATTACATTCCTCCATGTTTTTCACATTTGCTCCATCTTACCTCACTTGATCTTCAGTTTGTTCTTATCCCAACAGACTCACCTGCTGTCAATGGTGCTTTCCACCAAGTATTAACTCAAGGGGGTGGACACTTATCCAATCAAGATATTCTACTTTTGTATTTTTGATGAATTTTCTGAAATTTGTCGAATTTGCTTTTCACTTGGAAGTTGTGGGTTGCGATGTGTAAATAAATGTGTAAAAAGTCTAATTTAATGTAATTCAATTGGAGGTTGTAAGGCAACAAAAGGTGAAAATTTTGAAATGGGATGTAGACCTTCTGTTGGCATTGTACATCCAAGATTCATCGTAGCCACCTCTTTAAATTCGGATTTGGGCAAGATTTCCCAGTGGGGCAAAATGTAATCAAGTTAAGTTTAATGCTTCTAAAACTCAATTTCTTCCCATCTCTGTCTCAAACGCTTCTCAACTCTCCAGTCTCCTTTGAGAGCTCCATAATTACACCATGTGATACAATAACCCTACTAGGTGTTACCCCAACATCTAATTTATCCTGGAAGCCACACATTGGGCAAAGTAGGAGTCCTGTCTGATGTTCTTCGAGAGTCTCTCTCTAAAAAAAGTAGGAGTCCTGTTCATATTTTGAAGAGTCTTCTCCTCTAAACAGTTGCTTCAACTATATAATGGATTGATTAGTCCTCCTATAGAGTACTGCTCTCACATCTGGGGAGGTTCCAGCTGCACATATTAAACAGAATTTAATCCAAAATAATTTGATTTATCAACTCTCCCAATCTGACATCAAAGCTCAACCCACTCAAATTACACCACAAAGTTGGCTCTCTCTTTCTTTTCTATAGATATTACTTCGGTTTCTGTTCCCAAGAACTTGTTGCTTGTGTACCCCTGCCTTTTGCAAAACCACAAAATACTCCACAAGCCATGACATCTCATTATCATTGTGGCCATTGGCAACTCAAGGGTAGGCCGTTATGATGTTTGTTTCTTTCCCTTCATTACCAAACTCTGGAACGCTTTACCTTCTCATGGCTTTCCTCACATTTACGACCCTCCCTTTCTGAAAAAGGAGATTTAAAAAAATATTTCCTTAAAAACTCTTACACTATTTTCTCTTTCTTCACTTTTCTATCTGTGCAGTTCTTTTATTTAAGGCTTTGCCTTGTTGAGGACTACATAGTCCGTGACTGGAGCCTTCAGCATAAAAAAGATGGTCTCTGGGCAAGAAATTATGAGGAGAAAACAGATACTCTCAAAACTTGTATTTGGGATTGAATTCATAGTCGAGGATGAGACAACAATGCCATTTGATAGTAATGGAGTATTGTGGAATCTGTTCTGAACTGAAATCAATTGTGCAGTTCACAACGTGGACTGCCTCCTGGTTAAACTGGACACTGACAAATCACTTGGTCCAGATGGAATACATTCAAGAGTATTGATAGAAACTTGTTTAAAAATGTGGGAGACAATCAGTTATTTTCACAAATTTCAAGTGGAGGGAAATGTTCCAGAGTCTTGGAAAACAGCCATTGTTGTACTTATCTCCAAGTTGGGAAAGAAGAGTAATCCTGCAAACCGCAGATCCATTACAAAATGAATATTACCGAGACAAAATTGATGCCTAATTTTTCTCCAAAGAAAGGAACAGATTCAAATTTATTAATTAAACAATTACACAACTGCACAATTAAAGAAACCATCATTTTCATCGACTGATGACAACTCACATTGGACAGAACACTGAACAGAGAAAGATGTCACAAAACCCAGGGTTACTTGATCGACCGAAGTCCAACCAGCAGTCAGACGTAGTCCAAACTTGACTTGATTAAAAAGATAAACACAAAGCAAAGCAACAAAATGCTGCACCCAGCAAAGCGAATAGTAACTGACTTCTCTCCACTCTCCTCAATTGCCTTTGCTTTTCCGTTGATATAGACAGCTCCTGAATGTTCCCCAAAGCCCGTCCCTCGACAAACCACTCATAAATATGGAGTGGTTCTATATCCAGGAGTGAAACTGCTCAGTGCCAAGAGATAGCTTTTTACTCCACTCTGTATTTATACGTAGCATCAAAGTCAAAACGTGTGTGTGTGCGTGTGCGTGCATTATATCATATCAGCTGGTTTAAAATCCTGAGTAGAGGATGCATTTCAATAAAATGGACATTATCAAATAAAAGATTTTTGACTTGCACTCTTCAGGATACAACCATAAGCAGATGAAGAAGAAGCACCAAACTCTCATTTATCAAATTAAAATGCAATGTCCTCAACATTGATTGAGAGAAAAGGACGGGATTACCTGATTGGTGGAACCACAGAGCATCATGAATAATGAGGAGGTGGAAATGAACCATCATGAATAATGAGGAGGTGGAGATGAATCACCAAAAAAACTGGTGGAAATGTAATGCTAATTTTCTGAGGGCTAGTTGGTGGGAGGGGGGGGGGGTGGGGTTCATGATGACTCAACGTTGACTGTGGTACAGTTGTCACACAGTCAAGCCATCATAGTCAAAATAGATATAAAGTTCGGACAAATTCTGTCTGTCTACAAAGAATGGGATTGGTTGACCTGATGAATGTGGCCTCCATTGCATGAAGCTGAGCTAAACTGCGTCCTCCACTCAGGATTTTAAACCAGCTGATACGATATTGGTCTGCACACTGAGGCTTATTCAGGAGATAGTGACCAATTGCAGAGGCACAGGGAATAGTTGTCATACTATGTACATTCTTACAAGCACAGGTCCGATTATAGGATTCGTGTGTGTGTGTGTGTGTGTGTGTGTGTGTGTGTGTGTGTGTGTGTGTGTGTGTGTGTGTGTGTGTGTGTGTGTGTGTGTGTGTGTGTGTGTGTGTGTGTGTGTGTGTGTGTGTGTGAACGACATGGCCAAAAGTATGTGGACACCTGCTCGCCCAACATCTCATTCCAAAATCATGGGCTTTTATATGGAGCTGGTTCTCCCTTTGCTGCTACAACAGCCTCCACTCTCCTGGGAAGGCTTTCCACTCGATGTTGGAACATTGCTGCAGGGATTTGCTTCCATTCAGCCACAACAGCATTTGTGAGGTCAAGCACTAATGTTGGGTGATTAGGTATGGATCGCAGTCAGCATTCCAATTCATCCCAAAGGTGTTTGATGGGGTTGAGGTCAGGGCTCTGTGCAGGCCAGTCAAGTTCTTCCACAGCGATCTCGACAAATCATTTCTGTATGGACCTTGCTTTGTGCACGGGGGCATTGTCATGCTGGAGGCCTAGCCCGAACTATGAAAAACAGCCCCAGACCATTATACCTCCTGCACCGAATTTTGCAGTTGGCACTATGCATTCGGGCAGGTACCGTTCTGGCATCCGCCAAACCCACATTCGTCTGTCGGACTGCCAGATGGTGAAGGGTGATTCATCACTCCAGAGAACACGTTTCCACTGCTCCAGAGCCCACTGGCAGTGAGCTTACTCCACTCCAGCTGACGGTTGGCATTGCACATGGTGATCTTAGGCTTGTGTGCGGCTGCTCAACCATGGAAACCCATTTCATGAAACTCTCGACGAATAGTGTTTGTGCTGACGTTGCTTCCAGAGTCATTTTAGAACTCGGCAGTGAGTATTGCAACCGACAACGGACGATTTTTCTGCGCAACGCGCTTCAGCACTTGGCGATCCCGTTCTGTGAGCTTGTGTAGCTCTTTGACGTTTCCACTTCACAATAACAAAACTTACAGCTGACCGTTTCAGCTCCAGCATGGCAGAAATTTGATGTACTGACTTGCTGGAAAGGTGGCATTCCATGACGTTGCCACGTTGAAAGTCACTGAGCTCTTCAGTGCGTCCCATTCCACTGGCAATGTTTGTCTCTGGAGATTGCGTACTTTTGGTCATGTTGTTAAAGCTGAGATTTGTGTCTGTGGGTCATAAGCGCCGCTCATTCTTCAGGCGACGCCCTCCAGCTGTCCAGAAATTGCCATCATCTCTGTCTCTCCAAGTAGCTCAGATTGTTTTTAAGGCCTCATGTACATTTGAAGACTGAACAAAGCTTCTTCTATCATTGAATGAAGATACCGTTTTGAGGAACAAAAGTATAACATTTTGATTCCAACTCAAACGAGGTAAAACATGTTTTGTCTGCAGCGATCGCGGCAACTGTCTAATACACACCACCCAATGAAGGTCGGTTATTTCTCATATTATGCAGAGGAAAGGAAATAGTGATATATATATATTTTTTTTAAAGAACTTTGTGGGATGTCAAACGCAGTTACTTTCTGTCTGTGAGACAGTGGCGTGTCACTTATAACTCAATGTTTGCTTTCCAGAATTTGCAATGACTGTTACAAGCAAAAATATCTCGTGTTTGCTTCTGTGCATGGTAAAAAAAAAAAAAAAATCTCTAAACATGATGTCATCACACAGCGAAGTTTACAATAGCAGGAATGCACTAATAATTGGAGCTTTTTTAATAACATCCGAAAACTCATGGAAAAATGATATGATGGAGGATAGAAAGTTTATTTGCTGATTACTATCAGAGGGGGGAGAAGAAGAACAGGAAACATCAAACAAACACGGCAGTTTCATGTGAGGTGTCTCACTGTCACCGAATCTAATATATTGTTACAGATTTCAGAATCCGGTCTGATGAATGCATCCACACATCCAGGTCCTCAGAAAGTTATTTCCTTAAATGCATGTTCAGATTAGCCCCATCCCCATAGTAGGATCAAAATATGAAATAAACAGCATAACCTCAAAAAAATTGCAAGAAAACGTTTTATCATGTTTTTCTGTAGTACTTGGTCCAGAGAACAACATATCAAAAGTTGGTCGAAATCGGACCATCAGAAAGGGTCAAACTTTGACGTTAAAAAATATGGCTGCCACTATTAAAAAGTGCCTCATTTCTTCTCATATCCCATCATCTTAGCTGTTTTTACACATACAAGTGTAAAAAATAAATAGTTTAAAACTGTTCAAACCAGTATCTCAATGAATTCGCCATTCTATATTGAACATTGCATACCCAAGTGACGTCATGAGGTAATCTATGACGTCATGACGTGACTTTTTATTATTTCACAATTATGTGGCAAATTGATGATGATGAAGATTTTAGATGGTGTTACTGAAGGCATGTGAGTTCATTAATTCTTCCTGATCAAGCACCTATAGTTACAGTGCTGCCATCTACAAACATCTTCAGAATATTAAGACAAAGGATTCCAATCAGCTTCAGATTTTTCCAAATTTCCTTCAGTCTATTCCCAAGACAGATCACTATGTCTTAGATGGAGGTTCTCTTCTGCATCGCTTGAAATGGACAGAAGGAAGTACCTACAGTTCAATTGCCGATGATTATGCATCTTTTACAGTGGAACTGTATGGAAAAGCCACTGTGATATTCGATGGATATGAGGGACCAAGCACAAAGGACAACACCCACCAGCGACGGAAGACAACAAATGTGAGAAATGCTGTCAACATTACAGAGACAACTAAATTTGTGGGGAAGAAGGATGATTTCCTTTCCAATGAAAAGAACAAAAAGTCACTTATTGATATGATATCAGCATGCCTGAAGCAAAAAGGCTGCCATCTTGTCCAGGCAGAGGGGGATGCAGATGTGGATATAGTGAAAGCAGCTGTCACAATGTCCACTTTCAAATCAACTATGCTTGTTGGAGAAGATACAGATCTTCTAATATTCTCTATCATGGGAAAATGGATAGTAAAGAACTTTACTTTCGGTCAGACAAAGGGAAACCAAATGTCTAGAATATAAAGGTTTTGAAGCAGTTACTCGGAGATGATGTTTGTTCTGATTTGTTGTTTGCCCATGCCTTTACTGGATGTGATACTACTTCTAGAATATTTGGGGTTGGGAAAAAAAAAACTGTTCTAAAAACTCATCAAAGGTGATTCTGTCTTGCATTCCTGTTCAAAGATTTTCTATGTTCCAAATACGGATCAAGATGCTGTAGAAAGTGCTGGCTGCAAGGCAATGGTGTCATTGTTTAATGGGAAAACGTCTGACTCTCTAGCATCATTGTGATACAGTTACCTCTGCAAAAAAGTGGCAACAGCAAAGACATTCGTAACGCCAGAGAGATTGCCCCCCACAACTTCAGCTACAAAACAGCACTCAAGACGAACTTATCTTCAAGTCATGGTATGGATGGGCTGGAGTGATAACATGGACATTACAAAATGGGGCTGGGACATTCAACGGAACAAACTCACACCAGTAATGATGGACAACAACCCTGCTCCTGATATTCTGCTAAAAATGATTCACTGCAACTGCTCGGCTGGATGCAACACACTTAGATGTAGTTGTAAGAAGTACAGACTTGAGTGCACAAGGGCTTGTGGACCTTGCCAGGATGGCAACTGTAAAAATATGAACCATGCCTCCATTTTAGATGAAAACGAGGACGAATATGCTGACTTTTTTTGCTAAAGCAGTAATGGGTGTCCCAACTGGAATGACTTCCTTGCTACCAACTACCCAGGTATTATTTCAAAGAAATTGAACACATTGGTCTCCATGGCTGTTGTTTTTGTGTGTACAAGACTGCGCCTTAGTAAAAGGTATAGTTGTCGCATCACGATCCTGGCATCATCATTGAATTTATGATGTCATCTGGTCATCAAAAAGGATGAAAACTATTTTTGTGAACATGTTTTCATAAATTTGGAAGTTACCATGAAATCACATAAAATTACATCATGACGTCATGACACAATGAATGACGTCATGATGCGACTTTGGGACACTCCCAGCAACCTCACCTGTTTTGGTACTAATAAGGTAATAAGTTTTATCGTTAATTGTCATTTTTAAAGTGGTTGAGAACTGTTTGTTTCAAAGGTATGCATAGATATTAGGTATTTTGCTCTAATGGCGGCCATCTTTTTTGACGTCATTTCTACACCCTTTCTGATGGTCCAATTTTGGCCAACTTTTGATATGTTGTTCTCTGGGCCAAACACTACTGAAAAACACCATAAAACGTTTTCTTGCAATTTTTTTTTAGGGTTAGTCAGTATATTGACCCTACTCCCATGTCTAATGGGATTTTAAATGTGATGCGTTGAGAAGGCTAAAGGATAGATCCCCTCTCTTATGGGAAGCTTTTTTCTTTACGACAGACACGTTTACACACATTTCTTTCGCGAGCTCTGACGCGCACCCTTATTTTTCCTCAGCAACGTTCTTTCGCGAGCGCCAACGCCCGCGTTTTTTGAGCGCACTGGTCGTCATGGTAACCATGCACAAGTGGGGCCGGGTGAGCTAGGGGACTCTGCGCCTGCCGAGACAGCCCGCAGATATAAAACGAATTGGAGGTCTGTTCTGAGGAAGAAAGCGGAGGTGAGATAAAGAGGAGGGAGAAGAGAACAAGAAAGAAAGCGAGAGTTGAAGCGCGCGAGAGAAAAAGTGAACCGGAGCGAAAAGTGAGAGGAAAAGGGCGAGAGAAGTGAGAGGAAAAGAGGCGAGAGAAGTAAGAGGAGGCAGAGAGAAGAAAGAGAAAGAAAGCCAGAGAGGAAAAGGAGGAGGAAGCGTGCAAGTGAGCAAGCGAGCGTGTGGTGCGCGTGTGGGTGTGAGCAGCGCCGATGAGTGAAGCGCAGGTCAGTCACTGACTGACCTTGTGGGTCACTGGACGTCACCAGTTTCGTGAAGTGTGAGGAACTGCCCGTGTCACAGCACCAGGGTTTAAACCCGCGACAGACGATCTCGGTGCCCTCCCAGACATCGACTGGCATTCAAGGCTGTTCGCGAGAGTGTGCACGGCAAGGCTGGGTGCTGGCGACGGATGTGACATGCACGCACACATTTCAGGACGTTTTCACTTCACGTACGACTACTCTGGTGAGCGAGATGGTTCCTCCCCCCCCTCCCCCCCCGCCCCCGGAATGATCTGTTGGGTACCCTTGTCTGTGTTTAGCTGTAAGTCAACTCCCGATAAGCATCTGCTCTTTGTCTCTTTCCTGGCATTTTGATTGATTTTGCTTTGAAATTTATTCTTTATTTACCTCAGAAAATAAAAAGTTCTTTTTATTTATTTTATTATTAATAAATCATTTGTCGATTTCCAACCTGTCCGTGTTTGTCCTTCCCTTCTATTGGTCTCGCATTGTCCGAACCGAGATAGACTGGGAGGTAATTACCACAGATTTGACCAAAAATCGGCGGCACGCACCAGTGGTTAAAACGCTCGGCCACCCTAATTAAAATTGAATCGAGATATCATTGGTGCTTTGCCGAGGGTGCACTCCCCGCTCTGGGAACCACGTGACCTCTAGTTAAACG
The DNA here is from genome assembly GCF_056783735.1 of Eptatretus burgeri. Taxonomy (NCBI): domain Eukaryota; kingdom Metazoa; phylum Chordata; class Myxini; order Myxiniformes; family Myxinidae; genus Eptatretus; species Eptatretus burgeri. The sequence continues at coordinate 1,444,580 of NC_140968.1, read as the reverse complement.
GCATAATTAGACTGTGGACACTTTAACTCGTAGTTAGCTGGGTGGTGTTCGTGGTTCAAAAACAACCCACCGTGCCACAACGTTAATTGTGAGCAGTGGCCCCAGGTCCGGCTCTACCGAGGATAACCGGGGATTAATCCCCCTGAGTGACAAGCTGGTGTCTCGGTACCCGTGGCCGCAACAATATATGGCTGAGTTTGTGTCTGTGGGTGGATGTGTGGGTCTGAACAAGGTACGTTTTCATTCCAAGAAGTCTAATTTTAAAAAAATGTCTTTTATGGTGTTTTGTCTACTGTATGCTGTTGAGATATCCATTGGTGTTCAATCTAGTGTTTGCCAAGCCAGCCATTACTCATCAACGCTTTCAAACAGTGATTGCTTGGAGTGCTTAAGCCACTTGACAAGCGCTCTACAAGAAATTTGGTAACTGAACACACCCCAGATTCATGACATGGCGATGAAGATAAACATCTACCATGTATATCGTATCGATGAATTTTACACTCAAGGGGTGGGGTGGGAGGCGGCAGGGGAAGGGGTGGGGTGGGAAGAGGGACCTGACGTTGCTCGGCAACACTGTGTGTGTGTACGTGTGTGTGTGTGTACGTGTGTGTGTGTGTACGTGTGTGTGTGTACGTATATATATATATATATATATATATATATATATATATATATATATATATATATTATACATACATACATAATAGTTTTGGAACAGTTCCACCATGGGGAGGACGTGCATGGACACGTAGGTGACCTGAGGTTCAGTTATTTCATTCGTCTTTGCATAGACAGTCCTTGGTCCCTTGTCAAAGGGTTGTTCTGGGGGCATGCATTAGCTCGGCTGTATTTTTCCAGTGTGATGTCTCACCCCTCCCCCTCTGTTATATTTAAAAGTTCTTCCTTTACACCATCATTCTGTTCAATCCCTCTGCCATTTTCAATCTTCCCTCCTTTACCCCATCAACCTGTTTCAATGGTCCATTAATTATCTCCCCCTCCATCAAACATCGTTTCAACAGTCCCTCCTTCACCCCTTCGGTCTTGCCTTCAACCCCATGGCCATTCGGTCATCCCTCGGTCTGCCGGAGTTCCTTCTCCATGTTCCCTCCATTCACGCATTGTTTAATTGGGCACGTTCGACCCACCTGTGGTTGTTAACCCATCTGGTGCTCTCACATGCATGTTCATGTCACATCTCACATGCATGTTCATGATGCTTGGTGCTCGTCATGGCCTATGAGGTGCGGTGCTTCTCGCAGGCGTGGTACATTGCAGAACAATGCGAGTGGGCGTTTTGCGCACGTGGTGGGGGTGGGGGGAAGGGGGGTCTGAGCTGGCAGCTTCCGTCGCAGCTTTGGCCGCAAAAAGGGCGAGGTGGGGGCTTCGTTGAAAGTTCCCTCAGAATGGCGTGGCAAATTTCCAAAGTGACGTCCATCAGTGGACCCGCCCCCATTGGCTGCGGACCATTGAGAGAGAGAGAGATCTTGAGAGAAGAAGAGGCGAGAGCAGAATGCAACGAGAAGCAGAAAAGCAGAAACAAATGGGAAAAGCTCGCACGAGCAGGGACGCAAAGAGCTTGTGAGAGAAGATGCAACGCAACGTAATGGAATGCAACGCAATTTGCCTGTCAGCGAACATTCGTGCCTTGATGGAGGTTGATGATCATGAAAGAAGCAGAAGGCAGATGTGATCGGCGAAAGCTCACACGAGCAGGGCCAAAAAGAACTCCTGAGAAGGAAGGTTGAGAGAAGCAGAACAGCAAAAGTGAACGGGACAAACTCGCATGAGCATAAGACTCAGACTGAGAAGGTTCGTGAGGGAAGGACCAAAAGCGTGTGAGGGTAAAGAAAGGAAGGTTTCACGAGCAGTTGCTGTTGAGCTTCTGTGGAAAAAGAACACTCCTTCCATGAACGTCATCCTGCCCTCATGATACTGTCAGCCACGAAGGACGAGCAGGGTGAACAGCAGCACCTCATTGATTGGGGGCCTGATGAGGAAGAATCTGAGGCAGAGGGCGGCAAGTCGTCTATATAGCTCGCATATCTGGGACGCCGGAGAGGGCTTGCTTCCTGAATCTGGGCACCTCCGGGACGTCGCTGCATGTCCCCATTGTGTCACATCGCCACTGCCCATCTTCCCCATCCATTTTCCTCCACATTCTCCAGTATATTTGTGTGTGGTGAGGGAGAAAGCTTTTTTTGCTTTTCTGCTGCTTTTCTTTTCTCCATACGTTACTTTTATTTGATTTTCAAGTTCTTCTTGTTTTCTTCTTCTCCCCTGAGTGAATGATGGCGATGTCTTTTGTGTAAGTAAGATTGAATAAGAATACGTGTTATGGTTAAATCTGCTTTTATGTGCCTTTTTGCTTTCTTGCTAACAAATACTTGCTTTTAAATGATTTCTTGCTTGTGTTTGTAATGAATAATTGTTTGTTGTTTCCATTCTGTCTCAGTTGTCGTTTCCTTTATTGTTCAGATAGGTTGTACAAGTATAGTTAGACGGGAAGTTGTACCCCAATAATTTGTTTTGTTAACCAGCAGACCCTCACTGTAACCCTCAGCAGTAATCTGAGTGTGCGCTGAGGGCATGTGACCCCAATTAACCGGCCGTCCACATGTAAGGTATCACGCGAAGTAGTGTAACCCTGCCCAGATTGGCCGTGCCAATCGGTATTCATGGTTGCCCAGCAACCTGCCAGTGCGCGGAGTTATCTGGGCTCGGAAGCCTCACGACTGGGCGTTCGAGAGGGACCCAGGTGCTCCCCCTCGTGGCAGGCCTTGAATCCCAGATCTGCGACTATATATATATATATATATATATATATATATATATATATATATATATATATATATATATATATATATATATATATATATATATATATATATATATATATATATATATATATATATATATGTTCCATATAAAATCATAGGTATTCAAGCTTTAACAGCACTCTGAACACATTGCACCACTTTTCAGTTACTTGAAAGAGTTTTTGACAGACCTACTCGAGCAGGATAGGCAGCATTTCGAAAATTCAACAGTGATTAACTAGGACACTCGGTAGAGCACAAACCTCTGTCACGCAATACCTGATCCAAGAGAACAATTTGGGCCCAATTTTTTTTTCAAATATCATGCCATGTTTTGATTTTGGCCCCATCTTCATGGTGAAGGATCGCAGTAAAAATTATTGTAGCCGGATCTGGATCTTTACCAAAATCGAATGAATTTGTTCTCGTCACACCCAACCTGTCCACCAAGTTTCATAGAGAATCCATCTCTAACTTATTGTGATATCCTGCTCACAGGCAGACAGACGTGAAAGCGTAATCCTTGGTGATGGAGTTAACAATTGCAATCTGTGTGTTATTCCTGCATTTTTACATGGCAGTGAAATATGATCTCAAACAAAGAAGGTGGGGCAAAAATTGATTACTACACATAAAGTCATTGAAAGATGATGTCATTGGCATAATTGAAAGGGACAAGAAGAGAAATATTTTTTAAAATGTATTTGGAATTCTGGTTACATTAAGAAAATGATCTAGGATGGACACATAGCAAGAAGAACAGACGTCTGGTGCACAACAACAATTATAAACTGGCAACCTAATGAACCTGGAGGATCGCCCAGAGATTAAATAAAATTTTCTATTTGAGTGTGACGGCACCAATTTGCATTGAATGGAACAGAACGGACCTTGTCGAGGGACCCGAGTCGTCTTTCCATCATACCATGTGACTCAATGGAAATATACGGCAACGTGAAACCGATGTTCGACTGGTGATATTACCCTCCGGAAGTTGTTAATCTTTCTGACTGCAATCACAGAGGTTCAGGGCACTTT
>NC_140968.1:1425720-1435720 GCF_056783735.1 Eptatretus burgeri | reverse complement strand
ACCCCCACCCCTGATTCAGCTCATTGGAGCAATCATTGGGAAGCAAGGCAGCAAAATCAATGAAATCAGGCAGTTATCTGGGGCTCAAATCAAGATAGCGAACCCTATTGAAGGCTCAACAGATCGCCAAGTGAACATCACTGGTTCTGCAGCAAACATCAGCCTCGCCCAGTACCTGATTAATGCCCGGTAAGATGAAGCATTTCTGATTCTGACTGATGGTACCATAGTTTATTTACAGTGTCGGTGCTGCCGAAGGGGTTTCTTGGCAAAGGTTATATTGGGTGGTTTGCCATTGCCTTCCTAGCAGTAGTTAGGTAGGTAGGAATTTGTAATTTGATCATGGTCCTGGCGATAGTTTGCCTTCTCTTTGCAACACCCACCAACTAATGACAGCAGACAGGACGCCCTGTTTAATATCCATACAAGGGACGGCACACACATCAAATCACCCTGCCTGTGAAATACTAGGATGACAGTTTATAGCTGTGTCAGGATTCAAACCCAGGTTATACAGCTTAGAAGTGAGTGGGGATACATCTGGGCCTTACTGCCAGCCTAAGATGAAGCACAAACTTTGCATAATCAAAACTTGACACCCTTGCACCAAAGCAAACAGAGGAAATGACGTGCTTTTTGTTCTCTCTATTCCCCTGTTCTCTCCTTTGCAGGCTTACTTCGGAAGCATCTGGCATGGGAACTTCTGGAATGTGATTCCTTGAAAACTGCGAACAGCCTCAAAAGAGTGATTATCTGTTCGGATACAAGGACGTTTTTAGTTTTGTGTTTAAATCGCCTTTCCCCTTAAACCATTTTTCTTCTCTTCCTTTGAAGCAGTTTAAACCTGTTGTTGAAATAATATTATTGGCATATCTTAATTTTTAGAATCCTTCCATACTGCTGTGTTGTTGCATGTTTTGTGTTTTTTTTTCATTTTGTAATAAAACGTTCATCAAACCGTAAGAAGCTTTGTAATAATAGCTGGGGTTTTGATTTCTGCTATCCATTGTTTTCCGAGTAAGTTGTATGTAATACCTGTACACAGGACATCGATGGAAAGAGTTTGGACGTGTTTGTTGCAAGAATGTTTAGCTATGCATAAGGTTGTCAACTTGTTTAGGACCAATCGCCAATTAGAATCTTTATTTCACCCACATGTGATCGTCCCTCGTGGATGAAAACCTTTTCTACTTAACAGTCGGAAAGCTGCTGACAGCTTCTCAGTAAAGTTGATTATGCTGTTTGTGCAATAAAGTCTGAAAACCAAATTTGCAACAATAAATTTTGTTCAATTTGGTGGATGGAAAGGATTTTATTTGAATCATTTGGAAGGGGTAGTTTAGGAAGGTTGTGGTAAAAATGTATCTGGAAGAATAAAATTATTCTCCTTATTTGGTAATTAAGGTTGTTTCTTTGGTAATTAAGGTTGCTGCCATGAATATCAATGAAGCTCTGTACAGTAAGTTTGGGCTATGCAACAATATAACATTCATGGTCACAATTGTTTTATTAATTGTTCTTTTAATTAATTACGAGATATTAATTATTTTAGCACTACTTTAATGAATAATACAATTGATGTTACACATCTGGTTGCATTTAGGGATTACACAACTGAAACTACATTATCTGCTGATCAACTTGATGCGAGCAAAACGTTATTTCAAGGATACGTTACATCCGTTGTCCTGTCCGAGGTACACCACTATGTCCCACAACCCTTGCATCCTTTGTCAAGTCTAAGGTGCACCACAATAGACCCTAACCCATTATTGGTTTCATTGTGGGTTTTTTAGTATGTCCTTGGTAGTGGGTCATAAGGTCTGCAAATATGCAGATCAGTAGCATAGGTGACGGTTGTTTTTCTGGTTTGTTTTGATTTCACAAAGATTTTCAGTGCCTGCTCTTGTTTGAGATTGATCGGCTGTCAGTGTATTTTCAGCTTCCACGCTTCAGATTGCATTTAGCAATACTATGAGTTCCCTTACAAAGAACTTCAACACAGGAGGAGACCATTCAGCCTATAAAAGCCAGCCTGTGCTCATATTACCAACTTGTGGTTGTTTATCCATGTTCTATCCTTTTAAATGCAGTGTCAAGCAAGGAAGCAGCACATACCATTTTAAAAGTCTTTGGTATGACTCGTTCGGGGTTCAAACCAATGGCCCTCCCTGATTCGAGCGGATTCTGCAAACATCACACCAGTCCGTGTGGTTAAAATTATTCTGCCATTTTAACTTTGTATCAAAATTAACGATTAGAATCATCTTTTGAAGCTTGCTTCAGATGGGATAGTTTACCTCCATTGTGTTAATGACTGATGAACACTAGCTTTTCTGGCTGCAGTTTCCATAGCCAACTTGGAGCATGCCTAGTACAGCCCAATGTTGAAGCGCACTGGTTCGGTTTTTCAAGTTTGATAACCGGTTTTATCAACTAAAAGTTGATGAAGGTGTGCTAATTGTCATGGGAAGCAAAGTAAAGCTGGTGTTTCTGATGTTAAGCCCTTGATCAGAGCAAGAGACAAATACCAAAAACCTGAAGCCTCTTTTGCTTCTGATGGTGGTTAACACTTTTTTTTTCATGTCTGTCATTAATTCAACAAATTTGGATGTCTGAGTCCAAGTAACCCTTTGTTTTTTTCATTAGTTGATACTGTTTTGAATATGGGAATGGAACCTATATTAGCTTTCCTAACAGGGAATCACATCAGGTGTTAAGCACAGCAAAACTTCACCATCAGCAATGGCATCAAGCCTTGAGGTAATTCCATCAAGGATCGACTGAATAGTTCAGAACACAAAGTATCAGTGAATAGACGGTCATTGCATTTACGTGGGTGATGATTTTGCCTTTACCAAGCCATCAATCAGGATCATGTATTAATTGCATGTTTTGTTTTTCTTTTTTGTCCACTTCCTTTCATGAGCGACAATTATTTAGAGCTTATGATGGGGTTGATTGGAGAAACTTTTTGGCCCAAGTCTTTTCATGAACCGACTGGCATACCCCGACATTCGACGAAGAAGTCTAGAGCAGGATTTGGAACTCCATGGTGCCGGCAATTCGAGAAGTATACCGTGGGATGACACACATTGATGCCTCGCCCACCATGCAAAACACTGGGATGACAGTTCATAGCCAGGTCGAGATTCAAAGCGAGACAACACGGCAGTCTCCATGGGTTAACCTGAGGCGGTCCCTTCGGGTGGTTGCCTGGAATATACTATCACTAAGAGAGGATGATCACCTGTCTGTTATCATCTGACCTCGAGCGTTTGAACATCGGTATTACAGCACTCTCTGAGGCTCGGAGACCAGATAGTGGCAAGGTTATGGTGGGTGGTAACACCTACAACTGGTCTGGTCGCTCTGATGGTTACTATGTCCAAGGAGTTGCTGTAGTGTCCAATAAGCTGACGCCAATGATAATTGAGGTACCACCGGTCAACAAGCGTATTATGAGACTAAGGATTCGTCATTCCTTAGGTGTCATTTCCCTGATCTCTGCAGATGCTCCGACTGAGGCGAGTGATCTCACCGTGAAGGACACATTGTATGCCACACTCGAGTCTGTGGTTGATCAGTGCCCCAGCAGAGATACACTTCTAGACTTGGGGGATTTCAATGAATTGACTGGAACTGATAGGGATGGTTATGAGACATGTGTTTGTCCCCATGGGTGTGGAACTGTGAACCAGAATATCACAAATTTCCTTGACTTTGCAAGAAGTCATGGATTTGGGGAAGCTGGTTCATGGTTTCAGTGCTCACAGGCTCATTGCTGGACTTGGTATTCCAATGCTGGTTGTGTGGCAAAGGAGATTGACCATGTGTTCGTTGGTTTCTGCAAGATGATCCAGAACTGCAGGGTCTACTGGAATGCTGTTTTCTTTTTTTTTCTTTTTTGTATACATTGTTGAGGCTCATATGAGAGTGAACACACAACGCACAGCAAGGGGGGCATGAGATAAGAGGGGTGGGAGTGGGAAGGACAAAACAGTGGGGAACAGAGACATTCGGAGATCTGTGGAAGGGAGAGGGATGGGGCGGGGAACACGGGGTATACAAGATGGATATTACAGGGACTTTCAGGAAGTAAAGCAGGGAATTTGAAGGAGGTGGATTAATGGGGGTATAAAACATTGAGGATTTGGATGGGGGACGATAACAGGTGGTGGTGAACAGCTGTTTTGAAGGCCTGGAGGGAAGAATTGCATTGAACAGAGTGAGGGAGTTTATTCCAAAGGTGGGAAAAAGAGGATTGAAACCTCAATGAGGTGTTACCTCAATTATCATTGGAGTCAGTTCCTCAATACTGACCACAGGCTTGTTGTAGCAACTGAAGTTTCAGCTTAAATCGGGGAGAATGGTACCATCCCAGCCAAGGCTGGATGTTAGCAAGCTCAAGGATGAGAGGTTAGTTGAGGAGCTTGTGAATGGGCTGAGTGGGGATTTGGGGGGTCTGGATGCTTTGCGGAATCCTGAAGAGTTGTGGAATGCCTTCAAGACCACCATCATTGATGTTGCTGGTGGATGTCTTTTAACTTACTGTCGGGCGAAGAAAAATTTTGTCTCTCAAGGGACACTGGATACCATTGACCAGAGTCGCAGGGCCAGGCTTAATGGCATAGCTGAGCTTTTCAGGGAGTTGAGGTGTAAAACTGTGTGTGTGTGCTGAAGGTGGACAAGTAGGCCTATGTGCGAGGAATCTGTGAGGAGGTGGAGTATCAACTGTGGTCAAGTGATTCTCGCCCTTACAAGGGAATTTGCGCATTGCATTCCTCCAAGCCCATCCTTAGGTACACTGCAGTTAGAGTGGAGGGTGGTGGGCTCTTGGCAGAGGAGTCCGAAGTGAAGGCCCGTTGGGCCGGCTACTTTGAGCGGCTATACCAGGCTGATCCACCAGCTGGTGAGTTGGATGTCAGGGGTGTTACCATCCCTATTGCTGACCCTCAAATCAACTGTGATCCCCCTTCGTTTGTGGAAACGCAGGCTGCGGTGAACCGGTTGAAATGGGGTAAAGCTCCTGGGATCTGTGGCATCCATGCTGAACTTCTCAAGGCTGGTGCAAATGCTGTACTCATGTCGTTGCGTGCAGTTCTCTGCTCTGTCTTGAACACAGGCATCATTCCAACTGACTGGAAGAGGGGCCTTGTTGTCCCTCTCTGGAAAGGGAAGGGTTGCAACAACTACTGAGGGGTGACGCTGCTCTCAGTGCCGGGCATGGTCTTTGCTCAGATAATTCTCTATAGGGTTCACCACCATCTGCTTGAGCACCAGCACCCAGAGCAGTCAGGCTTTACACCAAAGAGGTCAACGATTGACCGTATCCTTGCTCTTTGGGTCGTCACCGAACGCAGACGAGAGTTTCTGCAGGGGCTGCTTGCAGCCTATGTTTATCTCTGTAAAGCATTTGATTCAGTGAATCGGGATGCCCTCTGGAGAATTATTGGTCGTCATGAGGTGCCACCAAAACTGATCGATCTGATGTCTGAACTATACTGTGGTACTGAGAGTGCTGTGAAATGTGGTGGTACCATCTCTGACTTATTTCCAGTTGTTACTGGAATTTGTCAGGGGTGTGTTCTAACCCCCACACTTTGCAGCACTTGCATGGACTGTATTCTGGGGAGGATGTCAGATAGATCAAGCTGTGGTGCATTGTTTGGGAATGTCAAGATCTCTGACCTTGATTTCGCAGATGATGCAGTCATCTTTGCGGAGACTTTAGGGATCCTTTTGGGGGCCTTCAAGGTGCTGAATGAGGAGTCGGAGCCGCTGGGATTACGAGTTTATTGTGTCAAAACTAAAATCAAGGCTTTCAATGACATCTTGGATGCTGCTATCTTGTCGTTAACTGTTTGTGGTAAGGATGTTGAGGTCATGGAGAGATTCACTTACCTTTGCAGTTATATTCATGTCGCTGCTGGCTGTGAGCAGAGGTCAACAGATGTCTGGGTCGGGAATGGGGAGTCATGGAGTCACTGGATAATGGAGTGTGGTGCTGTCGGTACCTGTGCGGGAGGACGAAAGTCCGAATCTTCAGGTCCTTGTTGCTTCTAGTCTTGCTCTAGGGATGTGAGACTTGGACTCTGACCAAGGATCTGAGACGGAGACTTAATTCCTTTGGTACCAGGTCTCTTTGGAGAATCCTTGGCTATCGCTGGTCAGACTTTGTGTCCAACGAGCGGTTGCTGAGAGAGACTCAAATGAGATTTGTTACCTGCATCGTCCGTGAGCGTCAGCTGCTGCTGTCTGGACATGTGGCCCATTTTCCTGATGCTGATCCTTCTTACCATATTCTCTCAGTGAGGGAGTCTCGTGAGTGTAAAAGGCCAATGGGCCGACCACGTGCCTCGTGGTTGCAGCAGGTTGATCATCATCTCAAGGAGATCAGCATCTAGATGGGGATCGGCCAGGCATCTGCCTGGGGATGGCCAGACGGAGACCTCTGAAGTACCGATGGAAGGTGGACGTAGCGACGTACTGCTCTGGTGCATGCTCCCATACCTGACCTGACCTGATGTGAAACTTCACAATTGTTAGCTGGTCGTGATGGGGAATACGTGTTTTTAATTTCAACTTGATTGGATACATGTTCTCGCAGACATAAGAATTTAATTTTTTGATGTGGGGTTTTTTTTTTTTTGAAAGACGTTCATTTGGCTGTACCTGGATGGGTTTGAGGGTAGAGGAGTTGCAGCTGAAATGTAAATCCTGTCCAGGTTCCTCCTGATGACTTCATCTTTGCTTTTTCCTTTTTTGGGTTCCTTCTGATATAGTCCAGGAGCAATACCGAGGTCCAACATGATGACGTAGCCCATACAGTACTTATTTGTCTTGTCTTTTTTTTCAGATTGAAAAATACCTTAGCAACCGACCCAGGCCTGTTGTAGTCATGAATTGTGGTATAAGTAATTTGCAAAATTGTTTTAAAACATACCAAGTGGAGGTGACAATTGTATGCATTTTTGCTAAAGCCAATTTTAGGAGTTTTATTCTTTTTATACATGTGTTAGCTGATATTTGTGTATCCATGGTGGTTAATATATCATAAAATAATAGCATGAACCAAAAACACATTTTACAACCACAACCATATTCATCATGTGCACTTCAACCAGAGAACAAGTTTGTATGACAATATTCATGAGCGGTTAATTGTACTAAAGTTGGATTTATCCTCCTGAAATAGAAATTGTAATGATCTTATATCCTCTTTTTATATTATGTTTATGATTATCTGTAAAATGTATTGCTAATACAGTGAAACCTATCAAGAGATCCCTCTCATGAGCCACCACCTTCTCCTGAAAGGCCTCCTAATTTTGGCTATACTGGCACTTTTACATGAAACCAGACTGATCATGACAGATCACCCCTTCTGTAACGTCAGTCTTTTGTGACATTTTGGATGACTTCTCAAAAGAGGTTTCACTATATTAATAATTTTTATTGTAAGATTAGTAATATAATGTGGTCAATCAATTTTGTCTTGATCAATTTCACACAGACCAGATTGTGAAAAAGATCACTGGTAGACAAGACGTACCTGTTATCTCCAACACTAATACTGTACCTATTTACTTTCCAAGGGATTACCCAGTTTTTTTTTTCAGCTATTAATTAGTGCAGTATATAATTTTGGAAACCGGGAAAGCAAAAATAGATGGGATCTCCCATAATGTAGATATCAATAGCAGTGGTAATTATACATTTTATAACTTAAATTCTTTCACGACAAATAATACACCTAGAGTACAGTTATTTAAGATTTTCAACTAATATTAGATAAGTTAATTATTCTCTAGTTTTTCAAAATATCACATGCAGCTAAATTAATTGAAATGTTACATGCATCTTTGTAAAAAAAAAAAAACATGTTATCAATACTTATATGTTTTTTAGATAGACTCATGATGGACAGCCACAGCAGTAGTGATGACCAGTCAACTCTTTGCCTTCTTCCAACAAAGCGGGTGAAAACAACTGACTGGAACAAGTGTGTGATATGCCAGACTTATATCTCTGAGACTATTAGTGGTGCAACAGAAACTGGCATCAATAAGTTTCAAGATGCAATGCAGCAAAGACAGGATGAAATCAGCGATAGACTGAAACGAGAAAACCTGTTTGAGCTCATATCAACATTGTCTGACAGAGAAACTGTTATGCTAAATATACAAGTGCACAAAATCTAAGGTATGTAAAGAGAAGAGCCTTCAAGCAAGCATTGAAAGCCAATGTAGAAGACAACGACAGGCAGGATGATGACTGATGAGCAAAGAAGGTCATCAAGATTTTGCACTTCTGGAATGGACTGGTCTATGTGCATATTTTGCCAAAAAAAGAGCCACAAAAAAGTCACCAAGCTGTTCTCTGGAGCAACATTCAGTGCTTGCCAGAACATACTTGATGCCGCTGAGGAACAAGGAGACAGCACCATGCTCACAAAAATCCGAGATGTGGATCTGATAGCAACAGAAGCCAAGTATCATAATGTGTGCAAATCCATATACACAGCAAAGCGGAACATGAGCTCCAAATCTTACAAGGAATCTGTTGATGAAGATCTACACTCAGAAGCTTTCAATGAACTTGTGACAGAAATAACCCCTGGCATCAATGATGGAAAGGCCTTCACTATGACATATTTGTTATGCCAGTTGAAGTTTCTATTAGAAGAGAAAAAGATTTGTGCAGATAATTACAGATCACACAGGCTCAAAAGCAGGTTACAAGAGTAACTTTAAAGATTCAATTGTTTTTCACCAGCAGCCAAATCCTTCAAAACCTGAGCTTGTTCATTCCAGTGATATATCATGACAGGATGTCATCAATGCATCTGCCAAAGTATGCTCAAAAAGTGAGGGGACAGATGCTTTGAAAAACAAGAAACTGAGAGATTCAAACACCCCAAAGCAGATTTTGTATCATGCATCACAGATTCTCAAAGCCGATTTGCAGAACTGTCGGGGAATTGATATGAAACCAGTTGACATTGATGACCTTACTTTAAAAAGGGGGAAGGAAATTATTCCACAGAGTCTGCACTGGCTTCTTCGGTGGCTCATTGCAGAAAGGAACATGGATCTTGATGACTATGGAGATCTTTACTCTCAATGCATGCACGAAGTGGATGAGAGACATATACTTATGATATGTCAAGACATAATACATGTTGCATCACATGGGAGAAGATATGTCGTCATAGCAGCAAAATATAGAGATGTTGATCTGAGAGATGTCCTGACATATGAACTGTCAGCTGTTCCATTTGCTTTGGCCCATTCCGATGGAACTCTCCGAGCAAACACCAAGAGTGCATTACTGGAGTTACTGGAGACAGACACAGAGAAGTTTCAAAGATTACCCATTTCAGAGCCACCACAAATGACTGCATTTGTAATAGATGCAATGGCAATGGTGAAAATGAGCAAGGTTGTTGGAGTGACAACATTCGGTGCTTTGGCAGATAAATATTGGGAAGCATTTATAAAAGCACTGAACCAAAATGACTGCAATCGAATTGACATAGTCTTTGACCGATATGATAAGAAGGATTCGATCAAAGAGCAGACACGTTTGAAACGGGGATCATCCTCATCATTGGAAATAAAAATTGCTGGAGAAAACACTCCAATACCAACCCAGTGGAACAAATTCATGAGTAATCCTGTCAATAAGGCCAACCTTACAAATTTTCTTTGTGAGAGGTGGACTAACACATGTACTGCTACATTACCACCAGACAAGTTAGTTGTTCTTGCTGGAGGATTCTCTGATCCACTGAGGATTGTAAAGCTCACATTAGGTCATTCTGAATGTCTAGATGAGCTGCACGCTGATCATGAAGAGGCAGACACACGCATGATGTTGCATGCCTTTCATGCCTCTCAGGATCATGATAAAGTGGTTATACAATCACCAGATACAGATGTGGCCGTATTAAGTGCCTACTTCTTTTCATCCATGCATTGTCCTGAACTGTGGTTCA
>NC_140968.1:1418220-1420720 GCF_056783735.1 Eptatretus burgeri | reverse complement strand
TATATATATATATATATATATATATATATATATATATATATATATATATATATATATATATATATATATATATATATATATATATATATATATATATATATATACTAGCGATACTCGTGCACATGCACGGGATAGCAGTACAACATAACTGGTAGCAGACGACAGACCGTACACGGAGAATGACAAAAATACGCATTGTGCAAAATGCAAGTGGTACTATGGAACACCAAGACTTCCCAAACATTGTCGGCATGTCCGCTAAGTGCCACAGCAATTTTATAGGGATCGTGTGACGGCGAGCCGAGTTTTTAGTGTGCAAGCTTGGTATCATATATATATATATATATATATATATATATATATATATATATATATATATATATATATATATATATATATATATATATACATAAATGTAAAATTCATGCAAACTTATCCAATAACTAAGAACAATAACATTGTATTCATGTAGCATTGAATCTTTTTTTATGCACATGTCTCAGAAGATAAAATAAAAGAGGATCCAATTTTGATACTGTTTCGCGTCTGTGTGTATCCCAAAAATAACTTTGGTAACCCTGTTTTCGAGTTGATTTGAACATAACTAATTTTGTAGAGCCATTGAAAATGTGTGAAATCAGTTTTTGCTAATAACTGATAATATTGTTGCGAATTCTGGCCCACCTGGCGTGCGATCGGCTGCGTACCTCTAATGGCAGCCGCGTCGCCCACCGAAATGGACAATTCAGTCGTGACCCTCCTGGGACTACCGCCAGAAACCAGTCACGGCTGGGGGTTTAACCCCACCACCACCCAGTCCACAGTCCACCCGCGCGAGATAGGGTAAATCGCCGAAAGTCGATATACCTAAGTACCCACGCGGGTAATCTGCCGAGGGATGGGACCACGCCACAGGCCGACTCCGGAAACGAACCGCTTCAGCGGTTCGTTCCGTATTACAGGGATAACCGAGCGGAGTTATCGTCGGCCTTGACGGTTCCGATTAATTACCGGGTGCTTTAAACCCACCACTAATCCCTTGCGTGATGCAAGATGGAGATTCAATTAAAGGAAAAGACGAAGTGAAAATGGGGAACAATTGGACAAGCAAGCACTTTTATTGCACACACACAGACAAGCACGTATTCACAGTCAGCAACAGTTTTCATACAGTCAAAGAAAGAACAAAAGCAAGAACGAAAGCAAGAACAACAACCAAATATGACTTACACGGGCACACTTACACAGTTCTACTTTACAAGACTGGCGCCACACACACACACACATACACCAAAAGAAAAGAAAAGTAGTGACTTCCCTGCGCGCATCGAGTCCTCCTCCCATGACCTCAGCTCCCAGCTCCTCCGGCGTGGTCAGTGAGCTCGTGCTTCGCGCCGGCACGTGTTGGCCGCTCGACGCCACGGACGGGGTTTCCGGCGCTATCTCAGCACGGATAAAGGGGGGGGAAACCGTTGATGCTCGGGGTCAGGAGAGGGGAATGGCAGATGCTCCATCCCGCCAGCGGGGTCTCGGGACCGCACCGACAGAAGACCTTGGCACTGACAGAAGACCAGACCAGCTCCAGGACGAAGAGACGAGCCCAGCGACCAGCGACGAGACGACACCACACTCCAACTCTCCAACCTCAACGATGACCTCCCTCTTCACTCTACCCAAACTGAAAACCTCCGTCTGCCACCACGCGAGTCGCCTTGTGCTCGCGTCTTTATAGGCCGGAGGAGGAGCCTGTATGCAGATTTCAGGATCAAAACACAATTGGAGGCGGGGCCACGCCACCCTCTGTTCAGCCATTGGCGTGGCAAAAAGGGGCGTGAGCCTCTTTTGATCCGAATTCTCTCTCGTAAAGAATCCACATTCATCGCGCTTGGAGGCAGGGCCATACCGCCCGACGCTCGCTCATTGGACGCAGAAAAAGGGGTGCGAGCCCTTCCTGATCCGAATTTCTCCATGACAGGAATGCATTCGTACCCGCGGCTCAACACGTTCGGCATCAATTACCAAACAGGCCCTGGACAGCACGACGTTTGGTGTTGACTGGTGGTGTGGGGTCGATGGCTGTAGAAGGAGAAAGGCGAAGGTGGTGGGGGGTTTGCTGTGGTGGTTTGGTGGTTGGCGGGTGTCGTTTGGGAGTGGCGGTGAAGCGATGTTTGCGGGATGGAGTTGTGGAGGTAAAGAGGCAAAGGTGGTGGTGTTTGAGTTGTTGGTGGGTTAATGGTCCAAAATAACAATAGAGAAAGAAAAATGGCTAACTCAAAGCGTCGCAGCCCGGATGAATCACACATATTCCCTCTATACAACGGGTTTGGGCTAACAACACATGAACTTACCGATATATCTCACCTGAGGACTCTTTATGGTGTAATGCGAATTTCCACAACCGTAACAATATATTAGCCATTTATAGCATCCTTCACATACACTAAAACACGAGAAATCCTAAAACTTGCTTTCACAAAACAAGTTAAATTGCAACCTACCC
>NC_140968.1:1317720-1417720 GCF_056783735.1 Eptatretus burgeri | reverse complement strand
ACAGCGACCTTGCACACGGCCGTTCACTCACGCATGCGGGGGCACTCACCCGCGGTGCCTCACTCACACACACGGCGACACTCACACACGGTTCCTCACCCACACACGCGAGGGCACTCACCCGCGGTGCCTCACTCACACACGCGGGGGCACTCACCCGCGGTGCCTCATCCACACTGGCCGTTTCATCCACACACACGGCCTCACTCACACACGGTGCCTCACCCACACACGCGGGGGCACTCACCCGCGGTCCCTCACTCACACTCCGTGCCTCATCCACACACGCGGGGGCACTCACCCGCGGTGCCTCATCCACACACCGTCCCTCACTCACACACGCGGGGGCACTCAACCGCGGTTCCTCATCCACACACGGCGTGCTGGGAAGCACGTACTCCGGCACCATCGCCACCACACCACTCACACACGGGGTCGCTTCCACACACGGGGATGCACTCACACCTTGCACCACACACACCGGGACAACCACACTGGGGATTCGTGTCCCCACAAGGGTCTCCAGGGCCTCTATACCCCCCAAGCTCTCCGTGCACCTGTCCACAGCACCCGTCCCCTCAACCTCGCAAAGCACGACCGAACCCACCTGGTCGTGACTCACCTCAAGGGGGCAGACTCCCTCCCCTCGTTCCTGGAGGAGGCTATCCCGCTGCTCGCACCGGGCCTCCACCCAGTCCACCAGCTCACCCCCATTGTCCTCCACTACCTCCGTGTGTGTGTGTGCGTCACTTACCCCGTCTTCATCGTGTAGTCTTCCCTCTATCGTTCCCATCTCCCGTGTCTCTGCCAACTCGGTCACCTCTTCACCCTTTACCTCCCTTGTCTCAACTATTTTTATTTCCTTTGTCGTCACCTCGTGTCTCGTCTCACACGTCTTGGTCTCCCCATTTAATTTTTCCCTTTCGGTCACAGTCACGACCCTCGCCCAACACGCCCCCCGAATTATTTTTTCACCCGCCTCCACCGCGGGCCTGTCAGCCGTTGCACCCCCTCCCAGCTCGTTCGTTCCTACACGTGGAGTCGCCATTTTTAGTCGCTGCTCACGGCCTTCATGCCCGCCTGCAGGCATCGGCCCATGTTCTGCGTCTCACCCCGTAGCTCTTTCATTTCTTTTTTCATATCCGCATTCATCTTTTGTGCATTCGCATCCATATGTTTGTTCATTCCTTTTATTTCGTTTATAAATTCATTTGTGTATGTATCCATCTTTTCGTTCATTTGCTTGATCATGTTCGCTGTCATTTCCGCCAGCATGGCGCATAGCTGGGCCATGTCGGGTGCGCTTGGGTGAGCCGTTTCGGCAGGGGTTGGGGAAGGGTTTTGGTGGAGAGGGGGAGGGGAGGTGTCATACACCGCGGCCGCTGCCACACCCATTTCGGGCTCTGGGCTCAGTTGGGGGAGTTCATGTTCCTGCACAATCAACATTTCCTGCACGGGGATTTCATCCTGAGCCATGGATCCTACACATTCTACATCCATTTCATGGATCCTACACATTCTACATCCATTTCTAATACCCCCGGCTCCCGCTCGCCTTGAGACGCCATCTTGCTTCTCGTGAAGGGTTAATTTCGCTCGCTCGTAATTTGGAGGGAATCGGGGGTCGCTTCTCTCACCCCTGGACCGATTCCCGTGAATTTAGCTGGAGACAGGAGAGCCCGTTTTCCTGTTCTCCGATACCAGTGCCGCGAGGAGGGCGATGGATTTGTATCGCACGACCTGACACCAGTGTTACGGATTCGCGCCCGCCGGCGTGCTGACGGCCACGTAACTCGAATCGCGACACGTCGCCCACCGGACGGACAATCCAGTCGTGACCCTCTCGGACTAACGCCGGGAACCAGTCACGGGTGGACCTTTCGGTCTCACCGCGATCGAGCCAATCGGCCCCCGCGTGGGATAGGGTTGCTCGCCAAATTCGACCTACCTAAGTACCCACACGGAGGGTAGACCGGGCGATCGCACCTCGCCGCAGGTCGACTTCGGACACGGGCCACTTAAGCGACCCGTTCCGTACTATCGGGATAACCGAGTGGTGTTATCGTCGGCCTCGACGGTTCGATTAATTATCGGGCGTATTCAGCCCACTACCAACCCTTTACGTGAAGCAAGATGAGGATTCAATGAAAGAAATGACGAAGCGAAGCGGGAAAGCAGTTCAACATAAAGCACATTTATTCGCGATGAACGGAAAGCACACATATACAATTCCACCAAAAGCACATAGAAGGAAAAGAAACACTATGCAATTTTACACAAAAAGCAAATGTAAAAGCGAAGACACAATGCAGAGCTATCCGACTACCGAGCACACGGCAACACTTATACAATTCTACTTCACAGACGGCGCCGACAACACATACCCAAAGCAAAAGAAAAGAGAACCACCCTCCAGGATGAGGGGGTAGGCGGGCCTGGGGCCGAGACCGTGTCGGGCCTACCCGTCTGGTGATGAGACGCGGAGCGGCGGTGGTGCCTCAACTCCGCGGGCCTCGCGGACAGTGTCTGGTAGGGGGTGGGAAGGGGGCCCCCTTGGTCGCACTATCTCAGCGCGGGGGGAAACAGGAGGGGGTTGCTGATGCTCGGGGAAAGGAGGATTTGTACTCTGTCTCGGGTCCAGCGACGAGCGTCTCCACCTCGACCAGGTCGCGCCGTCGGCCTCCCTGGTGTGCAGCTCCCGGCACCGACGCGAGCACCCCCTCGTCTGCCTTCGCCGCCGCCGCCTCTCCACAGCTCCGTCCTCTTCGCTCCGACTCCAACTCCGAACTCTTCCTCCTGCGAACTCCTTCCAACGCACACACGACGACCTTTTCTGACGAACGCAGCCGCTTATATAAGCCCCGTGGCCTCGCCTTTGACCCCCTGCCTTCGACCTTTCACCTCGCTCCCCATTGGCCCGAGAAAAAGTGGGCGTGAATGCATTTTGATCCATGAATTTGCATATAGCGACCGCCCTCCAACGCCCTGGAGGCGGGGCCAAATCGCCCCTCGCTCACCGATTGGACGGAACAAAAGTGGGCGTGAGTCGTTTTTGATCCGTTTTTGGAGCGGAAAATCCGTGGTTTTGTACACGCTGTTCGGCGCGCGCCCTGCACGAGTCCAATACCGGTACCCACAAGCGGCGCAAGAACGGTGGCGATCCGACGGTTGCGAGGTGTGACGGGAAAGGTCGTGGCTGTTGTGGTGAAGCGGCGTTGTGGTGGGTGGTTGATGTTGTGACGACTGTTGAGACATGGTTGGTGGTGGTAATCATGGCGGTTGGTCCAAAATAAAGACAGCAAAAGAAAAACGGCTATCCTGAAGAGTCGCAGCACGCATGAATGACATTTATTCCCTCTAGACAACGGGTTTGGGCCTAACTACACATATACTTACCGAGATATCTCACCTAAGGGACCTGAATGGTGGTTTGCGAATTTGGTCAACCACAACAATATATATATATATATATATATATTGTTGTGGTTACCAGATTCGCAAACCACCATTCAGGTCCCTTAGGTGAGGTATCTCGGTAAGTACATGTGTAGTTAGGCCCGAACCCGTTGTCTAGTGGGAATACATGTCATTTATGCGAGCTGCGACTCTTCAGGATAGCCGTTTTTCTTTTACTATCTTTATTTTGGACCAACCGCCATGATTACCACCACAACCACAACATCAACCACCAACCACAACGCCGCTTCACCACAACCGCCACGACCTTCACGTCACACCTCGCCACCGTAGCATCGCCACCGTTCTTGCCCCGCTGTGGGTACCGGTGTTGGATTCATGCAGAGCGCGCGTCGAACAGCGTGTACAAAATCACGGATTTTGTGCTTCAAAAACGGATCAAAAACGACACACGCCCACTTTTTGCCGTCCAATCGGTGAGCGAGGGGCGATTTGGCCCCGCCTCCAGAAAGATCGATATATGCAAATTTGTGGATCAAAAAGCCTTCACGCCCACTTTTTCTCGGGCCAATGGGGAGCGAGGTGAAAGGTCAAAGGGAGGGGGTCAAAGGCGAAGCTACGGGGGGATAAAAGGACGGTGTTCGTCAGTCAGCAGAGGAGAAGGAGTCGGAACGGAGAGAAGAGTGTGGAAGTCTGGAGCCCGAAGCCTGCAGTAGCTGGAGAAGCTGAAGAGAGTCGAACGAGGAGAGCCCAAAGAAGAGTCCAGAGTCGGAGAGTCCAGAGGCGGAGAGGTGGCAGCGGCGAAGGCAGACGAGGGGGTGCTCGCGACGGTGCCGGGAGCTGCACGCCCGAGGAAGGCCGGCAGCGCGACCTGGCCGAGGTGGAGACGCACACCAGGGATAATAAAGATCCTCTATACCCCGAGCATCAGCAACCCCCTCCTGTTTCCCCCCCGTGCTGAGATAGTGCGACCAAGGGGGCCCCTTTTCCCACCCCCTGCCAGGCACTGTCCGCGAGGCCCGCGGAGTGAGGCGCCATCGCCGCTCCGCGTCTCATCACCAGACGGGTAGGCGCGACCCGGTCTCGGCCTCAGGCCTGCCTCATCCTTGAGGGTATTTCTTTTCCTTGGTTTTGGGTATGTGTTGTCGGCGCCGTCTGTGAAGTAGAATTGTATAAGTGTTGCCGTGTGCTCGGTAGTCGGTATTAGCTCTGCATTGTTTTCGCTTTTATATTTGCTTTTTGTGTAAATGGAATTGTGTTTTCTTTTTTTGTGTGCATTTGGTGGAATTGTATTTGTGTGCTTCCCGTGTGCCGCGAATAAATGTGCTTTATTGTTGAACTGTTCTCCCGCTTCGCTTCGTCTTTTCCCCCATTGAACCCTCATCTTGCTTCACGTAAAGGGTTGGTAGTGGGCTGAGTACGCCCGATAATTAATCGAACCGTCGAGGTCGACGATAACACCGCTCGGTTATTCTGATAGTACGGAACGGGTCGCTTAAGTGGCCCGTGTCCGAAGTCGACCTGCGGCGAGGTGCGATCGCCCGGTCTACCCTCCGCGTGGGTACTTAGGTAGGTCGAATTTGGCGAGCAACCCTATCCCACGCGGGGGCTGATTGGCTCGATCGCGGTGAGACCAAAAGGTCCACCCGTGACTGGTTCCCGGCGTTAGTCCGAGAGGGTCACGACTGGATTGTCCGTCCGGTGGGCGACGTGCCGCGATTCGAGTTACGTGGCCGTTCGCACGCCGGCGGGCGCGAAGACCGCAACACTGGTGTCAGGTCGTGCGATACAAATTCATCGCCCTCCTCGCGGCACTGGTATCGGACAACAGGAAAACAGGCTCTCCTGTCTCCAACTAAATTCACGGGAATCGAAGCGACCCCCGATTCCCTCCAAATTACGAGCGAGCTAAATTAACCCTTCACGAGAAGCAAGATGGCGTCTCAAGGCGAGCGGGAGCCGGGGGTATTAGAAATGTATATGTGTAGTAATGTAGAATCCATGGTCCAGGATGGAGTCCCCGAGCAGGAAATGTTGATTGTGCAGGAACACGGACTCGCCCAACTGAACCCAGGGCCCGAGGTGGGTGCGGCAGCGGCCGCGGTGTATGACACCTCCCCTCCCCCTCTTCACCAAAACCCTTCCCCAACCCCTGCCGAAACGGCTCACCCAAGCGCACCCGACATGGCCCAGCTATTCACCATGCTTGCAAAAATGTATGAGGAAATGACAGCGAACATGATCAAGCAAATGAACGAAAAGATGGATACATACACAAATGAAATGAAAAACGGAATGAAAGGCATGAACGAAAAGATGGATACATACACAAATGAAATGAAAAACGGAATGAAAGGCATGAACGAAAAGATGGATACAAACACGAATGAAATGAGAAACGAAATGAACAAGCAAATAAATGGAGTGGAAGCAAACATGAAGGAAGAAACTAAAAAGCTGCGGGGTGAGACGCAGAACATGGGCCGATGCCTGCAGGCGGGCATGAAGGCCGTGACAAAGGAAATAATAGTTGAGACAAGGGAGGTAAAGGGTGAAGAGTTGGCAGAGACACGGGAGATAGAAAAAATAGAGGAAAGACTACACGAGGAAGACGGGGTAAGTGACGCACACACACACACAGAGGTAGTGGAGGATAATGGGGGTGAGCTGGCGGACTGGGTAGAGACCCAGTGCGAGCACCTGGATGGCCTCCTCCAGGAACGAGGGGAGGGAGTATGCCCCCTTGAGGCGAGTCACAACCAGGTGAGTTCGGTCGTGCTTTGCGAGGTTGAGGGGAGGAGTGCTGTGGACGGGTGCACGGAGAGCTTGGGGGGTATAGAGGCCCCGGAGACCCTTGTGGGGACACAAATCCCCAGTGTGGTTGTCCCTGTGTGTGTGGTGCAAGGCGTGAGTGCGTCCCCGTGTGTGGAAGCGACCCCGTGTGTGAGTGGTGTGGTGGCGATGGTGCCGGAGTACGTGCTTCCCAGCACGCCATGTGTGAATGAGGCATCGCGGGTTAGTGCCCCCGCGTGTGTGGGTGAGGCACCGTGTGTGGAAGGGACCGCGTGTGTGAGTGTCGCCGTGTGTATGAGTTCCCCCGCGTGTGTGAGTGAGGCACGGAGTGTGGATGAGGCACCGCGGGTGAGTGCCCCCGCGTGTGTAAGTAGTATGGTTTGTGTGAGTAGTGAGGCACGCGTGAGTGAACGGCCGTATGCAAGGGAGACCGTGTGTGTGAGAGAGCGGTATGTGAGGGAGATGTCGGTTGGCATGCGGGAGCACGCAGCCGCGTCTCCCGGTGTGAATGTGATGGAGTGGACTGTGTGCGTCGTAACACGCAGGTATGCGTGTGTGGAATGGAGACGGAGACGGCGACAGAGGAGAGAAAGCCGAGTAGCGGCTGTAGTTGTTTCGGGGACCGTGCCGGGTTCACCCAGCAGTGAGCACGAGGTTCGTGTTGTGCAACGCACGAGACCACCACGTGCTCGCTTGCGAGAGTGAAGTCCCGGTCCGGAAACGCACGCGGTGGATTTGCCGATCCCGCGGACGGACAAAGTTTAGGCAGGTAAATGGATTTGGACCGGACGGGTTCTCCACGCGATCGTGTGTGTTAAGCTCCAACGGGCAAAGCACATGTGTTCGCGTGGGGAACCCCTCGAGACGTGGGGCTTGTTTTTTTTTATGCGCACGGTGACGTCATGGCTGCACGTGGGGTTGGAATCCGGCAGGAGGGGTATCTCTGCCGGATGGTCCCGTCCAAGGAGGGACGAGGAACACGTGCAGCTGCATGACGTCACGGGCAGGTGCAAAGTGCGCGAGTTGCCGCGCAGGTGCTGCGCATGAAAAAAAAAGGAAAAAGCAAGCCTCACTTTCGGGTGTACAGGATTCCTGGGCAAGGGGTGAAAGACCCCCTTCCCTGGGCACAGGATGGAAACTAGTTAGGGGGAAGGGTTAGCTTAGCTAGACCGACTTCATGGGGCAGGGGTAAGTCCTCATGGAGTCCGTGGAATGGATTAGGTAGAGGGATTTAGTGAGCTTTAGGTTGGGAAATAAAATAATTAATGGGATTATTTGAGGACAGTGACTGACAGTGAGTGTGTAGAGTTGACGTAGTTTAGCTACGTAGTGTTAAATGGAACGTGCTATAGTTTAAGGGACGACGTGGGAGCACGAGTTAGTTAGGGGATGTAGTTAGAAGAATGGCAGAGTTCAGCGGTGTGTGTGCTGAAGAGTTGTGGGTTGTGAGGTGAGTACGTGTACATGTTGAGTGAGTGAGGCCAGCGGGTCTGTGTGTGTGGAGTGAATGGGGAATGCATGGTGCGATGAGTGATTGGGGGGAGGAGTGACTCCCGCCCAAGGGACCCCGGGGTCAGTGTAGAGTGAGTTAGCTGGGTTAGTCAAATTGAAATATGGAGGTCGTTTTGTTGTTGGTGGGAAAGTAGGCTCGAGACCCATTTGGAGGGGTGCAGGAGCCCTGTTGATGGGCTTGGGAGCGTGGCTGCGAAAGGTGAGTATCGCTGAGTGGGTACCCTGGGCACCAGGCTAGTCGGCCGCGGTAGGCCATGGGCCCATGGGGGGCCGGGATAGCGTAGTGGGCACGGGTGCGCCTGCTTGGTGCGGGGGCCCGGGGCGCCATTAGCCGCGTGGGCAGTGTTGTGGGCACAGGTGACCCTCGGAAAGGGGCCCGGGAGGCCGGCCTGCCACGTGTGCGTTTCAGGGGAGGTGCCATGGGGGGCACTCCCCGGTGTTAGGGAGCTGGTAGGCTCGGAGGCAGTGTAGTGCCCGGGGGTGCCATAGCGGGAGATTCGGCAGAGGGTCGTGCCTGCCGGAGGGAGCCACGTGTCCCAGCCAGGAGACCGTGTGAGGGCACGGAGAGAAAATTGGGGGGCGAGGCCCGAAATTGTAAGGACACCAACACAGGCGACGGGAATCTGGGTTGTTAGAACCAATAGTTTAAGCGAGAGGCGCTTGTTGAAAGCCCCGGGGTAGTTTAACAGTTAAATGGTTAGGGTAGATTAGGAGATGTACCCCTCCGCACCATCCATCCCCTCGCTGTCGTTGTGGGCCGCTGGACCCACTTGGTGTTAAGATCGCCGAACTCTGGGGAGGCCATTGTGAGGCTTCGTTGGGCCTCGACACAGGACGTTAGCTCTCCCTTGTTCCCCTCCGGGAAGGGAACGTAGGGGTTCGGAGTAGGCTAGGTGACAGGATAGGTTAGCCGAACAAGGACGATAAAGGGGGTTAGGGGACGATTTATAGTGGGGAAGTAAAAATAAAAACAACAGAAAAAAAATAAGTTGGGGCTAAATTGGGGTTTGACAAATTAAGGGAGTGGGTATGTACAGTGACAGGCAAAGGCGATAGGTGGGAGGGAGACAGGAAGGTAGGTCCGAGCCCGCCCTCCAAGTGGCCAGCACCACCGCACTCCCTCCACCAACCTCCATTGAACGGCAAAGGCTGGCCAACTTCATCGGCTGGCCGTGTTTTGCTTCAGGGCGGAGGCCGGCCAAGTTCATCGGCAGCTGTGTGCTGCAAGGCCTGTGCCGGCCAGTTCATCTGCTGGCTGTTTTTCTTCGAGGCCTGTGCCGGCCAGTTCATCTGCTGGCTGTTTTTCTTCGAGGCCTGTGCCGGCCAGTTCATCTGCCGGCTGTGTTTGCCTGCAACGGTCTTCTTCTGCGGGCTGTGTTTGCCTGCAGCGGCCTTCTTCTGCGGGCTGTGTGTTGCCTGCACCTTTGCCATGCCATGCCCACTGCCCATGTTCACCAGCCCCGTTCAATTTCTGCTTTGCCCCCCCCCCCTGTTCATTTCCATGTGCGCCAGGATCCGCAAGGCAACAGTTTGCAAGCTGCGAGAACTGCCCTGTTGGCAGCTACAACACGGGCCTGCAGTGGCGGCCCGTGCACCGTGTTTGTGTTCATGCATCCATTCGTTGTGCCCATTGCGTGTGCCACTTGAGCTGGCACGGAGACTACGTTTGTGCGGCCCATGCACTGTTGTGGTTCACTGCGTTCAGCTCAAAAGGGAAGGCCTTGGACTGCGTGTGAGCAGCCAGCCACGTTCCCTGTCACCTGCATTGTTTGAGCCAGAGACTGCATGCGGGCAGCCTGGCTCCCTGCTAACTGCTTTTCTTTTGCAGAGTTCATTGATCCTGGGCCATGGTTTAGTGTAAAATTTGTAAGTTAAGGTTAAGATGTACTGTAAATATGAGTGCGCCCCCCGGCATGTCTGTCTAGCGCCGGCAATTTTATTTAAGTCGTCCGTATGAGTGAGTTTGTTTAGATAGTTACGCAGCCCTCAGGTTATTTATTTTGGGGACACAAATACCATGAATGTCGCACTCAGGGATCCGTAGGTAAAATGTACTGGGGGAAAACTACACATGATGGCACACGAAAATTTGACGACTCGGGACGAGTCTGTAAAAAGGGAAGGGGGTAGTGTTGTGGTTACCAGATTTGCAAACCACCATTCAGGTCCCTTAGGTGAGGTATCTCGGTAAGTACATGTGTAGTTAGGCCCGAACCCGTTGTCTAGTGGGAATACATGTCATTTATGCGAGCTGCGACTCTTCAGGATAGCCGTTTTTCTTTTACTATCTTTATTTTGGACCAACCGCCATGATTACCACCACAACCACAACATCAACCACCAACCACAACGCCGCTTCACCACAACCGCCACGACCTTCACGTCACACCTCGCCACCGTAGCATCGCCACCGTTCTTGCCCCGCTGTGGGTACCGGTGTTGGATTCGTGCAGAGCGCGCGTCGAACAGCGTGTACAAAATCACGGATTTTGTGCTTCAAAAACGGATCAAAAACGACACACGCCCACTTTTTGCCGTCCAATCGGTGAGCGAGGGGCGATTTGGCCCCACCTCCAGAAAGATCGATATATGCAAATTTGTGGATCAAAAAGCCTTCACGCCCACTTTTTCTCGGGCCAATGGGGAGCGAGGTGAAAGGTCAAAGGGAGGGGGTCAAAGGCGAAGCTACGGGGGGATAAAAGGACGGTGTTCGTCAGTCAGCAGAGGAGAAGGAGAAGGAGTCGGAACGGAGAGAAGAGTGTGGAAGTCTGGAGCCCGAAGCCTGCAGTAGCTGGAGAAGCTGAAGAGAGTCGAACGAGGAGAGCCCAAAGAAGAGTCCAGAGTCGGAGAGTCCAGAGGCAGAGAGGCGGCAGCGGCGAAGGCAGACGAGGGGGTGCTCGCGACGGTGCCGGGAGCTGCACGCCCGAGGAAGGCCGGCAGCGCGACCTGGCCGAGGTGGAGACGCACACCAGGGATAATAAAGATCCTCTATACCCCGAGCATCAGCAACCCCCTCCTGTTTCCCCCCCGCGCTGAGATAGTGTGACCAAGGGGGCCCCTTTTCCCACCCCCTGCCAGGCACTGTCCGCGAGGCCCGCGGAGTGAGGCGCCATCGCCGCTCCGCGTCTCATCACCAGACGGGTAGGCGCGACCCGGTCTCGGCCTCAGGCCCGCCTCATTCTTGGGGGCATTTCTTTTCCTTGGTTTTGGGTATGTGTTGTCGGCGCCGTCTGTGAAGTAGAATTGTATAAGTGTTGCCATGTGCTCGGTAGTCGGTATTAGCTCTGCATTGTTTTCGCTTTTATATTTGCTTTTTGTGTAAATGGAATTGTGTTTTCTTTTTTTTGTGTGCATTTGGTGGAATTGTATTTGTGTGCTTCCCGTGTGCCGCGAATAAATGTGCTTTATTGTTGAACTGTTCTCCCGCTTCGCTTCGTCTTTTCCCCCATTGAACCCTCATCTTGCTTCACGTAAAGGGTTGGTAGTGGGCTGAGTACGCCCGATAATTAATCGAACCGTCGAGGTCGACGATAACACCGCTCGGTTATTCTGATAGTACGGAACGGGTCGCTTAAGTGGCCCGTGTCCGAAGTCGACCTGCGGCGAGGTGCGATCGCCCGGTCTACCCTCCGCGTGGGTACTTAGGTAGGTCGAATTTGGCGAGAAACCCTATCCCACGCGGGCCTGATTGGCTCGATCGCGGTGAGACCAAAAGGTCCACCCGTGACTGGTTCCCGGCGTTAGTCCGAGAGGGTCACGACTGGATTGTCCGTCCGGTGGGCGACGTGCCGCGATTCGAGTTACGTGGCCGTTCGCACGCCGGCGGGCGCGAAGACCGCAACAATATATATATATATATATATATATATATATATATATATATATATATATATATATATATATATATATATATATATATATATATATATATATATATATATATATATACATATGTGTGGATCGGCTTGCTGCACTTGCTTCCCCACACATCGCTACATTGGGATAAGCACCGTCACATTATTAAAAACACCTCACCACCATGTTATCAAAAAACACCTCACCACCACATTATCAAAAACACCTCACCACCTTGTTATAAAAACACCTCACCACCACGTTATCAAAAAACACCTCACCACCACGTTATCAAAAAACACCTCACCACCTTGTTATAAAAACACCTCACCTCCACGTTATTAAACACACCTCACCACCTTGTTATAAAAACACCTCACCTCCACGATATTACAAACACCTCACCTTCACGTTATTACAAACACCTCACCTCCACGTTATTACAAACACCTCACCTTCATGTTATTAAAAACACCTCACCACCACGTTATTAAACACACCTCACCACCACGTTATTAAACACACCTCACCACGTTATTACAAACACCTCACCACCACGTTATTAAACACACCTCACCACCACGTTATTAAACACACCTCATCACCACGTTATTAAAAACACCTAACCACCACGTTATTAAAAACACCTCACCACCACGTTATTAAACACACCTCACCACCACGTTATTAAACACACCTCACCACGTTATTAAACACACCTCACCACCACGTTATTAAACACACCTCACCACCACGTTATTAAACACACCTCACCACCACGTTATTAAACACACCTCATCACCACGTTATTAAAAACACCTAACCACCACGTTATTAAAGACACCTCACCACCACGTTATTAAACACACCTCACCACCACGTTAGTAAACACACCTCAGCACGTTATTAAACACACCTCACCACCACGTTATTAAACACACCTCACCACCACGTTATTAAACACACCTCACCACCACGTTATTAAACACACCTCATCACCACGTTATTAAAAACACCTAACCACCACGTTATTAAAAACACCTCACCACCACGTTATTAAACACACCTCACCACCACGTTATTAAACACACCTCACCACCACGTTATTAAACACACCTCACCTTCACGTTATTAAACACACCTCACCTTCACGTAATTCGAAACAACTGTTGCTGTGCAATTCAACACAGCTCCCCACACATCGCTTCGGTGACAGGCTTGTTTTCACTGAGGATAAGTACGTGAGTTGTCGTGATTAACACCAATCGTAATACAAACATTTCTATGATGCAAATTAATTTGTAATATTCGTGATATTACATTTTTAGAACCAATTGAAGTTGAAGATTTAAGTTAAAAAAAAAAAACATTTCAATTTTTTTTTTTTTTAAAGAAATATTCAAAAAACAAAAACACCGTTCGGACCGATGGATACACGGGAGAGGTCGGTACAGCCTGGAAGTTTGGTACGATTTCACAAAAGTTTGAGGGAGTAGTTCAGTGACAACACAGGACAGGACATTCATTGCACAGATATATATATATATATACATACGCACACACGCACACACGCACACACGCACACACGCACACACGCACACACGCACACACGCACCACTTGCAATCACACGCCTCGATAAGGAAGAGGCAATGGCGAAGCGCTCCAAAAATCCCATGGTAAATGGAGAGGTCGGAAAGCAATGGCACAGCACAAGGCGGCATGGCTGTGTGCGGTGAGCTGCCTTGATGGGATAAGGGCGATGATTAATTTTACCTTTCACTCCTTGACGCCTTGATCCTGCCCATAATGGCTTGATGAATAGAGCGGCGGAGGTGGGACGCCCCATAATCTCCTGTGCAGCAGCCGCGCCGAACTTCGTCAGCGGCTCTTGGGGAACACAATAGCCATCGATGGTGCGGAGACCATTCTGAGCTGTCTTAAGTTTCGATCATTTCCAAAAAAATTCACGAATCACCCTCGCAAGAGGAGATGGTATGCCATTTGGGTCCGTTTGTTTGTTTGTTTGTTTGTTTGTACACACACACACACACACACACACACACACACACACACACACACACACACACACACACACACACACACACACACAGAACGTGAGTAGGTGTATTAATACATTAGACCCCAACAGACATGGGTCTAATACAGATGTGTCTTAAGACCCCTAAAATTCTCCAACACCCTTTTGAACCCGAAGACAATTGAGACCCCAAAGAACCTTTATAACCATAAGGCCCTATCGACCCTTTTAAACCCTGAGATGCCAAAGACCCTTTGGATCCTTTATATCCTGTTCGACCCTTTAGAATGCTAATACCTTATATACCCCGTTCGACACTTTACAACACCTAAGATCATTAAGACCCCTTTATATATACTAGTACGTGCTGGTACGTGTGTGGCCGTACGTGCAATTTTTTTTTTTTTTAATTCAAACCGTGAGCCAGAAACAACAACCACACAGGCTGTTCCTTTGCTATTGCGTGCCCGTACGTGCAACCCGCCCCCCCCCCAAAAAAAACAACAAAAAAAACTTTCAAACAACTCACAGGCCGTTCCTTCGCTCTCGCGTGCCCGTATGTGCAACCCCCCCCCCCAAAAAAAAAAAAACAACAAAAAAACTTTCAAACAACCACACAGGCCATTCCTTCACTCTCGTAAACAACGACTGGATTGAGGCATTGCGTTTATCTATAAATGCGCAAAAGAAATCGAGAAATTATTAGAATACAGTAAGTCATCACTATCCGGAAGTGGTGCGTGCCCGTACGGAATGTTCACATGCATTCCACGAATTATCGCTTGTATTGAAGTAACAACTGCTGTGATACTTACACACACAGAGTTAATTACAATCCAAATTAAAATTAAGTTTACCTCCCTGTCTTTGCTTGCCATAACATTCGCTGCCATTGACCATTGCCACTCCTACTCCACGGTAACTAAGGCACCGATCCCCCATCGTCACCAGCACGGCACGTGACGTCATCGTCGACCGGCCGCGCACCGGCCTACGCAGCCACGCCTACACAGCAACGTGTCCTGTCATTGGTTTGGTAAATAAATGGCCATAACTTGGGAAGCACTTGTCTGATTAATATCAAACCTTGAAAAGGCACATCCTCAGGTCCCCAGCAATATAGCTGGCAAGTTTCAATTAGATCAGACCAGTGGTTGTCGAGAAACAACAGTCACACACACACACTGCTGGAAATATATATATATATATATATATATATATATATATATATATATATATATATATATATATATATATATATACATACATATATATATATACACACACGGGATAGCAGTACAACATAGCTGGTGGCAGACGACAGACCGTACACGGGGAATGACAAAAATACGCATTGTGCAAAATGCAAGTGATACTATGGAACACCAAGACTTCCAAAACATTGACGGCATGTCCGCTAAGTGCCACAGCAATTTCATAGGGATCGTGTGATGGCAAGCCGAGTTTTTAGTGTGCAAGCTTGGTATTATAATAGAGATATATATATATATATATATATATATATATATATATATATATATATATTATATTTCATCATAATTTTGGTTTTATTGCCAAGCACCAAACAAAAGTCTGAAGACCAGGGATGTTTGGCTTACAAAATGTTACTGATAAAAATAAATAAATTTCAATGAGCATCAAAAATAAAAACTTGGAAAACTCTGCTCGTGAAAGGTTTTACAGAACTAAAGGAATAGTTGGTTTAGAATATATTTTTATTTTAAAAAAAAACCCAAAATAGCAAATGAACAATAAAATATGAATCAAAAAAAGTAGAGAGCTGATAATTAAAAATTCAAATGACAGACAATATACAAGGAACATAGAAAATAAAAAATAACGAGTAAAATTATAAAAACAAAGGAAAATTAAAACAAAAAGATGTTCTGCATAGCACGACACTTGTGAAATCCAGAAAAACAAATTTGACCTCGAAAATAATTGGTGGTTTAATTCAGTGACCTGATATGCAACTCCTCTTCAAACTTCAAGTCAATCAGATGAAGATTGAAGATTTTGGAAATCTCAACTAAGTTGTTGACCTTTTGGCCGAAGTTGTTCTCAAAAATAATTGGCTGGTTGAATTCAGTAACATAAAATATAAATCCTCTTCAAATTTCAAGTCAATCAGATGAAAATTGAGGATTTTAGAAATCTCACCTGAGGTGTTGGCACCTTACCTCACCTTTGGCCTTACCTTTGGTCTAATGTTTACCTTTTGGCCTAATGTTGACCACATAAATAATTTGTGGGTGAATTCAATGACCAAATATGCAACTTCTCTTCAAATTTCAAGTCAATTGGATGAAAATTGACAATTTTAGAAATACAGCCTATGTTGACCTTTTGGCCAATGGTGACCTCAAAAATAATTGGCTGGTTGAATTCAGTAACATGAAATATCAATCCTCTTCAAATTTCAAGTCAATCGGATGAAAATTGAGGATTTTAGAAATCTCACCTGAGGTGTTGGCACCTTACCTCACGTTTGGCCTTACCTTTGGTCTAATGTTTACCTTTTGGCCTAATGTTGACCTCATAAATAATTTGTGGGTGAATTCAATGACCAAATATGCAACTTCTCTTCAAATTTCAAGTCAATTGGATGAAAATTGACAATTTTAGAAATACAGCCTATGTTGACCTTTTGGCCAATGGTGACCTCAAAAATAATTGGCTGGTTGAATTTAGTAACATGAAATATCAATCCTCTTCAAATTTCAAGTCAATCGGATGAAAATTGAGGATTTTAGAAATCTCACCTGAGGTGTTGGCACCTTACCTCACCTTTGGTCTAATGTTTACCTTTTGGCCTAATGTTGACCTCATAAATAATTTGTGGGTGAATTCAGTGACAAATATGCAACTCCTCTTCAAATTTCAAGTCAATTGGATGAAAATTTACAATTTAGAAATACAGCCTATGTTGACCTTTTGGCCAATGGTGACCTCAAAAATAATTGGTTGATGAATTCAGGAACCTGACATACAAATCCTCTTCAAATTTCAAGTCAATTGGATGAAAATTGACAATTTTAGAAATATAGCCTATGTTGACCTTTTGGCCATTGGTGACCTCAAAAATTATTGGTTGATGAATTCAGGAACCTGACATGAAAATCCTCTTCAAATTTCAAGTCGGACGAAAATTGAGGATTTTAGAAATCTCACCTAAGTTGTTGACCTTTGGCCTATATTGACCTTTTGTTCTATGTTGACCTGAAAAATAAACTGGTGGTTAAATTAAATGACCCGATATGCAAATCCGATTCAAATTTCTAGTCAATTGGATTGAAATTGAGGATTTCAGAAATCTGACAGATTTGTTGACCGTTGGCCTGACATCGAACTTTTCACCTTTTGACCTCAAAAACAATAGGCTTCTTCATTATGATGTGTTTTACCACATGGTGAAGTTTCGTGAAAATCGGTTTCAAATTGTGAGCTATATGTGTCTGTTTGTTTGTATGTATCAAACAGAGAATAACACATGCAATCAATTTCCTTGAAAAATCTTTTATTTTTGCAAGTAATAAACAGGAAAATAGAATGAAACATCACTCGTACAACGACACTTAGCAAAAACAGAACAAGGTAGAATGGCACTCCGGAGAGAACATACAAAAACAGAACAAAGTAGAATGGCACTCCGTAGAGAACATACAAAAACAGAACAAAGTAGAATGGCACTCTGTAGAGAACATAGAAAACAGAACAAAGTAGAATGGCACTCCATAGAGAACATAGAAAAATAGAACAAAGTAGAATGGCACTCCGTAGAGAACATACAAAAACAGAACAAAGTAGAATGGCACTCCTTAGAGAACAAAGAAAAACAGAACAAAGTAGAATGGCACTCCGTAAAGAACATAGAAAACAGAACAAAGTAGAATGGCACTCCGTAGAGAACATACAAAAATAGAACAAAGTAGAATGGCAGTCCGTAGAGAACATACAAAAACAGAACAAAGTAGAATGGCACTCCATAGAGAACATAGAAAACAGAACAAAGTAGAATGGCAGTCCGTAGAGAACATACAAAAACAGAACAAAGTAGAATGGCACTCCTTAGAGAACAAACAAAAACAGAACAAAGTAGAATGGCACTCCGGAGAGAACATACAAAAACAGAACAAAGTAGAATGGCACTCCGTAGAGAACATACAAAAACAGAACAAAGTAGAATGGCACTCCGTAGAGAACATACAAAAACAGAACAAAGTAGAATGGCACTCCTTAGAGAACAAAGAAAAACAGAACAAAGTAGAATGGCACTCCGTAAAGAACATAGAAAACAGAACAAAGTAGAATGGCACTCCGTAGAGAACATACAAAAATAGAACAAAGTAGAATGGCAGTCCGTAGAGAACATACAAAAACAGAACAAAGTAGAATGGCACTCCATAGAGAACATAGAAAACAGAACAAAGTAGAATGGCACTCCGTAGAGAACATACAAAAACAGAACAAAGTAGAATGGCACTCCGTAGAGAACATACAAAAACAGAACAAAGTAGAATGGCACTCCGTAGAGAACATACAAAAACAGAACAAAGTAGAATGGCACTCCGTAGAGAACATACAAAAACAGAACAAAGTAGAATGGCACTCCGTAGAGAACATAGAAAACAGAACAAAGTAGAATGGCACTCCGTAGAGAACATACAAAAACAGAACAAAGTAGAATGGCACTCCTTAGAGAACATACAAAAACAGAACAAAGTAGAATGGCACTCCGTAAAGAACATAGAAAACAGAACAAAGTAGAATGGCACTCCTTAGAGAACATACAAAAACAGAACAAAGTAGAATGGCACTCCGTAAAGAACATACAAAAACAGAACAAAGTAGAATGGCACTCCGTAGAGAACATACAAAAACAGAACAAAGTAGAATGGCACTCCGTAAAGAACATAGAAAACAGAACAAAGTAGAATGGCACTCCGTAGAGAACATACAAAAACAGAACAAAGTAGAATGGCACTCCGTAGAGAACATACAAAAACAGAACAAAGTGGAATGGCACTCCTTAGAGAACATAGAAAACAGAACAAAGTAGAATGGCACTCCGTAGAGAACATACAAAAATAGAACAAAGTAGAATGGCACTCCGTAGAGAACATACAAAAACAGAACAAAGTAGAATGGCACTCCGTAGAGAACATACAAAAACAGAACAAAGTAGAATGGCACTCCGTAGAGAACATAGAAAACAGAACAAAGTAGAATGGCACTCCGTAGAGAACATACAAAAACAGAACAAAGTAGAATGGCACTCCGTAAAGAACATAGAAAACAGAACATAGTAGAATGGCACTCCGTAAAGAACATAGAAAACAGAACAAAGTAGAATGGCACTCCGTAGAGAACATACAAAAACAGAACAAAGTAGAATGGCACTCCGTAGAGAACATACAAAAACAGAACAAAGTAGAATGGCACTCCGTAGAGAACATAGAAAACAGAACAAAGTAGAATGGCACTCCGTAGAGAACATACAAAAACAGAACAAAGTAGAATGGCACTCCGTAAAGAACATAGAAAACAGAACAAAGTAGAATGGCACTCCGTAGAGAACATACAAAAACAGAACAAAGTAGAATGGCACTCCGTAAAGAACATAGAAAACAGAACAAAGTAGAATGGCACTCCGTAGAGAACATACAAAAATAGAACAAAGTAGAATGGCACTCCGGAGAGAACATACAAAAATAGAACAAAGTAGAATGGCACTCCTTAGAGAACATAGAAAACAGAACAAAGTAGAATGGCATTCTGTAGAGAACATACAAAAACAGAACAAAGTAGAATGGCACTCCGGAGAGAACATGCAAAAACAGAACAAAGTAGAATGGCATTCTGTAGAGAACATACAAAAACAGAACAAAGTAGAATGGCACTCCGGAGAGAACATGCAAAAACAGAACAAAGTAGAATGGCACTCCTTAGAGAACATACAAAAACAGAACAAAGTAGAATGGCACTCCGTAGAGAACATACAAAAACAGAACAAAGTAGAATGGCACTCCGTAGAGAACATACAAAAACAGAACAAAGTAGAATGGCACTCCGTAGAGAACATGCAAAAACAGAACAAAGTAGAATGGCACTCCGTAGAGAACATACAAAAACAGAACAAAGTAGAATGGCACTCCATAGAGAACATATCACCATCTGGCTGAACAGTTCACCCTTTGTGTCCTTGGAACTAAAAACAAAAATCGAATCCATTTGTTCTCATCACATAACCAATTCATCCACTTCGTTTTGTCATAACTTGTCCACAACTTTTAAAAATATCATGACATATAGCATTTTTGGTCCTTTCTCTCAGATTTAGAAACTCGGCCTGTGTTGACCTTTTGACCTTCAAAATAATTGGTCGTTAAATTCATTGGCCTGGTATACAAATCCTGTTCAAAATTTAAGTCAGTCGGATGAAAATTGAGGATTTTCGAAATAGCACCGAAGTTATTGACCTGTGGCCTATGTTGACATTTAGCCTATTTTGACCTCAAATATAATTGGTGGCTGAATTCAATGACCAAATGTGCCATCACCACTGACTGCCTCAGGCCATCATCACTGACAATGGGCCTCAATTATATTTTGGCAGCGTTTTCCTAGTTCTTGGAGGGCCGTGGGGTTCGCCACAGCCGCACAGCGTTCTACCATCCCCAGGCTGATGGAGGGGTAGGGCATTTCAATCAAACGCTGAAGAACGGCATTCAACACACTTGGCCCAGGGTTGCACTTTTCATCCAGTTTTACTCCAGACACTGCTGCACTACAGTGTGACGCAACACTCCACTACCAGAGTCTCACCATCATCATTGATGGTTGACTGTGAGCTTCAGCTGCCCCTAGATAAGCTTTGGCCCTCAGCAGCCTCTTGCTGGCAACACACAGGCTGCAATGAAGAAGCGCCAAAAAAAGATTAAGCAATGCTTTTACAGGGCACGCAGGGCTAAGATGCCCTCCATCCAGGTCTCGGATTGGGTCAGAACCGTCACCCTCATCTAGCCAAACTGTGCTCCTTCTGGTCCATAGCCATTCAGGTCAGCCATTAGCTGGGCACAGCTACATTCCAGCTGACTGACGTCTCCTCGCCAACATGCAAGCCGACTACGGAAGGTGCCGGCTCCCTCAGATACTGGCGCGGACATGCCTGACCCCTGGCTGTGCCGGCAACGTTGCTGGATGCGCCTGTGGCCCTGCAAGGCGCGCCTGTCATCCTGCCGACCGATGCACTACTGGACATGCCTGCTGCCCCATTGGTCGGGCCACAGTCTCAAACGAATGGGCCTAAACCTCGGCCTGTGCGGGTTTGGGCTTTGGGCCTGCCCAGGTTACTGATGGGACTTTGTGTCCTCCTTCCACACATGAACTTTCCAAGGGGGGGGGGGGGAGTGAAGTGTTATGTCCACACATTGGTATGTTACATCAGCGCTACGAGTTAATGGTTGCTAGGTACTGTTGCTTTATGACAACTGTACTGGTTTACAGTGCCCCCTCCTCATTTTACAATTAAAGTGCTGTGAGTTTGACTAAACTTACCTATGAAGTCATGTCCTGTCTCCAACACAACATAACTCCCTGTAAAGATTACCCATCTTGGACCGGGATGGGGTCATTGAGGGAGGAAATTGCAAGGTGGCAGAAAACTACGGATCCCCTCCCTCCCCTCTCCCCTATCCATGCCCGTTCCCGCTCTCCCCACTCTTTGTTTGAACCCCCTCTGCAGAGGCAATGGTGATTAAAAGGGGGGAGGGGGGGGCTGTAGTTTGTTTTATTTTGACCTTTTGATTTCTGCTGATTGCTTTTGGGTTTCTTTTGTTCTGATTTCTTCTTTGTTGATTCTTTCTCCTTCTTTGATGTCTTCCTCTTCTTCTTATTTGATTTCTTCTTCTTCTTCTTTGAATTCTACTTTTCCTTCTTCTTCTGTTCCTTGTTCTTTGATTTCCTTGTTCGGTTTCTTGTTCTTTGATATCCTTGATTTCCTTGTTCGGTTCCTTGTTCTTTGATTTCCTTGTTCGGTTTCTTGTTCTTTGATATCCTTGATTTCCTTCTTCTTTGATTTCCTTGTTCGGTTACTTGTTCTTTGATATCCTTGATTTCCTTCTTCTTTGATTTCCTTGTTCGGTTACTTGTTCTTTGATTTCCTTGATTTCCTTGTTCTTTGATTTCCTTGTTCTTTGATTTCCTTGATTTTCTTGTTCGGTTTATTGTTCTTTGATTTCCTTGTTCGGTTTATTGTTCTTTGATTTCCTTGTTCGGTTTCTTGTTCTTTAATTTCCTTGTTCAGTTTCTTGTTCTTTGATTTCCTTGTTCTTTCATTCCCTTGCTCTTTAATTTCCTTGTTCGGTTTCTTGTTCTTTGATTTCCTTGTTCGGTTCCTTGTTCTTTGATTTCCTTGATTTCCTTGTTCGGTTTCTTGTTCTTTGATTTCCTTGTTCTTTGAGTTCTCTTGTTGTTTTCCTTGTTCTTTGATTTCTTTGTTCGGTTCCTTGTTCTTTGATTTCCTTGATTTCCTTATTTGGTTCCTTGTTCTTTGATTTCCTTGTTCGGTGTCTTGTTCTTTGATTTCCTTGTTCGGTGCCTTGTTCTTTGATTTCCTTGTTCGGTGCCTTGTTCTTTGATTTCCTTGTTCGGTTTCCTGTTCTTTAATTTCCTTGTTTGATTTCTTGTTCTTTGATTTCCTTGTTCGGTGCCTTGTTCTTTGATTTCCTTGTTCGGTTTCCTGTTCTTTGATTTCCTTGTT
Organism: Eptatretus burgeri; assembly: GCF_056783735.1. NCBI lineage: Eukaryota > Metazoa > Chordata > Myxini > Myxiniformes > Myxinidae > Eptatretus > Eptatretus burgeri. The sequence continues at coordinate 1,395,322 of NC_140968.1, read as the reverse complement.
TGGTTTCTTGTTCTTTGATTTCCTTGTTTGGTTTCTTGTTCTTTGATTTCCTTGTTCGGTTCCATGTTCTTTGATTTCCTTATTCAGTTTCTTGTTCTTTGATTTCCTTGTTTGGTTTCTTGTTCTTTAATTTCCTTGATTTTCTTGTTCAGTTTCTTGTTCTTTGATTTCCTTGTTCGGTTCCTTGTTCTTTGATTTCCTTGATTTTCTTGTTCAGTTTCTTGTTCTTTGATTTCCTTGTTTGGTTTCTTGTTCTTTGATTTCCTTGTTCGGTTCCTTGTTCTTTGATTTCCTTGTTCGGTTCCTTGTTCTTTGATTTCCTTGATTTTCTTGTTCAGTTTCTTGTTCTTTGATTTCCTTGTTTGGTTTCTTGTTCTTTGATTTCCTTGTTTGGTTTCTTGTTCTTTGATTTCCTTGTTTGGTTTCTTGTTCTTTGATTTCCTTGATTTTCTGGTTTGGTTTCTTGTTCTTTGATTTCCTTGTTCGGTTTCTTGTTCTTTGATTTCCTTGTTCGGTTTCTTGTTCTTTGATTTCCTTGTTCGGTTCCTTGTTCTTTGATTTCCTTGATTTTCTTGTTCAGTTTCTTGTTCTTTGATTTCCTTGTTTGGTTTCTTGTTCTTTGATTTCCTTGTTCGGTTCCTTGTTCTTTGATTTCCTTGTTCGGTTCCTTGTTCTTTGATTTCCTTGATTTTCTTGTTCAGTTTCTTGTTCTTTGATTTCCTTGTTCGGTTTCTTGTTCATTGATTTCCTTGATTGGTTCCTTGTTCTTTGATTTCCTTGTTCGGTTCCTTGTTCTTTGATTTCCTTGTTCGGTTCCTTGTTCTTTGATTTCCTTGTTTGGTTTCTTGTTCTTTGATTTCCTTGATTTCCTTGTTCTGTGATTTCCTTGTTCTTTGATTTCCTCGATTTCCTTGTTTGGTTCCTTGTTCTTTGATTTCCTTGTTCGGTTTCTTGTTCTTTGATTTCCTTGATTTCCTTGATTTCCTTGTTTGGTTCCTTGTTCTTTGATTCCGTTGTTTGGTTTCTTGTTCTTTGATTTCTCTTGTTGATTCCCTTGTTCGATTCTCTTGTTTGGTTTATTAGCCCACACTGGATTCATCCCAAACGGGGGCGTATGGATTTGGTCTCGATTTTTCGTGCGTGTACGCACGCGCGCGAATCCACAACCATATCTTGGACATGTATGGACCAATTTTATTCCTTCTTGGCAGAAAGGTAACACACGATGGCATACATATACACATCATTTTGTTTCACGATGCGATCAGATGGCCGACTGGCGGCCATTTCAGTTGTAAACAAAAAAACCCGGTGTCGAACACATCCTCAACCAACCCTTAGACATGTTTTTACCGATCTTGTTCAAATTTGGTACACAGATAACGAATCATTGTTAAATAAGCACGTCATTTGTTTTCGAGATCACATCCAAGATGGCCGACTGGCGGACATTTTCGTTGTAAAAAACCCCGATGTTGAACACTCCCTCAAACATTTCTCGGACATTGATTGATGGGTGACGCTGCTCTTAGTGCCGGGCAAGGTCTTTGCTCAGATAATTCTTCATAGGGTACACCACCTTCTGCTTGAGCACCAGCGCCCGGAGCAATTGGGGTTTACACCAAAGAGGTCAACGACTTACCATATCCTTCCTCCGCATCCTCACTGAACGCAGATGAGTGTTTCAGCAGGAGCTGCTTGCAGCTTTTGTTGATCTCCATAAAGCATTTGATTCAGTGAATCGGGATGCCCTCTGAAGGATTCTTGGTTTTCGTGTGGTGCCATTAAAGTTGATCGATCTGATATCTGAACTATACTCTTGTACAGTGAATGCTGTGAGGTGTGGTGGTTCCATCTCTGACTTATTTCCAGTTGTAAAGAGAGTTTATCAGGGGTGTGTATTGGCCAGCAAATTCTTTAACACTTGCATGGACTGGATTCAGGGGAAGATGTCGGAGAGATCAAGCTGCGTGCATCAATTGGGAATGTCAAGATCTCTGACCGTGATTCCACAGACAATGCAGTCATCTTTGCGGAGATTCCGGATTATACTTGGAGGGGCCTTTAGGCACTGAATGAGGAATCGGTGCCGCTGGGATTACGGGTTTCCTGGGTCAAAACAAAGATTCAGGCTTTCAATGACATCTTCGATGCTGCCATCTTGTCTGTACCTGTTTGTAGTGAGGATGTTGAGGTCACAGAGAGATTCACTTATGTTGGCAGTGATATTAATGTCTCTGCATGTTGTGAGCCAGAGGTCAATAGATGTCTGGGTCGGGCCTGGGGAGTCATGGATTCATTAGATTAGATCATTGGGGTGTGGCGCTGTCGGTACCTATGCAGGACAACGAAAGTCCGAGTCTTCAAGTCCTTGTATTGGTGATTCCAGTCTTTCTCTACGGATGTGAGACGTGGACTCTGATGAAGGATCCGAGATGAAGATTTAACTCCTTCGCTTCCAGGTCTCTTCGGAGAATCCTTGGCTTGGCTGGTCAGACTGGATGTCTAACAAGCGGTTGCTGAGAAAGACTTGTACAGAGTCAGCTGTGGTTATATGGACATGTGGCTCGATTGCCTCATGTTGATCCTGCTCACCACTTTCTCTCAGTGAGGGAGTCTCGTGAGTGGAGGAGGCCAATGGGATGACCACGTGCCTCGTGGTTGCAGCAGGTTGATCAGCATCTCAAGGAGATGGGGATGGGCCTGGCATCTTACCCAAATTTGGTGGCATTCTGACTGGTGGGTCTGGAGAAGAACATTTTTGAAGGAATTTATGTGTTTCCCAAAAATTGATCAAGATGGCAATTTGACACATGTCTGGTCACATGATCGGCATGACCTCCGCAATTTAACATCCCTACCCTGGCTTAATGTTGTAAGCCAAATTTGGTAGCGTTCTGCCTGGTGGGTCTGGAGAAGATTTGTGAAGGAATTTACATGACCACCATGGCCTCCACAATTTAACATCAGGACCCTGTCCTTATGTTGTAACCCAAATTTGGTATAAATCTGACTGGTATATCTGGAGAAGAAGAATTTTGAAGGAATTTATGTGATTTTCCCCAAAATTTGACTGTCCGTTGTTTTGACACACATCTGGTCACGTGATCGGCATGAACTCCGTAAAGTAACATCCTTACCCTGGCCGAATATTGCAACCTAAATTTGGTACCATTCTGATTGGTGGGTCTGGAGAAGAAGATTGTAATGTCAGTCATGATATTTATTGGTTTGTAAAGATTTTCAACACCATTAATGTCCTGAGTGGATGTTCTGGTCAGGTCAGATTAGATCTGTGACTTGCTATAGGTACCATGTAAACCTGTACTAACCTGTTCCATGGTCGGGTTGTCGGCGACTAAACCGTCTCCCCAACCAGATTTCCTGGTGAGGAGGGTGTTTGGATATGGACACCCAGCAGGATTAAAAACAAAACCTGTCAAAGGGCGGAGGAGCACCTTGTGAGCCAATGGCCATCCATATCTAGTGCCCAACTGTGTCTGCGGACTTCGTCCTGCAGTTGGGTTACTTTTTATTAGGAGGTTGGTGGCAGGATTTGCACTCCGGCCACCGTAAAACCCTTCATTCCGCAAAATGTACCACAAAGAAATCTGAAAACCCACTCCGTGGGAGTACCTCCTGTGCAGCTTCTCTCCACAGGGCAGCTCACTGGATGACGGGATTGGGGCAAAGCCATCGGGACCCCCACTCTTTGATGATAGGAGGGAAACCACGGGGTAACTTTCCCGGGTCAGATTGTGGAAGTGTGTCGGGATGGTGCTGAGGTGTCGTCCATCAAATGGCGGTCTCCTTGAGTTAACCTGAGGTGGTCCCTACAGGTCGGTGCCTGGAATGTCCTATCCCTAAGAGAGGATGATCACCTATCTCTGTTATCATCTGAGGTCAAGCGTTTGGAAATCAGGATTGCAGCTCTCTCTGAGGTACAGAGAGTGGAGAGATCATGTTGGGTGGTTACATCTACTGTTGGTCTGGTCGCTCTGATGGTTACCACACCCAAGGGGTTGCTGTAGCTGTGTCCAATAAGCTGATACCAATGATAATTGAGTTAACACCGGTCAATGAGCGTATTATGAGATGAAGGATTCGTCACTCCTTGGGTGTAACTTCCCTGGTCTCTGCAAACACACGGACTGAGGTGAGTGATCTCACCGTGAAGGACACATTCTACACCACGCTCGAGTCTGTGGTTGATCAGTGCCCCAGACGAGATACACTTCCAGTCTTGGGGGATTTCAATTCATCGACTGGAACTGATAGGGATGGTTATGAGGAGCCTCGTGAGTGGAGAAGGCCAACGGGATGACCATGTCTCTCATGGTTGCAGCAGGTTGATCAGCACCTCAAGGAGATGGGGATGGGCCTGGCATCTTCCTGGGAATGGCCAGACGGAGGCCCCTGGAGTACCGCATTACGTAAATTGCGGAAAGTGGACACAGCGACGTGCTGCTCTGGCGCATGCTCCCATACCTGACCTGACCTGTTCTGGGCGGAGCTCGGAGAGAAGGTTCTGGGCTCAGCTCAGAACGGATGCAGATACATTATGGGAAGCCAAAGGCTTCGGCTCTCTGCAAAGCTTACACTGTGTTGCGAGGTTCATACCGAGCCACGAGGCCATCGACAAAACCCCGAACGGCAGATTAGCGCTTGCTGCCATCATAAAGATTTTTGAAGGAATTTACTAAGCCCGCCATTTTGACCTACTTACAGTCACGTGACCAGAACGAGATTTGCAATCCCCATTACCATTCAGGAGTGGAACGTTGCTGCCAAATTCCAGCCTGATCGGCCCAGCAGTTTAGCCAAAGAAGACGAAAGAGGAGAGGAGACGAAAGAGACGGATGGACGCATGAACGGTGCATGATGACAATACCTTATGCGGAGCACGTACCTCCTCCAAGCTGATTAGTTTACATTATCTATCCCTCTGATAAGCTGTATCTGGATTCGCTCCTGAACTAAAATTTAATTGGCTTCTTCCTGTCACCTCAGCAACTCATCCACCAAGTTTTGTCCAAATCCATCCATGACTTTTTGAGATGTCATGCGAGATATCGTTTTCGCTCGATCACTCAGTGGGGAAGAATCTCTTAAAATTTCTCAAAAAAAAACCTGGACAGGCAAGGGTGAAAACATAACCTCCAATCCCCTTCGGTGGTGGAGGTGATGACAGAGATCTAGAACTACCACTTTACACCTGCTGGCAGCGATGACAGGGGACCAATATGTCACGCTTTGATACAACACCCTTTGATCGGACACCTGACTCATGACATCCTCTTTATTATTATTATTATTATTATTATTATTATTATTATTCAATTAAATTCAAAACGGAATTAAAATAAATTCAATTCAAATCAAATAGAAGACCAAAGATCTATTTATTACGTACGCAGTTGACCACTTTTTTCCTGGACACATAGGCGGTATCATTTGAATTGGTTTTTAAATAACTTGAACACGAAGTAATGTATATTCACATCTTGGGTCCAGAGGGTATACCGGGATTCCCCCCCAAGTCTAACGAGGCCCCACATGTCTGACCTTTGACCATATGTACGCATTTGACCCTTTTTCCTGGGGCCATCATCGGTATCAATTGAATTTCTCTTCCTCTTCCCTTAAACCCAGCCAGGTGCAGCTCAGTGAGCCTTATAAAAAATAATAAAAAAGGTTCTCAGATCCAGAGAATTAAATAGTTCTGGCTGCCAGACGATGCATCCAATGAGGTTGAAAATTAAAACGTACATCCACAATGTCTAATAGATCATAGTGGTCGCGTTTCACATCAATCGATGAAGCGGTTCGAGAGAAATATATTTTTTAAGAATTTTGTTCAATCCAATATGGCTGCCAGACCATGTGACATCAATTATTGGTGAACACCCTGGTGCCCCCAAGGCTTGGGGAACATGGGTGTGAAGTTTCCCCTCGATCTGTCAAGCCGTTCTGGAGAAGAAGATCTTTAAAGGTTTATTCTTCAAAAACATCAGAGCTGCCAAACCATGTGACCAGTGACGATAAAATGAAAATTGTGGAGAAGGAATGATAATTAAAAAAAATAGGGTCAATACCCCCTGGGCGCTCACCTGGCAGAGTAATGATACCAAGGATGAGGTCAACAAGGGATGGAATTGGCAAAATGTGCTATTGAACCAATGTTACAGTAAATACCTGTTTTGGAGGGCAACCCCACAGCCCCCATAAATCCCCTTCGACCCTGATTTAAAAAAAAAAATTAAAAAAAAAATTTTTATGTCGTGAACACACTTTAGTACATCATGGGTGATGAAGGTTGTGGTCAAGTTTCATCGAAATTGTGTGTGTAGTTTCGGAGAAGAAGTGGAAAATGTGGACGGACTGACGGGCGAACGGACGACGTGCCATCCCATAAGCTCTCCGCAACTACGTTCCAGGTGAGCTAAAAATATAGGAGAATAAACAGAAGAAAAACAACAGGTTACCCAGCCTGAAAGGGTTGGTAGCCAAGTTAAAGGGGAATTCTATAACATTTAATGAAACATCTCATCCCTTTCAAATCGTAATTGGGCAGTTGCTCCTTTCTAGGTGTCAGATTTTAAGGGGAAAGTTCTCTGGCATCCTCTACTGGCAAACATTGTTATAGCCCGCAGAGCTATGCCAGCTGGATGTGTGCATATGCGGGCAGGGTGGGGGTTGTTGTCCTGGAGACCATTCCGGGTGCAGTGTCTGCCTTGCATGCTTCGTTATCCCCCCTCCCACAGATGAGGTGGAGATGGAGGTGGAGGAGAAGAGGGGAGTAGAGCAGGGAGGAGGCCACAGTCCCACCCCTCCCAACCCCACCCCAAGCAGCACACGACCTGGATGTGGTTACATTGGGTGGCAGGCCCACTGAGGCGGGAGAGGAGAACACGGCTGAAAAGGTGGTCGCCTCAGTGGCGGGGTTGGAGGGAACAACCTCCATCCAAGAGACCCTGATGCCAGGGGTTGAAAGCGATGGCTCCTCCTCTGAAGATGCGGGGATGGACATGGAAGAATGGACATTGGCCAAGCGTCAGAGGAGGGGTCATGAGGGCAGAAGACCATCTCCCCTGGGCAAGGCCCAACATGGTATATATTGACAATGGACCAATGTGAAAAAACCTGTGGGGTGTACAGCCCCCCGGGCGCGAGACGGCCCATCCAGGGCAGGGGGAGAAGGGGGACATGACTCGGCGAACAGAGAGGGGGGGGTTCCCCCAACTATCCCTACCCTGTTCGTTCCAGTTCCCGCTCCAGGAGGAGAAGCTCCCCAACCCTCATTGTTGTTCCCCCTCCGGGTGCTGTGGAGGCAATGTGGATAGAAAGGTTGGGACAATATCGAAAAATAGAAAGGCAATGTGGATAGTGGACTTATAATTTGACCTCTTGATTTTGCCTTATTTGACCTTCTTCCTTTTGATTTCTTCATTAATTCCTTTTCTTTTTTTGTGATGGGACTTTTTCTTCTTTTTCTTTGATTTCTTGTTCTTTGATCTTCCCTGACTTCTTCCTTGTTTTGTGATATTTATTGTTGGGTTTCTTCTTAGATTTCCATGTTCTGTTTCTTCTTCAATTGCCATGTTTGATTTTCCAGGGTTTGGTTTCTTGGTTTGATTTTCCGTGTTCGGTTTTTTGTTCGATTTCCATGTTTGATTTTCCGTGTTCGGTTTTTTGTTCGATTTCCATGTTTGATTTTCCGTGTTCGGTTTTTTGTTCGATTTCTCTGTTTGATTTTCCGTGTTCGGTTTTTTGTTCGATTTCTCTGTTTGATTTCCATGTTCAGTTTCTTGTTCGATTTCTCTGTTTGATTTCCATGTTCGGTTTCTTGTTCGATTTCTCTGTTTGATTTTCCGTGTTCGGTTTCTTGGTTTGATTTTCCGTGTTCGGTTTCTTGTTCGATTTCCATGTTTGATTTTCCGTGTTCGGTTTCTTGTTTGATTTCCAAGTTTTATTTTCCATGTTCGGTTTCTTGTTAGATTTTCCATGTTCGGTTTCTTGTTCCATTTCTCTGTTTGATTTTCCATGTTCGGTTTCTTGTTCGATTTCTCTGTTTGATTTCCATGTTCGGTATCTTGTTCGATTTCTCTGTTTGATTTCCTGTTCGATTTCTCTGTTTGATTTCCATGTTCGGTTTCTTGTTCGATTTCTCTGTTTGATTTTCCGTGTTCGGTTTCTTGGTTTGATTTTCCGTGTTCGGTTTTTTTGTTCGATTTCCATGTTTGATTTTCCGTGTTCGGTTTCTTGTTTGATTTCCAAGTTTTATTTTCCATGTTCGGTTTCTTGTTAGATTTTCCATGTTCAGTTTCTTGTTCCATTTCTCTGTTTGATTTTCCATGTTTGGTTTCTTGTTTGATTTCCATGTTCGGTTTCTTGTTTGATTTCCATGTTCGGTTTCTTGTTCCATTTCTCTGTTTGATTTTCCATATTCGGTTTCTTGTTTGATTTCCAAGTTTTATTTTCCATGTTTGATTTTCCATGTTCGGTTTCTTGTTCCATTTCCATGTTTGATTTTCCATGTTCGGTTTCTTGTTTGATATCCAAGTTTTATTTTCCATGTTCGGTTTCTTGTTTGATTTTCCATGTTCGGTTTCTTGTTCCATTTCTCTGTTTGATTTTCCATGTTCGGTTTCTTGTTTGATTTCTCCGTTTGATTTTCCATGTTCGGTTTCTTGTTCCATTTCTCTGTTTGATTTTCCATGTTCGGTTTCTTGTTTGATTTCCAAGTTTTATTTTCCATGTTCGGTTTCTTGTTTGATTTTCCATGTTCGGTTTCTTGTTCCATTTCTCTGTTGGATTTTCCATGTTCGGTTTCTTGTTTGATTCTCCATGTTCGGTTTCTTGTTCGATTTCTATTTTTGATTTTCCGTGTTCGGTTTCTTGTTCAGTTTCCATGTTTGATATTTCATGTTCGGTTTCCATGTTTGATTTCCCGTGTTCGGTTTCTTGTTCAGTTTCCATGTTTGATATTTCATGTTCGGTTTCCATGTTTGATTTCCCGTGTTCGGTTTCTTGTTCGATTTCTATGTTTGATTTTCTGTGTTCAGTTTGTTGTTTGGTTTCCATGTTTGATATTTCTTGTTCGGTTTTCATGTTTAATTTCCCGTGTTCGGTTTCTTGTTCGATTTCTATGTTTGATTTTCCGTGTTCAGTTTGTTGTTCAGTTTCCATGTTTGATATTTCATGTTCGGTTTCCATGTTTGATTCCCCATGTTCAGTTTCTTGTTCGATTTCTATGTTTGATTTTCCGTGTTCGGTTTCTTGTTCGATTTCCATGTTTGATATTTTTGTTTGATTTTCCGTGTTCAGTTTGTTGTTCGGTTTCCATGTTTGATTTTCCGTGTTCGGTTTCTTGTTCGATTTCCATGTTTGATTTTCCGTGTTCAGTTTGTTGTTCGGTTTCCATGTTCGGTTTCCATGTTTGATTTTCCGTGTTCGGTTTCTTGTTCGATTTACATGTTTGATTTTCCATGTCGGTTTCTATGTTTGATTTTCCGTGTTTGGTTTGTTGTTCGATTTCATTGTTTGATTTTCCGAATTTGGTTTCTTGTTCGATTTGTATGTTTGATATTCCATGTTCGGTTTATTGTTCGATTTCTATGTTTGATTTTCCGTGTTCGGTTTCTTGTTCGATTTCCATGTTTGATTTTCCGTGTTTGATATCTTTGTTTGATTTTCCGTGTTCAGTTTGTTGTTCGGTTTCCATGTTTGATATTTCATGTTCGGTCTCTTGTTCGGTTTCCATGGTTGATTTTCCGTGTTCGGTTTCTTGTTCGATTTACATGTTTGATTTTCCATGTTCGATTTTCCGTGTTCGGTTTGTTGTTCGATTTCATTGTTTGATTTTCCGTATTCGGTTTCTTGTTCGATTTGTATGTTTGATATTCCATGTTCGGTTTCTTGTTTGATTTTCCATGTTCGGTTTCTTGTTTGATTTCCAAGTTTTATTTTCCATGTTCGGTTTCTTGTTTGATTTTCCATGTTCGGTTTCTTGTTCCATTTCTCTGTTTGATTTTCCATGTTCGGTTTCTTGTTCGATTTCTCCGTTTGATTTTCCATGTTCGGTTTCTTGTTCCATTTCTCTGTTTGATTTTCCATGTTCGGTTTCTTGTTTGATTTTCCATGTTCGGTTTCTTGTTTGGTTTCCATGTTTGATTTCCCATGTTCGGTTTCTTGTTCGATTTCTATGTTTGATTTTCCATGTTCGGTTTCTTGTTTGATATCCAAGTTTTATTTTCCATGTTTGATTTTCCATGTTCGGTTTCTTGTTTGATTTCTCCGTTTGATTTTCCATGTTCGGTTTCTTGTTCCATTTCTCTGTTTGATTTTCCATGTTCGGTTTCTTGTTTGATTTCCAAGTTTTATTTTCCATGTTCGGTTTCTTGTTTGATTTTCCATGTTCGGTTTCTTGTTTGATTTTCCATGTTCGGTTTCTTGTTCCATTTCTCTGTTTGATTTTCCATGTTCGGTTTCTTGTTTGATTTCTCCGTTTGATTTTCCATGTTCGGTTTCTTGTTCCATTTCTCTGTTTGATTTTCCATGTTCGGTTTCTTGTTTGATTTCCAAGTTTTATTTTCCATGTTCGGTTTCTTGTTTGATTTTCCATGTTCGGTTTCTTGTTCCATTTCTCTGTTTGATTTTCCATGTTCGGTTTCTTGTTTGATTTCTCCGTTTGATTTTCCATGTTCGGTTTCTTGTTCCATTTCTCTGTTTGATTTTCCATGTTCGGTTTCTTGTTTGATTTCCAAGTTTTATTTTCCATGTTCGGTTTCTTGTTTGATTTTCCATGTTCGGTTTCTTGTTCCATTTCTCTGTTTGATTTTCCATGTTCGGTTTCTTGTTCCATTTCTCTGTTTGATTTTCCATGTTCGGTTTCTTGTTCCATTTCTCCGTTTGATTTTCCATGTTCGGTTTCTTGTTCCATTTCTCTGTTTGATTTTCCATGTTCGGTTTCTTGTTTGATTTTCCATGTTCGGTTTCTTGTTTGGTTTCCATGTTTGATTTCCCACGTTCGGTTTCTTGTTTGATATCCAAGTTTTATTTTCCATGTTTGATTTTCCATGTTTGATTTTCCATGTTCGGTTTCTTGTTTGATTCTCCATGTTCGGTTTCTTGTTCGATTTCTATGTTTGATTTTCCGTGTTCGGTTTCTTGTTCAGTTTCCATGTTTGATATTTCATGTTCGGTTTCCATGTTTGATTTCCCGTGTTCGGTTTCTTGTTCGATTTCTATGTTTGATTTTCTGTGTTCAGTTTGTTGTTTGGTTTCCATGTTTGATATTTCTTGTTCGGTTTTCATGTTTAATTTCCCGTGTTCGGTTTCTTGTTCGATTTCTATGTTTGATTTTCCGTGTTCAGTTTGTTGTTCAGTTTCCATGTTTGATATTTCATGTTCGGTTTCCATGTTTGATTCCCCATGTTCAGTTTCTTGTTCGATTTCTATGTTTGATTTTCCGTGTTCGGTTTCTTGTTCGATTTCCATGTTTGATATTTTTGTTTGATTTTCCGTGTTCAGTTTGTTGTTCGGTTTCCATGTTTGATTTTCCGTGTTCGGTTTCTTGTTCGATTTCCATGTTTGATTTTCCGTGTTCAGTTTGTTGTTCGGTTTCCATGTTCGGTTTCCATGTTTGATTTTCCGTGTTCGGTTTCTTGTTCGATTTACATGTTTGATTTTCCATGTCGGTTTCTATGTTTGATTTTCCGTGTTTGGTTTGTTGTTCGATTTCATTGTTTGATTTTCCGAATTTGGTTTCTTGTTCGATTTGTATGTTTGATATTCCATGTTCGGTTTATTGTTCGATTTCTATGTTTGATTTTCCGTGTTCGGTTTCTTGTTCGATTTCCATGTTTGATTTTCCGTGTTTGATATCTTTGTTTGATTTTCCGTGTTCAGTTTGTTGTTCGGTTTCCATGTTTGATATTTCATGTTCGGTCTCTTGTTCGGTTTCCATGGTTGATTTTCCGTGTTCGGTTTGTTGTTCGATTTCATTGTTTGATTTTCCGTATTCGGTTTCTTGTTCGATTTGTATGTTTGATATTCCATGTTCGGTTTATTTTTGGATTTCTTTTTCGAATTCTATGTTTCATTTTCCGTGTTCCGTTTCTTGCTCGAGTTCCATGTTTGATTTTCCGTGTTCAATTTGTTGTTCGATTTCTCTGTTTGATTTTCCATGTTCGGTTTCTTGTTCCATTTCTCTGTTTGATTTTCCATGTTCGGTTTCTTGTTTGATTTCTCCGTTTGATTTTCCATGTTCGGTTTCTTGTTCCATTTCTCTGTTTGATTTTCCATGTTCGGTTTCTTGTTTGATTTCCAAGTTTTATTTTCCATGTTCGGTTTCTTGTTTGATTTCCAAGTTTTATTTTCCATGTTTGATTTTCCATGTTCGGTTTCTTGTTTGATTTCCAAGTTTTATTTTCCATGTCGGTTTCTTGTTCGGTTTCCATGTTTGATTTTCCATGTTCGGTTTCTTGTTCCATTTCTCTGTTTGATTTTCCATGTTCGGTTTCTTGTTTGATTTCCATGTTTGATTTTCCATGTTCGGTTTCTTGTTTGATTTTCCATGTTCGGTTTCTTGTTTGATTTCCATGTTTGATTTTCCATGTTCGGTTTCTTGTTTGATTTCTCCGTTTGATTTTCCATGTCGGTTTCTTGTTCGATTTTCCATATTCGGTTTTTTGTTCAATTTCCATGTTTGATTTTCCGTGTTCGGTTTCTTGTTTGATTTCCCGTGTTCGGTTTCTTGTTCAATTTCTATGCTTGATTTTCCATGTTTGATTTTTCATGTTCGGTTTCTTGTTTGATTTTCCATGTTCGGTTTCTTGTTCGATTTACATGTTTGATTTTCCATGTCGGTTTCTATGTTTGATGTTCCGTGTTCGGTTTGTTGTTCGATTTCTATGTTTGATTTTCCGTGTTCGGTTTCTTGTTCGATTTCTATGTTTGATTTTCCGTGTTCGGTTTCTTGTTCGATTTTGATGTTTCGTTTTCCGTGTTTGATTTCTTTGTTTGATTTTCCATGTTCGGTTTCTTGTTTGATTTCCAAGTTTTATTTTCCATGTTTGATTTTCCATGTTCGGTTTCTTGTTTGATTTCCAAGTTTTATTTTCCATGTCGGTTTCTTGTTCGATTTCTCTGTTTGATTTTTCCATGTCGGTTTCTTGTTCGGTTTCCATGTTTGATTTTCCATGTTCGGTTTCTTGTTGCATTTGTCTGTTTGATTTTCCATGTTCGGTTTCTTGTTTGATTTCCAAGTTTTATTTTCCATGTTTGATTTTCCATGTTCGGTTTCTTGTTTGATTTCCAAGTTTTATTTTCCATGTCGGTTTCTTGTTCGATTTCTCTGTTTGATTTTTCCATGTCGGTTTCTTGTTCGGTTTCCATGTTCGGTTTCTTGTTCCATTTCTCTGTTTGATTTTCCATGTTCGGTTTCTTGTTTGATTTCCATGTTTTATTTTCCATGTCGGTTTCTTGTTCGATTTCTCTGTTTGATTTTTCCATGTCGGTTTCTTGTTCGGTTTCCATGTTTGATTTTCCATGTTCGGTTTCTTGTTCCATTTCTCTGTTTGATTTTCCATGTTCGGTTTCTTGTTTGATTTCCATGTTTGATTTTCCATGTTCGGTTTCTTGTTTGATTTTCCATGTCGGTTTCTTGTTTGATTTCCATGTTTGATTTTCCATGTCGGTTTCTTGTTCGATTTTCCGTATTCGGTTTTTTGTTCAATTTCCATGTTTGATTTTCCGTGTTCGGTTTCTTGTTTGATTTCCCGTGTTCGGTTTCTTGTTCAATTTCTATGCTTGATTTTCCATGTTTGATTTTTCATGTTCGGTTTCTTGTTTGATTTTCCGTGTTCGGTTTCTTGTTCGATTTACATGTTTGATTTTCCATGTCGGTTTCTATGTTTGATGTTCCGTGTTCGGTTTGTTGTTCGATTTCTATGTTTGATTTTCCGTGTTCGGTTTCTTGTTCGATTTTGATGTTTTATTTTCCGTGTTTTATTTCTTTGTTTGATTTTCCATGTTCAGTTTGTTGTTCGATTTCTATGTTTGATTTTCCGTGTTCCGTTTCTTGTTCGATTTTGATGTTTCATTTTCCGTGTTTGATTTTCCGTGTTCGGTTTGTTCTTCGATTTCTATGTTTGAGTTTCCGTGTTCGGTTTCTTGTTGGATTTATATCTTTGATTTTCCATGTTCGGTTTCTTGTTCTTTGATTTTTCTTCTTTGATTCTCTGGTTTATTGTTGCGGTTTTTTTTAAAACCTTTTTTTGAAAAAAAGCCCCAAAGCCCCCATCCGCAGAGCACGAGTGGTCACCCACTGGTTTGATGAGCATGACACTGATGTTATCCATATGTCATGGCCTTTTCAGTCACCCCATATGAACCCAATCGAGCATATATGGGATCTTCTGCAACGACGCCTGAGACGGTGTTTGCCACCTCCATCAAACAGGTGTGAGCCGATTGAGTTTCTCGTGGAAGAATGGTGATGCATCCCTCCTCCAGAGCTCCACATGCTGGTGGACTCCATGCCACGGTGCACGCAGGGCATAATCGCCGCACGTGGTGGCCCAACGCCCTATTAAGTGACTTCACATTGGTGTTTGCATTTTGTTTTGTCCACTACCTGTATCTTCTTTGACAGCCACAATTATTCCCACATTCTTATGGGGTTGGCTGGGGAAAGCTTGGCCCAAGTCTTTCATGATTTCATGATCCAGCGAGCCAGGGCTGACGTTGAACTAATGTTCGGGCCAGAATTTGTAATTTGTTCAGGGTGCCAGCAATAGCTCACCTACACCTCACAAAGGACATAGTGAGATCCTTATCCACCAACTAATGCCATCAGATGAGACACCCAGTTTAACACCCATTTGAGGGACACACACACATTGATGAATCACCAAGCCTGTGAAACATTAGAATGACAGTTTCGAACTGGGTCGGGATTCAAACCCAGGCAAGACAGTGTGCGTACCTCTCGGCTATCCTGTCAGCTCCTAATTTAGTGAAGCCCAAAGATGCCAAGTTATTGGGATTAACAATACTGGGATTATGTTGTACCACAGAATAGAAATTGAAGGTCATGTCCACATTCTGAAGACTAGACACCAGAAATTGTGGGAAATGTATTGTTACGTTGGAAGGGGTACAAACCAGGTAACACGTTAAGTTAGCATTTCCCGTGTAAATTTGAACATTTTCTGTAACCAGGGATCTATCAGGGTGAATTTGCCCTTAATATAGTATGTTGTGAGGGGTGGTGTAGTTGACAGGCAAGGTGAGGACATGGCGGAAGCATAACTGTATTGGCAATGTCCAAGTACAGTGTGGCTTTGTAAACCTCCCAACGCCCCATGATGGTTTGAGGGGCACAGTGACACCAGCCAGCCACATCACCACAACATCGCCACGGCGGCGGAAACAACTGGTGTGATTGGCGGTGTCAGTCTGGGAGCGAAGGCCGCAGGGCATGGCTACAAGGAAGAGGAAAAAAAATATGCCGCACACAGATGCTGGCAACCAGTCAGGACATCACAAAGTGTAGTGGGGCAGACCAGTAGGGGCTTTGTCGTAGTCCTTTCAAGGGTGACGAGTTTGTGGGTTGACTCCCTCGAGCTCCCCTGGGATCTACCCTCAAGCTACCACACCTGTAAACTTGCCCACCCTGTATCGTTTAACCCTTTGAACCCAAACCTCCATTTACCCGGGTGGCTGATTTATCGGCCGCTAATCAAACCTCCATATACCCGAGCGGCCGGTCAGTAACTGGCTGCCACATGCTCTTGTTTATCACGAGCAACTTCCTGAGCAATTAGTGGCTCAGTTATATTGCACCTGATCTTCGGTCTGCGTCACCACGAACAGCTCAGGAAGTGCAAGGGAGGCTTTTGCTGTGCACACGATTTGGTAGTTCTCCCACCGCTTCCCGTCCTGGTGTGTGCGCGCCATGAGTCTCATTCGAAAAAAAAAAAAGGTGCAAAAGTGCAAGTGTGAAGGAGGTTTTTCCGTGTGCACGCTTTGTTACACACACACACACATACACTCACCAGTTGGCCCATCGTGGTGTACAAGACAAATCACATGATCTGCGGAAGTAGAAGCACGAGATTCATGAACGTTTATGAAGGTTTCTCGTTAAAATTTTGAGTTGAAGAAATGAATTTTCAAATGGAGAAAATGAAACTGAGCGCACTGACAATGCTGGGGGGGAAGGTTCCCAGAGGTGTTGGTGGGGGGTGTGACGGAGGTTGAGGCTGTGGCTGTGGCAGAGGACGCTGTGTAAGTGATAGACCAAGGCCTGACCCCCCTCCTGGATGGAGAAGAGCCACTGCATGGTTCAACGAACACCAGTTTACACCAAATGAGCAACCAGGGCCTAAAAATTTACCAAATGTAATGAATGTGGAAAGCACTCCACTTGACTATTTTGGCTTGTTCTGGGACGATGTCCTTTGGCATTAACTTCTCACAGAGACAAATGGCCAAGTTGAACGTGCGATTGTAGCCAAACCAAACAATTACGCAGCAAAATTTTTCCAACAAAATCCTCTTAGGTAGAGTTGAAGGCATTTTTGGGGCTCAGAGTCACCATGGAAATGTTGATACGTAACGATAGGTATGAGCAGTACTGATGGTCTAAGGACAATCCGCTTACTGACACGCCTGATTTTCCAAAGGTCATGACAAGAGACCGGTTCCGTGAAATCTGGTCTCTCCGACATTGTGTAAACAAGGATGATCCCCAGCTGGACAAGACTGATAAAATATACAAGACCTGCCCAGTGTTCAATTATTTGATCGAGAAGTTCAACCGATACTTTAATTTATTTTGCATACACTGTCAAGGCTCATATGAGAGCGAACACACAGATCGTACAAGGCAGGAGACAAGAGGGGTGGGAGAGAGAAGGAAAAAAACAGTGTGGAACACAGACATGAGAAGATCTGTGGAAGGGAGAGGGATTAGGCGGGGTACACAGGGGAAACAAGATGGACACGACATGGACTTTTAGGTCGTTACACCACAGGGACTTTCAGGAAGGAAAGCAGGGAATTTGAAGGAGGTGGGTTTTGAGAGGATTAGTGGGGGTAGAAAAGATCATCGTTTTGGATGGTGAAAGATAAGAGATGGTGGTGAACAGCTATTTTGAAGACCTGGAGGGAGGAGTGGGATTGAAGAGAGTGCGAGTTTTTTTTTTCCAAAGGCGGGGAATAAAGAGGAATGAAAGAGTGACGGTGAGCGGAGATTCTTGATTTTGGTAGTTTTACTATAAGGGGGTTGCAGGGGGACCTTGAGCGTCTTGCATAAATACGGGGCGGGGGGAATAGATAGCAGACAGAGCAGGGGGTCGAGGCCGGAGAGGAGAAGGTGGAAGACAGAGACCACCGACTTGCCTGTGGTGAGAGCGCGAGAGACCCAAAGATTCAGCCTCATCGTGGGATATTCAGTGATCCTAAATGCCTTGGTTTCCACAGCGTGAAGCTGATAAAGGTGTGAGGTGGGAGCACCAGCCCAGAGGGGAGAGCAGTACTCCATCAGGCTGCGGACGAAAGCTTTATGTGGTCAGCAGCACAGGTGGGCTGAGGAAGGACTTTGCACGACAGAGGATTCCCAGTCGGCGACTGGCTTTGGAGGCCAGGTTGGAAATGTGACTTTCTCAGGAAAGGTCATGGCAGATAGTGAGACCCAGAAAGTTGAATGAAAGTACTTCTTCAAGAGGATTATTGAGAAAGTAGATGTGTGGGGTGGGGGTTCCAAACAGTCCTTTTGGAGAGACAAAGTGAGGGTATGAGATTTGTCAGGATTGAAAGACACATTACACGTGTTGGAGCAGCTTGTGATTTTATCCAGATCTGCAAAGAATGAAGAGCCTGCTGCTTGCCGATCTGAGGGATGACAGATGGTACGGCAGAGGATGGAGTCATCAGTAAAGAGATAAAGAGGATTTTCCAGAGTGAGAGTGATCATTGATTAAAATCAGAAAAAGAACAGGGCCCAGGACAGGTCAGGTATGGGAGCATGCGCCAGAGCAGCGCGTCGCTGCGTCCACTTTCCGTCAGTATTTCAGGAGCCTCCGTCTGGCCATCCCCCAAGCAAATGCCTGGCCCATCCCCATCTCCTTGAGATGCCAATCAACCTGATGCAACCATGAGGTACATGGTCGGCCCATTGGACTCCTCCACTCATGAGGCTGCCTTGCCGAGAGAATCTGTTAAGTAGGATCAGCGTCAGGAAAATGAGCCACATGTCCATACAGCTGAAGCTGATGCTCACGGACTATGCACGTAACAAATCTCATTTGAATCTCTCTCAACAACCATTTGTTGGACACAAAATCCGACCAGCGATAGCCAAGGATTCTCTAAAAAGACCTGGCCCAAAAGGAATTCAGTCTCCATCTCAGATCCCTGGTCAGAGTCCAAGTCTCACATCTGTAGAATAAGACAAGGAAGCACCAAGGACCTGAAGACTTGGACTTTCGTCCTCTTGCACAGTTACTGACAGCACCACACCCCATGATCCAGTGAATCCATGATCCAAAGGCCCACGCAGACATCTATTGACCTCTGACTCACAGCCAGCAGAGACATGAACATCACTGCCAAGGTAAGTGAATCTCTCCGTGACCGTGACAGCAGCATCCAATATGTCATTGAAACCGTGGATCTTCGTTTTGACCCAAGAAACCCGTCACCCCAGCGGCTCCGACTCCTCATTCAGCACCTCGAGGGCCCCCAAGAGGATCTCCAGTGTCTCCACAAGGATGACTGCATCAAATCAAGGTCAGAGATCTTGACATTCCCAAATGATGCACCACAGCGTGATTTCTCTGATATCCTCCCCAGAACACAACCCATTCAAGCGCTGAAAAGTGTGGGGGCCAGAACACACCCTTGACAAACTCCAGTAACAACTGGAAATAAGTCAGAGATGGTATCACCACATCTCACAGCACTCTCAGAACCAGAGTAGAGTTCAGACATCAGATCGATCAGTTTTGGTGGCACCCCACGAAGACCAAGAATCCTCCAGAGGGCATCCTGATTCACTGAATCGAACACTTTACAGAGATCAACATAAGCTACAAGCAGCCCCTGCCGAAACTCTCATCTGCGTTCGGTGAGGACCCGGAGAGCAAGGATACGGTCAATCGTTGACCTCTTTGGTGTAAATCCTGACTGCTCTGAACGCTGGTGCTCAAGCAGATGGTGGCGAACCCTATCAAGAATTATCTGAGTAAAGACCTTGCCCGGCACTGAGAGTTGTGTCACCCCTCGGTAGTTGTTGCAGTCTTGGCGATCACCCTTCCCTTTCCAGTGAGGGACAACAAGGCTCCTCTTCCAGTCAGTTGGGATGTTCCAGGCAGAGCACAGAACTGCACGCAACGACACGAGTAAAGCATTTCCACCAGCCTTGAGACGTTCAGCATGGATGCCACAGATCCCAGGAGCTTTACCCCACATCAACCGGTTCACCGCAGCCTGTGTTTCCACAAACAAAGGTGGACCACAGTTGATTGGAGGGTTAGCAATAGGGATAGTAACACCCCTGACATCTAACTCAATAGCTGGTGGATCAGCCTGGTACAGCCACTCAAAGTAACCGGCCCAGCGGGCCTTCACTTCAGACTCCTCTGTCAAGAGCCCACCAACCTCTGCTCTAACTGCAGTACACCAAGGGATGGGCTTGGATGAACGCAACGTGCGAATTCTCCTGTAAGCGGGACGAGAATCACTTCACCACATGGGATGCGCCAGTTATAATTAAACAATTTGTTTTAATGAAATGCATTCAAATAAAAATATCAGAATTCATTTTTTTTAAAATCGTTTTATTAAAAATAATTAGAATATTTATAGCAAAATATATTGTAATTTACACGCCCGACACTGAAACGCATGCATTCACACACGATGTGCGGTAGGACAATCACACATCTCATGCATCATTCAGTGTGACGTCATAAAAGACAATGTTCAAGAACTACTGGCTGCGCATTACAGCCATATGTGAACCTTAGAAACCTGAAAAGAAATACAAGGTTGGGCTCAAGATACCATCGACGATGCAGCGAGCCCAACCGGATCGTTCAAGAAACGAGGCCGCAATAAAACAACAATAATTACATCAGATGAAAGAGGATTGCCAATCACCATGAAACTATGCAATGGAGTCACAACTGAACCAGTCCATACCTGTACAAGGTCTTCCCAACTTACGATGAGATGGATCCATTCACGCAGCACAGGAAAGGTTCACGACATATGAAGGGTTCACGCAAGATAACTGAAAGAAATCCGTGCACATGATGTTCTCTTTGCAATGATTATTGTTAATCAGAAGCCGGTGTATAAAAATTGGACAAATAAAAACAACAACAATTCATCGTGTTCACCTGACTATTTCACACCTCTGCATCCTGCCACTGAATCAAATCCGGTGTTAGGAGCAACAAAAGAACGCTGATTGGCAAGTGAAAGAGATCAGTTAAAACATGGGGTGTAATCATAAACAGTAAAACCCCACACCATGCCCAGGAAGAAGGCATGCTCTTTCCTTGAGCACAAATTCGCCGCTTTCTAGCTTGGAACAAGTATCGTTTTATCTTAGAATCATACCAATGTTGAGATAAAGAGTGAAAATTAAACATCTGCTGAAAGAGAACCTACTCGTACTGCTACTACTACTACTACCACCACCACCACCAAGTGCCACAATTATTCACACCTTGTGAGGTCGCCCTGGGGAGCGTTTTTGGCCCAAGTCTCTCTCAACCTCCCAACCAGGCCTGACGTTCCACGGAAGGTGCCAGGAATTTACTAAAAAAAAAAATTTCCCCCAGCATGCCGGCGATAACTCGCCCAACCCTTCATGAAAGACACTGTGGGATATTTTCTGTCCACCGACTAATGGCAGCAGACGAGGATACCCAGCTTACAGTTCTCATCCAAGGGACGGCACACTTTGTGATGCAACACCCTATCTGCAAAGCACCATTCCGACATTTTACTTGGGTTGGGGATCAAACTCAGACAAGACAGCTCAAAGATAAGTGCGCCAACTCCACACCAAATTATCAGTTTGTGAAAGAGAAAGTACCGGTCATTTAAATCGCTCTTTGCATAAACTTATGAACACAAGAGAATAATCATTCTTCGTTACTGCTGTGGCTTCGGTATGTGCCCCCTCCTCCAATTCACGCAGACCAAGGACAAATATCTGGAACATCTTCGGGTGTCCAGGAATTGCTCACTCTACATGCTGCTTACCCTGCAAGGAGACAGCAACAGGTATTAGAGTAGCACTTCGATCAAGGAGCAAGTTTTTTTTTTTTTTCCACTGAAAGGTGAGTAATTATGACGTACAGTATTGGTGCTCTTTCATATTTCAATCAAGAGAACCATTAAACCAAGAACAACATATTCTTGTCAACATCTACTTTTGGTCTGTATACATTTTTTTTTTTAATGCAGATAGTTTTATTTTTATTTTAAAAATATATATCAAGTCAAGGCTCATGTAAGAGCTAATGCAAAGAAACATATAACAAGGGAGGTGAGAAGAGGGAAGCACAAAATAATGGTGAACAGAGACAATAGGATATCTGTGAAAGGGAGAGGGATGGGGGTAAACAAGATGGTACTACAGGGACTTTCAGGAAGGAAAACAGGGAATTTGAAGGAGGTGGGTTTGGGGTGGATTAACGGGGGTAGTAAAGATCAAGAATTTGGATGGGGGAAGATACGAGATGGTGGTGAACAGCTGTTTTGAAGACCTGGAGGGAGGAGTGGGATGTTGACCCCAAACACCCAATAAATCTCTGACCCTCTGCATACATCTTTCTTTTCTATTCATCCCATCCACCCCATCCCCTTTCCAGTGTGGTTAATAAGCAATCCCTTTAAAATCTCCGAGTACCACATTAGATCTGCAGGCCAAGTATTCACTTGCACTTCAAAATAACAGAAAAATCTACTTCCCCAAACCCCTCACCCCACCTCTGATCTCCCTCTTCCCCCATACGCTCCAAACGTATGACCATTCCCTTCCTTCCCATTATACCTACACCATCCCAACCTCTTCCCTTCTCAAAAACTTAATTCAATTCAGGCTTCTTTTTACATCAGATCGAAGGCTCGTAATGGAGCTGCCACCAACATATCTCGCACACATGCACAAAAAAAAAAAACAAGTGAAATCCTTCAATACAGCACGTGTGGTGAAGCAAATGAGTACACTAATGTTAAAATATGCAATTTATGCTTTTTCAGTTGAAAAACAATTAAAAAGCGTACTTAATATTTGAAATGTAAAAATCTTGTTATTATTGTGATAAGCACCTTTATATATATATAACAGAAGGAATGAAATCGTTCGATACAGCGTGGCAGGGGACCACAAAAGAATGATAGCATAAGAAGAACTTAGCTTTCAGCGTTCGGCGATCGGCGCGATGGTGGGCGGAAATGACGTCTTTCGGCACGAAATGCGATGGTGGGCGGAAATGATGTCTTTCGTTCGTTCATACATTGAGGGGCGCGTTTCTTCGTTTTTTTCCGTCAAGCAATAAATTAAATGGTTTTCACATATATAACACATGAGTTTCACAAATTTCCATTGAAATACTCGGGTATTTCCGTCAATTGTCTCCATTTCCGTCGAGGTTACGCACTGACATCTACCGGACGGCAGTCATTGGCTGTCTTGAGGCACGTGGGGGGGGGGGACACCGGAGACGTGGTAGACGCCGGCGGGGACATTTCAAACTCGGTGCAATTGTACAGCACACGCGCTGTAAAAAGAGGAAAAAAAATGGAAAGTAAAAAAAAAAGAAGTAAATCTTCCTCCCAAAATGCATACATAAAATACAGGTGGCCTGCAAAAGTATTCACCCCCTCCCGATGACATCACATTGAGATGAATTACAAATTACATCGGAAAAACAATTT
Source organism: Eptatretus burgeri (assembly GCF_056783735.1). Classification (NCBI taxonomy): domain Eukaryota; kingdom Metazoa; phylum Chordata; class Myxini; order Myxiniformes; family Myxinidae; genus Eptatretus; species Eptatretus burgeri. Next base: position 1,372,357 of record NC_140968.1, on the reverse strand, counting down.
TTCCAAATGAACTTTTTTATTCATAACTGAAGAGATCAAACCAACACTGTTTCGTTGAAGGAGGTTAATGTCATGAATACCTGTAAGAAACGTGTACAAATCAAAATTCACTGGTTGTAACAGTATTCAGCCCCTTTGGGGTCAGCACTTGGTGGAAGAACCTTTTGCAGCAATGACTGCGATGAGTCTTTGTGGGAAGGTCTCTCCCAGATTTGCACACTGAGATGTTGAAATCTTTACCCATTCTTCATGTGAAAATTGTTCTATTTCTGCCAAGTTTGATGGGGATCGTCGATTGACTGCAATCTTCAAGTCTCAACCATAAATGTTCATTTGGGTTCAAGTCAGGACTTTGACTGGGCCACTCAAGAACATTTATTTTATTCTTATTCAGCCACTCGAGTGTGGCTTGAGCTTTGTGCTTCGGATCATTGCGATGCTGAAATGTGAATCTCCGACCCAGTTTCAGATTCATGGCTGACTCGCGCAGGTTTTCATCAATGATTCTCCTGTACTTTACATCGTCCAATGTCCCTTCCTTCCTGACAAGCTTGAACAGTCCCTGATGATAAAAAACAGCCCATTAACATGATGCTGCTGCCACCACCATGCTTGATAATGGGGATGGTGTTGACTGGGTGATGTGCAGTGTTGGGCTTGCACCAGACGTAACGCTTTGAATTTAGACTAGAATGTTCAATTTTTATCTCATCCGACCACAAAACCTTTCTCCACATGGCTGTGGTATCATTGGGATGCTTTTTCACAAACTCCATACGAGTTTTTAGATGGGTCTTTTTCAGTTATGGGTTATTGCTACCTGTCTATGGAGACCATCTTTGTGAAGGGAATGGGATATTGTTGATTGATGAACTCTGACCTCCATCTCAGACATAGAGCCTTGTAGATATTTCAAAGTCATTGTTGAATTTACAGTGACATTTCGAACCGGTTTCCTGCTTGCCCGGCTGCTGAGTTTGGATGAGCGACTTGATCTGGGTAGTATGATAAGTCTTCCACTTGTTAATGATGTATTTCCCCGTACTCAAAGGGTTAATGAGTGGTTTTGATATCTTATAACCCTCTCGTGAACGATGCTTCTCCATCACTTTATGTCTGACTTCTTTGGAAAGATCCTGGGTCTTCATGGTTGCCTTGTTGATTGACCAAGTGAGTTGCACCTTAAAAATCTTGATATAAATGGGGGATGCAGTTCCGGGGCACGTATGGGATGGCGTGTCATCCGTCCGTCCGTCCGTCCATCGGTCCATAAACACTTGCAACTTCTTCTCTGAAACGACACACACGATTTTGATGAAACTTCACAACAACATTCATCACTCGGAATGTACCAACGTTTGTTCACCGTATTAAAGAATAAATAAATAAAATTATATTATACTTGGGTTCTGAGGGGGTTGAAAGAGGGAGTTTACAGGTTGGTTGCCCCCCCAAAATAGGTATTTTCTTCCTTCTCAGATACGAGCTTGCACTAGCACGAGTACATGAAACTAGCACTAGCACATGTTTACCTGCATAAACAGCACATCAAATGTGTTGTTTACGTAATTAAACAAGTGACTCCGGGTTGGGAAAGAAAGGTTAGTGTATGGGGATATATCTCTAGAATGTGTCGATAGATTATGTTACCTTGGTGATATGATTAGTGCAGGTGGTGGTGTGGAGGTAGCAGTGATTGCAAGAATTAGAAGTTGCTGGAGGAAGTTTAGGGAGTTTTTACCCCTATTGACATCGAAAGGGACCTCTCTCCGATTCAAGGGAAAACTTGATGCAGCTTGTGTTGGAAGCATGATGTTGTATGGCAGAGAAACATTTGGGTGATCAAAAAGGAGGATGATTGGAGCTGTGAACGAAATGAAATGAGAATGGTGAGGTGGATGTGTGGTGTGACACTGAAGGATAGGAAATCAAATGTGGAATTAAGAGATATGTTCGGTATAGAAAGCATTAGTGAAGTTATGCGTAGGTTGAGATATTTCGGACATGTGGAAAGGATGTGGGTGGGTAGTTGTGTGAAGAAGTGTATAAATATGAATTTGAATGGAAGGAGAGCTCGAGGCCGTCTGTGTTGCTGAGAGATGATCTTGGAGTGAAAGGCTGAGCAAGAGATCATGCAGTCTGGAAAGCAGCCATTCGGTGAACCACATGGATGGATGGATGGAGATGATGATGGAGATGATGAATACTTAAGTATCTGAGAATCAACAGATTTCCTCTTTTAATCAAACTTATTCACATTTTATCTTCCTTTTTTAGCTTGATCACTTTGGAGTAGTTTTATTTGTGAACACTCTATGTACTATGAAAATATATTTGAAAGCATCATGAAATAAGCTCAGGTAGCATCAAAATGTGAAAACTTTGGAGGGGGTGGGGGTAGGAGGTGAATACTTTTGCAGGCCACTGTATTATGTCCCCTTACCTTCTTCGAAAAGTTTATGAAGTCTCTATATCACCACAATGCCTCCGAAATGGTATGGTGATAGCCAACGATGAACGCATTCACATTTGTACTCCTGTAGCTATCTTGAATAATTAATCGAAACAGAGAGAGAGGAAAAAAAAAATCTCTCTCGAGGTATAGGAGGGACATGAGATACCTGTTACTTACAAAATCTTGACAAAACAAATTATAAATGTTTAGAAGTACCGATTAAAGAAGCACAATTACATGGACTTCAGGGGATTACAAAGGCTGTTCCCCGATACAAATCTGCAAGCCAAAAGAAAGACAACCCTGATGAAAGAGTGGATCAGATAGGCATACCACAAGGTCTCTCACCAAAGCGAGCTGACGCCCAATATTTCCGATCGTGATTCCACCCGCAAAGAAGATGCACGGCAGCGAGGAGTGGACGTAGAGGATGTCTGGCAACACAGACCTACGAGGGGGAGTGGGAACGCTCAAAAAAAAAAAAAACTATTCTGAACTTCCCATTTCAATGACTGTGGAATAAAAGGACAGGTTAAAAGTATGGTGTGCAATAATTTACTGGAAAACGCCGGAAGACAGTAGGATCTGCGTGGTGATGGTCGCTAACGTAGCGACCCCGATTCCAAGACCCAGGCCGCTGCGTGACCGGTCAAACATCCACCACAACCCGACTGACAGAGCAGCCAGAGTAAGCAGCAGTTGCCCATTGTTGGCAAAGTCAATCTTCTGTGTCACATGCCAAAGCGTTTAAGGAAAGAACTCGAAAATAAAAATAAAAACACAACAAACAAGAACAGCACGCGGTGGAGGGCATCACCCCGCCAAGCTGAACAGTTTACATATTGTATCCATTGATAGGCTGGATCTGAATCCGGACCTGAAGAAAAATCGAATCGGCTTGTTCTTGTCATCTACCCAACTCATCCACCAAATTTTGTCATAATCCATCCACAACTTTGTGAGATATCACACGATATAATCGGTTTTGGCCCCATCTCTCAATTAAATGGTGAGAAGCACTCAACAAAAATTATTGTATTAGGATCCGGAACTTCACGAAAATCTAATCAATTCGTCGTTGTTACACACCCAACATGTCCACCAAATGTCGTCTGAATCTGTCCATAACTTTTTGAGATATCCTGCTCACAGACAGGGGTGAAAACATAACCTCCATCTACCTTCGGTGATGGAGGTAACAGAGTGATTAAAGGCAATTGATCCACACCATGAAGAAGCCAGGCCTGATTAGCTGTGCAAGTATAATGGTAGCATGAAGTTAGGTACCAATATGTGATAACCTCCACCTCCATTCCGCACCCCCTCCGCACCCCAGTAGCGATGATGTCGCTCCGCATGATCTCCTGTGTGACCCCGGGAGAGTGGGGGTGTCCCCGGGGATTGCACGGAGTGACGTCATCACCACTGGGAGAAAGGAGGGGGAGGTGCATCACGAATGAGGAGATGGCTTGGTCCATGATTCGTGGTTCTTTTCTGGGTTGGAGATGGGTGCTTGGAGACCATGGACGGCTCCGTTCAGTCTTGGGGCCCACGTGTGGAGATGACGACTGGTGCTGGCAAACGGGGCACATACATGGTGCTTTTAGCTGCCTCCCCCTCATTGGCAACTCATGGAACCAAAGATCACGCTGAATACATCAATTTTGAAGGGAGCGAAGACCACGACAAGGGGAGCAGTTTTGGTGGGACAGAAGATCGTGCATGTTGCGCCTGGTGTCACACCGTTGAAAGTGGTTTATGACATGGCTGAGGCCTGCAGCTTGATGGGCTCTTTCAACTCCCTCCAGTCGAGGATGAGGGATCAAACTTCAGTGGGATCACACAGAGCCAACACGACAGCTTTGATGAGGCCAAGGGCCGCGTACATGGCGCTCGGGATCACGCTTATCGACTAGCATTTGGCACGCAGCCTGGCCGTATAGCCTGGAGGGTTTTCAACTCCATCCCGCTGAGGACGAGTGGGACCGAGCTCTAATGGGATTGAAGACTGCGCTGAAAATAAAAGCTTTCGTAAGATTGAGAACCGTGTTCATGGCGCCAGGTATCACGCCGATCAACATAAATTTGGGATGCGGCATAGTCATGCAGCTCGGTGCACTGTCAACCACTTCTCGAGGACGACTCCCTTTTACAGACTTCCTCCCGTGGGTGTGCTTTGCCAACATCCTCCCACCAAGGACAGATGGGATCGAGCATCGGTGGAACTGTGTGTGGAGATGGCGATGACTCATGGAATTGTGGTCCATGAGTCACGGTTCCTTGCTGGGTTGGAAATGGGTGCTTCGAGACTAAGGAAGTCTTTCCGTATTCTACCGTCTCCTCTCTGCCATTGCACCCTCTGATCTGTCCCCCCCCCTATATTTCCGCAGGGCGCTCAAGGTCCACCAGCAACCTCCTTCTGGTGAAACTACCAAAATCAAGAATCACTGCTCACCTTCACCCTTTAGTTCCTCTTTTTCCCACCTTTGGAACAAACTCCCACGCTCTCTTCAAACCCACTCTTCCCTTCAGGTCTTCAAAACAACTGTTCACCATCACTTCTTATCTTCCCCCATCCAAAATCTTGATCTTTACTACCCCCGTTAATCCACCCCAAACCCACCTCCTTCAAATTCCCTGCTTTCCTTCCTGAAAGTCCCTGTAATGTCCATCTTGTATTCCCCATGTTCCCCGCTCCATCCCTCTCCCTTCCACAGATCTCCTAATATCTCTGTTTCCCACAGTTTTGTCCTTCTCTCTCCCACCCCTCTTATCTCCTGCCCCCCTTGCTGTGCGTTGTGTTAGCTCTCATACGAGCCTCGACATTGTATACAAAAAATAAAAAAAATAAAAATAAACAAAAAAAAACAAACAAAAGGCAGACGTGCGGTGGAGCGTTAATTACGATTGATACCGTCTCATCAAAATGATTCTGCATAGAATAACAGTGAAGATGGAAACAAAATAATGTCTGAAATCCATTTTCTACCGGTCAAACTATAAACACAGTCCGGAGATGAACACCGTCTTTGCTGATGACTCCACCGAAAACAAGAGCACACACATGCTCACCCATACACATACAACACAAGATCACGTGGAGGTAAAAAACAAAGGAGCAGAGCACCCGTGGATTATGTGATTTGACGTTAGTTTTTTTTGTTTTTTGTATACCTTGTTGAGGCTCGTGTGGGAGCTAACACACAACGCACAGCAAGGGGGGCATGAGACGAGAGGGGCGGGAGTGGGAAGGACAAAACAGTGCATGCGTGCGTGCGCGTTGTTCATAAAGCATAACATTTTCTCTCTGCTAACTCCCCTCCCCCCATCCATGTGCGTCTGTTTGTCTCACACTCTGTGTGTCTCTGTCTCTCTCACATTCTCGCTCCACCGCTGCCGAATACAGAGCAGCACCCTCCCAGACATCTCTCTCCGGACTTGTCTGGGTGGTGTTTGTCTCCGGATAGCTTAGCTCTGGGTGGTGTTTCTCTCCTAATATTTCTGGGCGGTCTGGGTGTGCGCTGCCGCTCGCCACAGGGCGAATCCCCCTTACCTGTGGCTAATATTTTAAACCACCCATTAGCCACTGTGGCTAACCCATGTTATAGTGGTTTTTTATTTTTTTTTTACCAGTTTTAAACGAATTTTGGGTGATCTTAGCACAGAATTCAACCTTTGTTGAAACGGCCGCCATTTTGTATGTTTTGATTACGGGAATCACATGTGATTTCGTACAAGTATATATATATATATATATATATATATATATATATATATATATATATATATATATATATATATATATATATATATATATATATATATATATATATATATATATATATATATATATATATATATATATATATATATATACATATACACACACACACACATATGGACCGGGCGTCGTGGCGTGCGCCTGTAATCCGGCTACTCGGAGGGTTGGGTTGGAGGATCGCTTGAGGACGGGAGCTCTGCACTGGGCCATGCTACGAGAGGGTGTAGAGCAGCCCAGAATCATGGCGAAACCCAATCCTTATCCCTGTGCCGTACGAGGCGACCAAGGTTGCGTCAGGAAGGGCATCCGGCGTAAAACCTGTGCCAAATCAGTACGTGGATCATAACGGATGATCCGCTATGGCGACCCCTAACGGGAGCAGCCGAAAGACGAACAACACAACATATATATATACATACATATACTAACTTTAGTAGTTTTAAACTAGTTTCTGGTGAAAAAAATAAATAAATAAATAAATAAAAAATCGACCGAAATTACGCATGATTCCCATGATTCTCATCTCAAAATTTTATTTTAATTAAAAAAAAAAAATCCCCCCCCCCCCCCCGAATGATTCGGCGCGACATGCTTTGTTGGGTCAGTGGTTGCCAGGTGAGTTTTGACATAATCAGAAGTAGTACCTGTAGTAGGACGAGTTTGTTTGGATGAGAGAGTTTGATGAGTGAAGTTGATGGGTGAGGATTGGTTGGATGAGTGAAGTTGTTGGGTGAGATTGGTTGGATGAGTGAGTGACTGGCATGAAGTTGGTCCAATCCTGGTCCACAACCACCCCCATCCCCCACTACCACACACACCATCACCACCACCATCCCTCACAATCACCACCTCCCCTGATGGTCGTTCATTCAACCAATATCAGACGTCAAACTCACTCATCCAACCAATCTGAACAATCCAACTCACTCATGCAACCAACCTCACCCATCAAACTCACACATCCGCCATAAAATTAACTTATTTCATATTGCTAAAGGAAAAAGTTTTGAATAAAATATGTGGCTATTTCCTTTCTCCTGTGGCTAATCATTCTAAACCTGGATTAGCCACAGTGGCTAATTCCTTTTGAAAGCCAGAGCACACCCAGGCGGTGTTTATGTCCAGACAGGAGTTTCTCTCCGGACGTGCCCAGATGGTGCAAACGGCTGGATAAGGTGAGCAACAAAAAACATTCAATCTCAAACACCACATCGGCATGTGTAAAACACCCAACGAGAACCTCAACACTCACACAACCAACACCTCGTGTCCAACCCGGACACTAAACCAGACGTGTTCGTGCCCCGGAAACACAAAAGCAAATGACCAAAAAGACCCATAATACCCCCAAGGACCCTAAAGACCCAAAAGACACCTTTGAACACTTTAGATACTTTTCGATCCTTTTTTTACCCTTTTGACCCCAAGAATATTTAGACCTTTACACCCCTCAGACGTTAATACCATTCAGACCCCTTACACCCTTCAGACAGATTAGATCGTTGACCATTTAGAGCTTTAGACCACTTGGACCTTTTTATTTATATCGATCTCTCTGTCTGTTTCTTATGTACGAGCACATCTTTTAAGTTACAAACTCCAAACTCAAGGTACAAATACAACTTTTTGTGGGGGTTAACATAGACTCTGTGGGGCTGTGGCCTCATGTGGTGGTGTGCGAGGGGGTGTGAATGCTCAATGTAAGTTTGCACCATGTAGCGCCACCTGGTGATCGTGGCAGAGGGTATTACAATTTCCGTTTTTACATGGGCAACGCCGAGGTGAACACACTCTTTGTACAGGTAAATTTGTTCGTCTTCCCTTCTCCACCCTCCCCCCTTCCCCCACCAACAAAAAATAATTGAGGGGCCCGTCAAAGCCTGTCATCACCTGTGAGACATTCTAGTGGGAAGGGACATCAGGACGAACGGGGGGGGGGGGGGAGGGGCGGGGGCAGGACAAACCAGGATATTGAACGTTTTGAGATCTTGTGCTGTATAACGTTTTTGGCCCAATCTCTCAATGGTGAAGAATCCGTTAATGATTAAATAATTCTTGTATCTGGATCCGGATCCACATCTTCACCACATCTAATCAATTCATCGTTGTCGCACACCCAACCAGTCCGCTAAGTTTCGTCTGAATCCATTCATAACATTGAGATATTTTTGCTCACAGAGACGGAGACAGACAAACAGACAAATAGGGGTGAAAACATGACCAAGCTTCGGTGGCAGAGAAAAATAGAGGAAGAATAACGAACCACCTATATTACAAGTCGGGGGACAAAATATCACACACACACAAAAAAAAATAATTAAAAAGGATACAGCGCTGGCATGGTAGATCCCCATAAAGACGGCAACACAGCGTAGTACACTAGACCATTCACGTTTGAACCTGTGTGGCTCACCAAGGCAACTGTCCATGCAGGGGTAGAGGAGGCCGATGGCCACTGGGAGAGATCAGTGGTGCAGTTAGCATACATGTTAAGCTCATTCAATCTGATATTTAAATCAAGGGAATGCACAACCTAAAGAAAACATGCACATCTATGGCACAAACTTGCTAACCGATGTAATCCATACTCTGTCAAAGCAGCTTTATTAACTCCAGTCCGTATGTGATGTTTTCAGGCTGCAATGCTGCTCGCCGTGGAAAACATGGCCTTTTGAAAATGGCGCGTATCATACACACAGATACGCTGACAGCTTCTCCCAGAGCAGGCTGCACATCAAACAGATGATGCAAGAAGCCAAAGTGGTATTTTGGCATGTCCCATTATATATATACACACATCACTGAAGTCATTGTTTTTGGAAAGCCTGTGGCTGATGAGCACGTTTGTCTACTTTTACAAAATACATGGCAATGAAGAGGCCAAAAAAAATGGTGGTGATTTGCATGAACATTACCCACTGCAGTGAACAATGAATTCATTGCACATATATATCGATATCCGAGAAGACAAGTACATTTCTTTAAACTTATTGTACTTCGTGACCTTTGACTCCATCCTCCTGTTTTGCAAAAACAAACAGGCCGTGACCGGGTAGTTTGAGTGTTAAGTGTTTTCTGCGACGTTCCTCCCTGTACGTCATGCCAATGGCTCTCAAGTCGAGTCACGGAGTGCACTGAGATATGTGCGATATGATGCCATGCCAAAAACAAAGAAACAAGCCTGCAAAGGTGACCTTAAAGGTGTCTGGGGTCTCCCACGGCTTTGACTTCAACCTTGCTGAAAACGGATAAAGGTTTGTAACACGACGACACTGTCACATTGGTTATCCGGTCTTTATGGAACATTCACTCATGGAGAGAGATTCGTAAGACGTCTCATTCAAAGGAGTCAGTACGTGTTGATGTCAGGATAGACACCCCATCATGGACCAGGTCGAAACATCACATTGTTGGCAAATACACAACGAACAAAAACCTTGTTGGCAATTTAAATAATCATCACTGGGAGCCAATCCATCCGTGACCGAAAAAGGGAACTCCAGTAATGGAAAACTGCTGGGTGTACACAAAGCGCCGAGGGATTTGTACAAAAGCTAGCCTCATTAGCTTAAAATCCACGAAAGAGAGAAGAGAGAGAAAGAAAGAGAAAGAGAGAAAGAAAGAGAGAAAGAGAGAAAGAAAGAGAGAAAGAGAGAAAGAGAGAAAGAGCTGTGAGCCCCTTGGGAGGATGAAGCACATCCACATACAGTGCCTTCAGAAAGTATTCACACTCCCAAATTGTCACATTTTGTTGTGTTTCAGCCTGAATTTAAATTTTTTGTCACTGATCTACACAAAATACCCCATAAGGACAAAGTGATAATGTTTTTAGATACTTTTACAAATTTATTAAAAATGAAAATCTGTAACATCTTGGTCAATAAGTATTCAACTCCTTTGCTATGACACTTCAAATTGAGCTCAGCTGCATCCAATTTCCTTTGATCATCTTTGAGATATATCCACAACTTGATTGGAGTCCACCTGTGGCTGATTAAATGTATTGGACATAATTTAGAAACAAACACCTTTCCATATCAGGTCCCACAGTTGATAGTGGATGTCAGAGCAGAAACTCCACCATGAAATCCAAGGAATTGTCCATAGAACTCTGGGATAGAATTGTGAGGCGGACTAGATCTGGGTCAGGTCAGATAAGGTCAGGAATGGAAGCATGCGCCGGAGCAGGGCGTCACTGCGTCCACTTTCCGCCGGTACTCGAGTCCTCCGTCTGGCCATCCCCCAGGCAGATGCCCTTGAGGTTCCAATCAACCTGCTGAAACAATGAGGCACATAGTCAGCCCGTTCGTCTCCTCCACTCATGAGGCTCCCTTTCCAAGAGAATCTGGTGAGCAGGATCGGCGACAGGAAAACGAGCCACGTGTCCATACAGCCACAGCTGACGCTCACGGACTATGCAGGGAACAAAACTCATTTGAGAATCTCTCCCAACAACCATTCGTTGGACACAAAGTCCGACCATCGATAGTCAAGGATTCTCTGAAAAGACCTGGCCCCAAAGGAATTCAGTCTCCATCTCAGATCCCTGGTCAGAGTCCAAGTCTCATATCTGTAGAATAAGACAAGGAAGCACCAAGGACCTGAAGACTTGGACTTTTGTCCTCCCACACAGGTACCGGCAGTGCCACATCCAGTCAATCCATGACTCCGCAGGCCCGACCCAGACATCTGTTGACCTCTGGCTCACAGCCAGTCGAGACATGAATATCACTGCTAAGGCAAGTGAATCTATCCACGACCTCAACATCCTCACCACAAACAGGTACAGACAGGATAGCAGCATCCAAGATGTCATTGAAACCTGGATCTTAGTTTTGACCCAGGAAACCCGTAATCCCAGGGGCTCCGACTCCTCATTCAGCACCTTGAGGGCCCCCAAAAGGATATCTAAAGTCTTCACAAAGATGACTGCATCATCTACGAAATCAAGGTCAGAGATCTTGACATTCCCAAACGATGCACTGCAGCTTGATCTCTCCGGCATCCTCCCTAGAATCCAGTCCATACAAGTGCTGAAAAGTGTGGGGGACAGTACACACCCCCTGACGAACTCCAACAACAACTGGAAATAAATCAGAGATGGTACCACCACATCTCATAGCACTCTCAGTATAGTTCAGACATCAGATCGATCAGTTATGGTGGCACCCCACAAAGACCAAAAATCCTCCAGATGGCATCCCGATTCACTGAATCAAACGCTTTACAGAGATCAACATAGGTTGTAAGCAGCTCCTGCTGAAACTCTCGTCTGCGTTCGGTGAGGACCCGAAGAGCAAGGATACGGTCAATCGTTGACCTCTTTGGTGGAAATCCTGACTGCTCTGGACGCTGGTGTTCAAGCAGATGGTGGCGAACCCTCTCAATAATTATCCGAGCAAAGGCATGAGGGACGTAAGGGATGGGCTTGGAGGAATGCAATGCGTGAATTCCCCTGTAAGAGGACGAGAATCACTTGACCACAGGTGATGCTCTACCCCCTCATATAATCTTTGCAAATAGGATGCCTTGTCCACCCTTACTGCAAGTAGTTTTACGCCTCAGCTCCATGAACAACTCAGCTCTGCCATTCAGCCTGGCCCTGCGACTCTGGTCAATGGTATCCAGTGTCCCCTGAGAGAGAAAATTCTTCTTCACTCCACAGTGAGTTCCAAGACATCTACCGGCAACATCAAGGGCGGTGGTCTTGAAGGCACTCCACAACTCTTCAGGATCGCCAAAGCACCCAGACCCCTCAATTCTCCACTCAGCCTGTTCGCAAACTCCTCAGCTACCCTCTCATCCTTGAACTTGCCAACATCCAGCCTAGGCTGGGATGGTACCATTCTCCTGAATTTAAGCTGTAACTTCAGAGTTGCTTCAACAATCCGGTGGTCAGTATTGAGGAACTGAGCACTCTGGTAGACCCTGCAGTTCTGGATCATCCTTCAGCGACCATCAACGAGCACATGGTCAATCTCCTTTGCCACACCGCTAGCGTTGGAATACCAAGTCCAGCGATGAGCTTATGGGCGCTGAAACCATGAACCGGCAACCCTCAGTCCATGACTTCTTGCAAAGTCAAGGAACCTAGTGATATTCTGGTTCACAGTTCCAGACCCATGGGGACCAACACGTGTCTCATAACCATCCCCATCAGTTCCAGTCGATGCCGTGAAATACCCTAAGACTAGGAGAGTATCTCGCATGGGGCACTGATCAACAAGACTCGAGCGTGGCGTAGAATGCGTCCCTCACGGTGAGATCACTCGCCTCAATTGGAGCAGAAACAGAGATCAGGGAAATGACACCCAAGGAGTGACGAATCCTTAGTCTCGTAATACGCTCGTTGACCGGTGTTACCTCAATTATCTTTGGAGTCAGCTTATTGGACACAGCTACAGCAACTCCTTGGGAATAGTAACCATCAGAGTGACTCGACCAAGAGTAGTTGTAACCACCCGCCATGATCTCGCCACTATCCCATCTCCTAACCTCAGAGAGTGCTGCAACACCGATGTCCAAACGCTTGAGCTCAGATGAAAACATAGACAGGTGATCATCTTCTCTTAGGGATAGGACATTCCAGGCACCCGCCCAAAGGGATTGCCTCAGGTTAACCCAAGGAGACCGCCGTCTGGTGGACGACACCTAGGCACTACAGCGGCACTCACTACCGCAATCTGACCCGGGAAGGTTACCTCGTGGTTTCCCTCCTATCAATGATCGGGGGTCCCAAAGGCTTTGCCCCAATCCCGTCATCTGGTGAGCTGCCCTGCGAAGGGAAGCTGTACAGGAGGTACCTCCCACGCCGTGGGTTTTCAGCTTTGTTCTGCCTTTAGAATGTTTTGCGGAATGAAGGGTTTTACGGTGGCCGGAGTGCAAATCCTGCCACCAACCTCCTAATAAAAAGTAACCCAACTGCAGGAGGACATCTGCAGACACAGTTGGACACTAGATCTGGGGAAGGATACAAAAACAATTTCTCGAGTGTTGAAGGTTCCCAAGAGCACAGTGAGCTCCATCATTAAGAAATGGGGGAAAAATATGGAACTACCCAGACTCCGAGAGCTGGCTGTCCGACCAAACTGAGCAACTCGACAAGAAGGACCTTGGTCAGGGAGGTGACCAAGAACCCAATGACCACTCTGACAGAACTACAGAGTATTTTTTTGTTTTCAAACATAACTTGTACAATGTTGAGGCTCGTATGAGAGTGTGGAAGAAAAATAATTATATTCATGTATTCTCAATTATATTCACTTGTTGAATTGTTGGTGGGACCTTATCAATTTAAGTTTTGTACTTTAGTCGAATTGGCTGTCAGTAATGTTTCCCTTCCCCCCCAAGAGTCTTTTGACCTACATATTGATAAAAGGATATCTTACTATGAAAAAGGTCTTGCTCGCTGCATAGAAACAAGTTGACCTGGTTGTAAACACTGCAAACTTTTGCCATGATTGTGCCATTCTCTCGCCACCCCCACCGCCACCAAAAGTGGCCACGTATTGCAGTTCTGAGTTATTGCGCCTCGTGCTTATCAGCTCATCCCGTAGTTGAATTGCCAAATGTCTCACCATCCCATTTTTGGGGTGTCAAATTCTGTACAAGAGGGATTGCTTCGGGATTCTAGTTAGTGAGGTCCATTCAAATGTTTCAGTGAATCATTGAATGTTCTTCCTCCATATATAAGAAATTAAAGATTCTCCTTTGGTGTGCTGATCCATCGGATGGAAAAATCGAGTTCTTTTCCACCACAATTTTGGCGCCAAACGTGGGGCGATTGCATGATTGTTTCATTAATGATCCAAGATTCTGCCGATGTACTTTTCCTCGAGTGGACAATTGAGTTTCTTGAGTTCGACAACAAGAGATAACACACAGAACGTATAACAAAGGGAGCAGGACACAAGAGGGGTGGGAGAGCGAAGCACAAAACAGTGGGGAGCATGGCAGGGTACACGGAGTAAACAAGATGGACACCACAGGGACGTTCAGGAAGGAAAGCAGGGAATTTGAAGGAGATAGGTTTTAGGGTGGATTAATGGGGGTACAAAAGATCGTGGTTTTGGATGGGGGAAGAGAAGAGATGGTGGTGAACAGGTGTTTTGAAGACCTGGAGGGAAGAGTGGGTTTGAAGAGTTCGTTCCAAAGGTGGGAAAAAAAGAGGAATGAATGAGTGAAGGTGAGCAGTGATTCATGATTTTGGTAGTTTTACCAGAAGGGGGTTGCTGGCGGACAGTGAGCGTCCGGCATAAATATGGGGGGGGAGGGGGAGATAGATAGCTCACAGAGCAGCGGGTCGAGGCCGGAGAGGAGACAGTAGGAGACAGAAAGACCACCGACCTGCCTGTGGTGAGAGAGTGAGAGGCCCAATGACTCAGCCTCATCGTGGGAGATGCCAATGATCCTAAGTGCCTTGGTTTCCACAGTGTGAAGCCGAGAAAGGTGGGAGGCAGGAGCACCAGCCCAGAGGGGAGAGCAGTTCTCCATCAGGCTGCAGATGAAAGCTTTGTATGTGGTCAAGAGCTCAGGTGGGCCAAGTAAGGACTTCACACAACGGAGGATGTCCAGTCGGCGACTGCCATTGGAAATGTGGCTTTCCCAGGAAAGATCATGACAGATAGTGAGACTCAGAAGCTTGAATGAAAGGACTTCTTCCAGAGGATTGTTGAGAAAGTAGATGGTGGGGCGATGGAGGGGGAGGGGGTTCCAGACGGTCCATTCGGAGAGACGTAGTGAGAGAGTGAGATTTGTCAGGATTGAAAGACATGTTCCACATGTTGGACCAGCTTGTGATTTTATCCAGATCTGCAGAGTGAAGATGCTGTTACTTGCTGATCTGAGGGATGACAGATGGTACGGTAGAGGATGGAGTCATCAGCAAAGAGATAAAGAGGATTTTCCAGAGAGTTGGCGAGATCATTCATGAAAACGAGAAAAACCACTGGGCCCAGAATACTGCCTTGAGGAACTCCAGCCTGGATAGGAAGAGAGAATTCCATCAAGGGCCACATGCTCACTATGACAGGAGAGAAAGTCTGCCAGCCATGAGTGAAGATTGCCTTGGATACCATAGGAAGAGAGTTTGGTGAGCAGTGCAGGGTACCAGACGGTATCGAAAACATGCAATATGTCTTGGGATATGGCTCTGTTCTCATCTCTGGCAATCAGGACCTCCATCCATTGTTCGGAAATCAAAAGCAGCATATCCAGGGAAGAGTGACCTGATCTGAATCCAAATTGATGATTAATTCCTTTGCTGAGATTGGAGAATCTGTCAGAAGGAAAACAATCTCTGCAGCACTTCACAAATTGAGGTTTTTTTATTTTATTTTTGTACACAATGTTGAGGCTCGTATGAGAGCGAACACACAGAACATACAACAAGGGGAGCAGAGGATAAGAGGGGTGGGAGAGGAAAGGGAAAAAAAAACAATGGGGAACAGAGACATGAGGAGATCTGTGGAAGGGAGAGGGGTGGGGTGGGGTACACAGGGTAAACAAGATGGACACTACAGGGACTTTCAGGTCCTTACATGACAAGGACTTAAGAACAGCAGGGAATTTTATGGAGGTGGGTTTGGGGTGGATTAGCGGAGACAGAAAAGATCGTGATCTGCAGAGAGAGTGAAGGCTTTATGGGAGAGTGGCCAGACGAAAGCTACACCTGAGAAAAAGGCACGTGACAGCACATCTGGAGTTGGCAGAATGACATGTGGACGACTGAGAGCATGAAGCAGAATATTCTGGGTTATGATGATTCTGGGGATTGATGAGACGAAAATTTAACAATCTGTCCTGAATGTAAAATACTAGGTCTGGCGGAAACCGAGCACAGCTCATCACCCATCGAACACCATCCCTCCCGTGAAGCACGGTGGTGGCAGCATCATGATATGGGGATGCTTTTCAACAGCAGGGATTGGGAGACTTGCAAGGATCGAGGGAACAATGAATGGAGTCAAATACAGGCAAATCCTTAAGAACCTGCTTCAGAGTGCAAAAGACTGCGGTGAAGATTTACCTTCCAACAGGACAATGACCTCAAGCACACAGTGAAAGCAACACTGGAATGGCTTCAGAACAAGAATGTTTGAGTGGTCGAGCCAAAGCCCAGACTTGAATCCCATTGAGAATCTGTTGAAAGACTTGAAGATTGCTGTTCACCGACGCTGCCCATCCAACTTGACAGAGCTTGAGCAAATCTACAAGGAAGAATGGGAGAAACTCCCCAAATCCAGATGTGTAAAGCTGTTACAGACATACCCAAGAAGACTCGAAGCTGAAAACGCTGCCAGAGGAGCTCCTACAAAGTATTGACTCGGGAGTTGAACACTTATAACCAAGACATTTCAGATTTTCATTTTAAATTAATTAGTAAAATTTTCTAAAAACATTTTTTCATTGTTATTTATGGGTTATTTTGTGTAGATCGGTGATAACAAACTTAAATTTAAAACTTTTTAAAATTCACACTGAAGCAACAACAAAATGTGACAAAGTCAAACAGTGTGAAACTGCAGTGCATTTGATATAATAACAACAACTAGCCGAAACCCCGTCACAGACGGATTCCGTTCCATGAGCCAAATATGACAACCAGTGGAGCCTCTTGTAAGAGCCGGATCCGAGTCGATGTACTCCATGTAATGGCCTTACCTAATGAGGCCTACAAAACGTCCTTGTACACTCCTCCTTGTGAAGAAGTCCCCTGATTTTGTGCACGTGTCTACTTTGACGTACAAACACCGTGTCAAAACTTCTCAGGTCACAGTACCGAGAAAAAACGTGACGAGACCGCGAGGAGGAGCACAAACTTGGTCCTTCAGTATTAATATATTGATTAATTAATTGTTTTAGTGTGTGTGTGTGTATATATACATATACTCGTATAGACAGTATATTTAGTATTTAGAGAGGTATTAAATAATAGAGGTATTTAATATATGTGTGTGTACGTGTACGTGAACGTGTGTTTGTGTGTGTACGTGTACGTGAACGTGTGTGTACGTGTACGTGAACGTGTGTGTACGTGTACGTGTGTGTACGTGTACGTGTACGTGTGTGTACGTGTACGTGTGTGTACGTGTACGTGAACGTGTGTGTACGTGTACGTGTGTGTACGTGTACGTGAACGTGTGTGTACGTGTACGTGAACGTGTGTTTGTGTGTGTACGTGTACGTGAACGTGTGTTTGTGTGTGTACGTGTACGTGAACGTGTGTTTGTGTGTGTACGTGTACGTGAACGTGTGTTTGTGTGTGTACGTGTACGTGAACGTGTGTTTGTGTGTGTACGTGTACGTGAACGTGTGTTTGTGTGTGTACGTGTACGTGAACGTGGGTTTGTGTGTGTGTGCGTGTGCGTGTGTGTGTGTTTGTGTGTGTACGTGTACGTGAACGTGTGTTTGTGTGTGTACGTGTACGTGAACGTGTGTACGTGTACGTGAACGTGTGTTTGTGTGTGTACGTGTACGTGAACGTGTGTTTGTGTGTGTACGTGTACGTGAACGTGTGTTTGTGTGTGTACGTGTACGTGAACGTGTGTTTGTACGTGTACGTGAACGTGTGTTTGTGTGTGTACGTGTACGTGAACGTGTGTTTGTGTGTGTACGTGTACGTGTGTTTGTGTGTGTACGTGTACGTGAACGTGTGTTTGTGTGTGTACGTGTACGTGAACGTGTGTTTGTGTGTGTACGTGTACGTGAACGTGTGTTTGAACGTGTGTTTGTGTGTGTACGTGTACGTGAACGTGTGTTTGTGTGTGTACGTGTACGTGAACGTGTGTTTGTACGTGTACGTGAACGTGTGTTTGTGTGTGTACGTGTACGTGTACGTGTGTTTGTGTGTGTACGTGTACGTGTGTTTGTGTGTGTACGTGTACGTGTACGTGTGTTTGTGTGTGTACGTGTGTTTGTGTGTGTACATGTGTTTGTGTGTGTGTGTGTGTGTGTGTGTGTACGTGAACGTGTGTTTGTGTGTGTGTACGTGAACGTGTGTGTACGTGAACGTGTGTTTGTGTGTGTGTGTGTACGTGAACATGTGTTTGTGTGGGTGCACGTGAACATGTGTTTGTGTGTGTGTACGTGAACGTGTGTTTGTACGTGAACGTGTGTTTGTGTGTGTGTGTACGTGAACGTGTGTTTGTGTGTGTGTGTGTGTACGTGAACGTGTGTTTGTGTGTGTGTGTGTGTGTGTACGTGAACGTGAACGTGTGTTTGTGTGTGTGTGTGCGTGTGTGTGTGTGCGTGAACGTGAACGTGAACCAGTGTGAGTGTGTGTGTAAGTGAACGTGTGTTAGTGTGTGTGTGTGTGTACGTGAACGTGTGTTTGTGTGTGTACATGTGTTTGTATGTGAATGCGTGCGTGTATGTGAATGTGTGTGTACGTGAATGTATGTGAATGTGTGTGTGTGCGAGTGTGTGTGTGTGCGTGTGAGTGAGTGTGCCTGTGTGCCTGTGTGTGCGTGTGTGCCTGTGTGAGAATGTGCGTGTACGTGTGTACGTGTGAGCGTGTGAGAGTGTGCCTGTGTGTGCGTGAGAATGTGCGTGAACGCGTGAACTGCGTGCGTGAACGTGCGTGTGTATATGATTTTACATCCCCACCAGCATAGTTGGTACTGAGGACACTGCTCAAAAACAGTAGGACGGGGCATTTGGCCTTCAAATTACCTCTCTATCTGGCAATGATCAACAAAGCGATGTTCAATGTGAAAAATGACTCCGGACGAGGTATGCTCCTCAAACGCTGTCACACAAGGGATGAACATACCAAGTCACACAAGCGGGCATTCGAAGCACTTGACTGAACTCTCAAAGATACTCGACAAAACAGTTCACCCATGGGCGCAGTGACAGTTCTTCTTTCCGGTGATTTCAGACAAGCTTTGCCCATAATTTGGTGGGGTACTCGAGCCGATCAAGTCAGTGTGAGTCCAAAATCGTCGGTGCTGTTACGAAATGTTGAAAAAAATGACCCTCCTTATCAATTTGCGTGTGCACTTACAAGGAGATCATAGTGCACTCCAGTTCGCCACTCTTCTGCTCAACATTGGTGACGGTAAAATCAAGCCCGATACCGGTGACGGTCTCATCCTCCTTCACGAAAATCTGACTGCAGTGGTGAGTTCCAACAACAATTTGATAAACAGCGCGTTTGTTTATTATTCGCTCACCTGGAACGTAGTTCCAGGAAGATTATAGGATGGCGCGTCGTCAGTCTGTCTGTCCGTCCACACTTGCAACTTCTCAAAAACTACACACACAATTTCGATGAAACTTGACCAGAACCTTCATCATCCAGTATGTACCAAAGTTTATTCACAGCATTAAGAAAAATGTGTAATAAAAATGTTTTTTTTTAGTTTTTGGGTCCTACGGAGGTCAACGGGGGGGGGGGGTTGCCATCCACAATATGTATTTACTTTACTCCCTGGAGCCACGCACACAATTTCAATGAAACTTGACCACACTTATCACCTGTAATAACAAGGACAACAACAAGGAAAAAAAAAAAGTTTTTAATTAATGAAAGAAAAAAAATTGTACTTTTTGGGGGGGTTTTTTTTTTTTGTAATTTTTTATATTATATTTTTCTTTATTTACTTTCTTTTCTTTTTCTGATGTACCAAAGTCTTTCCACGACATTTAAAAAGGAACTTTACAGGGGAGGGGTTTGCTCCCCAAAATAGGTATTTGCCATAACATCAGTTCATTGGTACATTTCGTCGATTCTGTCCCATGTTTCATTACCTACTCAGCGTCATTATTCTACCAGGTGAGAGCTCAGAGGTACTGCCCCTATTTTTCACAAAATCATGGAGATACTGATTGGTTGTCACAATGTGCAACACTAGACCTACCAAACGACGTCGTTCAAACACTGAGTCAACGACTATTGGAATGTGGGCTCAGTGAAGAAATAACCTTTAAATCGATTGACAATGTTCCGGACGTGGATCAAATCGCTCACTACCCTGTCGAGTTTCTGCACTCGCTACATCCTCCGGGCATGCCACCTCATGAGCTGAAATCGAAAGTCGCTACACCAATCATGCTTCTTCGCAATCTGGATTCCCCAAAATTGTGCAACGGAACTCGGTTGGTCATGCGGCAGTTGATGAACAATCTAATCGAAGCTACAATTTCCATTGGAGAGTTCTCAGGAGAGAATGTGTCAATTTCCCCATATACTGCTCATTCGCAGCGACTGTCCATTTGAATTCAAGCGGTTCTAATTCCCGGTATCTCTGTCATTTGCCGTGTCGATAAACAAGGCACAAGGACAAACATTGCGCTACGCAGGACTCTATCTCGCCCAACCTTGTGTTTCACAAGGGCAGCTTTATGTTGGATGCTCCAGAGTTGGGACTGGAACGAGTTAGTTCATACATGCATATGATGAACAAACCAGGAATGTGGTATTCTCGTTAGTTCTCACATAAAATAAGCCTGATTCAATCAGTGAATAACAAAGCCTATAATCTCCAATCCATCGAAGACAGGTATCCTGCTAGTACATTATAAACTGGAAGAGCACTCAGCAGAGCGCATACCTCCGCCACGCAATGCTTGATCCACGAGAACATATCAGGCTCATTACATTTTTGAAATATCATGCTATAAATAGTTTTTGGCACCATCTCTCGATGGTGAGGAATCACTGAAATAATTTAATAATTCTTGTATCCAGATCCGGATTCGGATCTTCACCAAAATCGAATCAATTCTTCCTTGCCACACACCCAACCCACCAAACCAATCCGTTCACAACTTTTTGAGATACCCTGCACACAGAGACAGACGGACAAACAAACAAACAAATTAAATTGCTCGTTGAGCAAGGAATTGCCGGAATAACTTTGTCATATCTCCATGATCTCTGAAAAAACAAAAACCTGGAAATCAATTTGGTTCTTATAAGTCGATAGTGCTACTGTTTAATGAGTTATAGCACTTAGTTTGGTCATGATCATGACTTGGAAGTCAATCGGACTTGAAATGACGTTTTTATCACAATTTGAAATTTTTGACCCGACCCCCCCCCCCGACCGCTAAGAAGGGTGTTGGTGTGACACCCCAATGAGACATATGGTTGGATGCAGTATTGGAAGATGCACATTTTGGATTTGGTTTGAAGTCGATACGACCATTTTAGCGGACGTTATTGTGAAAATAAGAATTTCGGTTTTTTCGGTGACCTTGACCTTGACCTTTGACCTAGATTCACCAAAAACGACAAGTGTCTAAGTTGGACCATGGCCGACATCTGTACCCAGTTTGGTCATGATCGCTGAAATGGTGTGGCTGCTACAGGGTAAACAAACACACAAACAAACCGACAGACACAGAATGACACACACAACTGACCAACATAATTGCCGAAATCCGAAGGATTCCGGCAATTAACAAACAGACAGACAGAGGTGAAGATATAAGCTGCTTCACCTTTGGTGGTGGAGGTAAATAAGCATTAAAATAATTTGTTGGTGGTTGCTTGGATACGCAGTGAAGCATGTTAAAATCGGTTGTTAATGACAGTTTGAATATTTGAATGACAGTTTGAGTCTCTGGTTAGATGGAGGTGCAGCGTCATTGACATGTCTACAAGGAAAAGTGTTTATCGGTTAATATATTATCATATAAAGTGGTGTATGATTAAAGTTATTCATATGTAGTCATACTTTAAACAAAAGTAATAATTAAACGAGTTTGAATAAGGAAATTGCATTGCTGTGTTGACTGACTGTCTGGACACAACTTTGAGGTTGTGGGTCCATTGATGTTGAGTAATCCATTGATGTGGACCTGCGACCAAGGTTGTGGATCCCCCTTTGGAGAGGTTCTGGGATGAGAGGATCGAAACCTCGATGACAAATGGGGCCCAGCTGATGAGGCACCGAACATACTCGAAACACCCACGAGCAACCATTTCCGTTCAAGATCATGGGACGCGTCATTTTCTTTGGTCACATAACCCTCCATGAGCAAGAGAGAGGCAACACAGGTAGACATTGTTCAATTTGGCTTCGGGTTAAATCAGAATACAAAACGTCACCTTTGTAGCTCACCGAGAAAGGATTAAATATTTATAATCAGTGAATCAATGAGTGGTTAGAAAGACCTTTATATGTTCGATGATGAGGATGATGAGGATTGCACATCTTGTGTATTTCAATGACATGATACAATCCCAGTGGGCTCGACACAATCTCTTACCAGCAGCTGATCCACAGCAAAGAGGCAGCCACCATGCACCAGGACATAATCCCGCGATCACCTCAGGAGGGAAGAGGATGACACGTCGTTGGATGTGCAGTAGGTCGAGCACGAGTGCCAGCAGCACGCCCACAAGGAAGAGCAGCAGGATGCGGGAGACGAGGCTCGGCCCACCAGGCAGCCAGCGCAGTGCGCCCATGGGTACGGACAGGACAAGGATCGTACCAACCGCTGCAGTACAAAGTCTACACATGAAGAATGAGGATGGGGGAAAAACAGAAGGTGAATCAAAATAAAAACATAAAAACTGGTGCCCAAGGCCATCACATTCCTCTCCGTGAGAAGTCGCTGTGGAAGAAAATCATCAACACTGCATGAGTTTAAGACGCCATTTTTAGGTCAAACATGCTGACGGTAGCTGCTCGAACACTTATCTCACGGCTTCAGTCACCTGTCGTGTATGCCGAGGGTCAGAGTCCAATTCACATCCTGAACATCCCAAAACAATTTCTGGTGAACAACGTCTCAGCTCACGGAAAAGCAAAGTGTTCGAGGGTAGAAGTCCATGTGACGATAGTGGGGGCAGGGGTGGGTATAAAGAGGATAGAAAAAGTGATGGATAGGGAAAGATAATGACCTGAGGTGGTGTTGTAACACCCAACTTGAAGCCCTGAAGGGAAGATTGACATCGAACAGAGGAAGGAGTTTCCATAACAAGGTGAAGAGAGGACCAAAGGAGCAGAGGTGAGTGGACAGCTCGGATTTTGGGAGTTTCACAAGGAAGGGATGGATGTGCTGTGAAAAAGGAACGGTGCAATATATTATTATGGATCCGGTTTGAGGGGTAAATTGGGCATCGTTTAGAATAGTTATTTTAGGTTTCAAGTCAGCGGAAGCATAATCCAATGAAATAGTGTTAAAATGTTCACCAAGCTGTCATTCCCACCTGAACGTCTGTTTGTAGGGCCCAATCTCCCCACTCCCAACATTCTTCCGTCACGCACAATACCGGATTCCGTCACGCACCGGGAGCATAATCGGGGGGAAAAAAAAAAGTCATCCCCTTGCCAATCGTCGCAGGCATGGGATTCTCACGAGACGTCTGCGTCACCCGATCTGCACACGCCACGGGGGTCTGCCCCTCTCCACCAGAACTAATAAAACCCGGGACACTGCACAAGCGAGGCTGGTCGTCGTCTGTCTGTCTGTCTGTCTGTCTGTCTGTCTGTCTGTCTGTCTCTCTCTCTCTCTCTCTCTCTCTCTCTCTCTCTCTCTCTCTCTCTCTCTCTCTCTCTCTCTCTCTCTCTCTCTCTCTCTCTCTCTCTCTCTCTCTCTCTCTCTCTCTCTCTCTCTCTCTCTCTCTCTCTCTCTCTCTCTCTCTCTCTCTCTCTCTCTCTCTCTCTCTCTCTCTCTCTCTCTCTCTCTCTCTCTCTCTCTGCATCTCCTCACCCAGAGTAAATGGAATTAGGATTAGTCGTTAAGCTGTCAAAGCAGCCATGTTCTTCTTTTCCTTTCCCCTACTCCATTTTGTAATAAATCTTTGCTTCAACGAGAACCCGTGTATGGGCATCGGGAAAACAAGCTCAACAGATCATCGTCAATTCGCAGAACACCCGTTATGTCGGGTTGTTCAGGGTTCACACGTTTAAAGTGCAAATGAAAAGTGAGACGTGTTGGAACTTCCTGAGAGACTAAAGAAGATGTGCACTGCTTGGGTGCAGTGGTATTGCAGGGGTTGCGTTTTTCGATGTAGTCAAGTGCATTGGCATTTATGCCCGACCAAGAAATGCATTCCTGGACCCAGCACAGATAGCTCTCCATGCCGAGGTGAGATGAATGGAGTCGCTTCATCAATTAATGGCGGAGAGAATGTGGTATGACTAGCCATTACCTGGTTTCTGGATCTGTCACGACCCTGCTGGCATATACAACCGGTTGACCATTTTGCAACAATGCCATAAGCAATCTCTTCTCAGGAGGCATCTGATTGTCGTGTTTACGCATGTCCAGCATCAGCCAATGCGAAGTCACATCTATTTGTGTCAGCTGATGTCACGGGTAACACAAATCACTCCATTTTGGGAGAAACTTGCTAAAGTACATCACGTAACCCGTGAAGCGATGTAATGCTGATACATCCTGAGGTTTCGGCATCTCCATCACAGCCTGTGACTTCCACGGGCCGGGTTGCGCACCATCGCATGAGCAAATGTCAAACACATGCGGCTTACAGCTGATGCAATTTGGCCTTCTCTGGGTTCGAGTGCAACCCTTTCTCCCTGCTGCGTGAGAGTTGCTGTATCCCTTTCGTATCATGATCAGCGATAGCATCGTCTTTCGTCTGTCCCTTACCATCCAAGAGCATATTGTCATGCACCTTCTTGTATCCAGGCAGGCCTTCCAAAACATGGTCCACCAGATGGTGAAATTCCTCCGGTGCGGACTTGATGCCAAATGGCATCCTCAACCAACGCTGGTATCCAAACGCCGAGTTGAACGTCCTTGCATAGGAGCTTGTGTGGTTGAGTTTGACGTTCCAGAATCTATTCCTGGCATCTAATGTGTTTAAAACCTTGGCATTGGTCAGATCCGGGAGGATCTATTCAATTGTCAGGCCAGGGCAGATCAGATCTGTGACTTGCTACAGGTACCATGTAAACCTGTACTAACCTGTTCCATGGTTGGGTTCTCAGCGACTAAATCGTCTCCCCCACCAGGTTTCCTGGTGAGGAGGGTGTATGATATGGACACTCAGGATTAAAAACAAAACCTGTCAAAGGGGGGAGGAGCTCCTTGTGAGCCAACGGCCATCCATATCTAGTGCCCAACTGTGTCTGCAGACGTCCTCCTGTAGTTTGGTTACTTCTTATTAGGAGGTTGGTGGCAGGATTTGCACTCCGGCCACCGTAAAACCCTTCATTCCGCAAAACCCTAACAGCTCGATTTTCACAAGGAACAAGAAAGACATCGTGCAGAGCACGATACTTGCAAAAATCCATAAAACAAATTTGACCTTAAAACGAACTGGTGGTTGAATTTGGTGACCAAATATGTAAATCCTCTTAAAATTTCAAGTCAATCGGATGAAAATCGATTTTACAAGTTTGACAAAGTTGTTGACCTTTGGCCTATGTTGACATTTTCACCTCAAATCAACAGGCTTCTTTGCTCATGACCAACTCCACCATTTCGTGAAGATCGGTTGAGAATTGTGACCTTTAGACAGACAAACAAACAGAACAAGAAAAAGACGTCGTGCCGAGCACGATACTTGCAAAATCCACCCCCCTCTTTTCCAAAGGTTGTCAAGGATACATCAAAATGCCCATTTCATCAAGATTAAAATTGACAATCTCAATTAAAGCTCAGGTCAATCGGATAAAAATCGATTATTTTTCAGATTGAAATTGATTTTAGAAGTTTGACCTCGACTTGACCTTTGACCTCAAAATCAATCCGCTTCTCAGTTGAGACTACCTGTACAACTTGGTGAAGCTTTGCGACGATCGGTTTAGAAGTGACCTGCAGGTGATTGACAGACAGACAGAATAACAAAAACGACTGATCAATATACTTGAAAAATCTTTGATTTTGCAACAAACAAACAAACAAACAAACAAACAAACAAACAGAGAGGAGGTGGAAACACAACCTCCGTCCACGTTCAGTGGACAGAGGTAGAAAGGAAAAGAAGGCAATGTTCATTGAGGTTTCAGAACAGTAAAGGTGAAATCCAACTTTTGCATCTTTGTTAATGGTAGCACGTTAAATATATACACTGTTCTGAGAATTTATTGAACTTCGAAGCCAAACATTTCTTTAAAAAGAAAAAATTGAAGCAACATGCTGACACACAGAGCCACAGTAAAAGAGCCTTGTAAAACTTTTTGGCTGATCAGATAAACTGAACTAAGTAAACACATCTTGTATTTCATAATATCATCAAGCTGCCAGAATGTGCATTTCTATATTATTTAACCGAGCTCGATAAAGGCAAAAAAAAAACCCAAAAAAACAACATACACTTTAAGTTAATATACAAATGATTATACACATTTGCGGTCGCAACAATAATTATAAGAAATATATTCCTTTAAAGTTGATTACAATTCATACACTGCCCATGTATAGATTATATACACTCCATTAAGCTTTAAATTATTTGATCATGAGATGGACAATATGTCCTTATAATAATGTCTTTTATTATAATGTGTTAATTAATTAATTAATGACTGTGAAGTTGTACCTTGCAGGTGTGTACGGCAAGGACGACATCTGGTGCCAAGCCTCGTGCATTACATCGAGATCGCCCAAACCACACGTCTCAACCTGATATTATCATTTGAGATTCGTCTGTGGAATTAGAAATGCTTTATAATATAAATACAAGTCTCGAATAATAATAATCTGCTAAAAAGGTTTCGAGGGTTCATTGTACAAGAAAGCCTTTTTTGAGATGTTTTATTTAAATAAACCCTGTGTAACAATGAAAATTTTGCACAATCATCATGAGGTTTGAAAAACAATTGTTGTTGTAATGACAAAGATGTTGACAACAATATCATGTCACTGTGTATAAATATGGATTGTGTGTGGCTGAAAAAGTTTTTTGACCAAGGCTGATTCAAATCAAACTAGAGGGGGAGCACTCGGTAGAGTGCAAAACCTCCGCCGCCAATACTGCTAGGTCACTCAAGTGAACCTGATATCCTATTCATTCAATTTGACGTCAACAGTGCTCACAGAGTTATAGTTTGCAACTTTCCCTTTTACATACTCACTTCATTCGTAATAACTAGATTCCTTGAGACAGAAATTGATTTTACGTGGGTACATCCACCTGAAGTTCCAAAATCAGCCGTAATTATAATTTTGGCATGTTTTTTTTTTGTTGGAAATCACTTAAAACATGGAGAAATGCAAAAAAAAAAAAAAAAAAAAAAAAAAAAAAAATCGAAATTTTGTTGAAAAAAAAGTTGCAAATTTTTTTTTTCTCCAACTTTTTTTTTTTGGGGGGGGGTTGGAAATCACTTAAAACATGTAGAAATGCAAAAAAAAATATTCAAATATTTTTTCTAAATGGCCGCCATAGCAACCATATTGGATTTTGGACCAAGTCCAAAATCTAATGGCATGATCCTTGGACCAGACCTAATCCCCCCCACCAAGTTTCGTCGAAATCCGTCGAGGAGTTTTTTTCCGTAATACTGTTCACAAACAAACAAACAAACAAACAAACAAAAAGGGGTGAAAACAGTAACCTCCGATCTTCGATGGCGGAGGTTAAAGATATAGACTTCTGTCGGTGTTTTGCCTTTGCTGTCCTCGGAATAAATGATCTGAATTCGAAACCTGAGGAGTTTATTCGATCTGAGGAAATAAATTCCATAACAGTACCCAGTGATTTTGGTCGAAATAATGCAGAAATCAAGAAAATGACCAAATACCCATCCATCCATCCATCCACCCATCCAGACCATCCTCTGTACAGAGCATCGGTGCTGCCGAAGCAGTCTCCTGGACTATTGGGCACAATCCTGGACGGGTCACCACTCTGACACAAGATACTCGAATGGCTCTATCATCCCAGCAAGCTGGTACTCATTTTGCAGACCTCGGAAGGATGACAGGTCAAATCAACCCCACCTGGTATTAATTCAACAGCCGAGCGGGATTTGAACTCAGGACCCTGGGATCCCAAGCCCACCATCCTAACCATTGAAGCAAACCAAATATGAAGACCTCAAGAATGAAGTATAAAGATCCTGGAAGCTAAAGAGCGCTGATTGGAGGAATGGCAATGATAAAGAAGAACCGAACAAACATCTTACAAACCATCTCTGGGAACTACCACAAACTATCTGCATTGGAGGATGTCCAGGGCTGAGTCACGATCCTGAGAACAACACAACTTCACAAGTTAGCACATGAATCACAATCCCACACCAAAACGAAGGTGGATACTTCAAGTCTTGGGATGGTAGCTACTTCCTGTTGCACCTTACAAAACCTGAATTATAACAATCAAAACACACACACACACACACACACACACACACACACACACACACCACACACGCACGCACGCACGCACACACACACACACACACACACACACACACACACACACACACACACACCTTGTGGCCCCAGACTCAAACAAACTATATTTAAAACAGCTCAAACAGATCCCACAGCTCACATCCCTCCTTCCTCATCGCCTTCCCAACATGATTAACAATAGATATCATTTTAAGCTGACTCTGTACATTCAGAAACCCCAAATATGTCCTTCCGATCAATGTTCAGCACATAATCCAGATACACCGTCTATTTACTGAAAGTCATCTGTATGGGATTTGTGCATCACACACCTGGCCACACCTGGTCGGGAGTTTGTACTATGAGCAGCTGTCTGTTTGGAGACCTGGGAAAGTTCTCTAAGTCTTTCTCTGGGCAGAGGCACACTGCACAGTCCTTTCTCTCAGGCACTTCCAAGTATTTTCAGCCTATTTTGGAAGCTTTGTGAGCAAGTTTAGGTAACAATCCTTTTCATGCACACACGATATCTATCGATATATTACTAAAACTCATCTTATATTTAGTATGTAGTATGTATGATGTATGTAGTATGTATGAATGATGGATGTATGTAGTATGTATGTATGTATGATGTATGTATGTATGATGTATGTATGTATGATGTATGTATGTATGATGTATGTATGTATGATGTATGTATGTATGATGTATTATGTATGTATGTATGTATGTATGTATGTATGTATGT
Organism: Eptatretus burgeri; assembly: GCF_056783735.1. Classification (NCBI taxonomy): domain Eukaryota; kingdom Metazoa; phylum Chordata; class Myxini; order Myxiniformes; family Myxinidae; genus Eptatretus; species Eptatretus burgeri. The sequence goes on along the minus strand of NC_140968.1, from coordinate 1,343,110 downwards.
AGTATGTATGTATGTAGTATGTATGTATGTAGTATGTAGTATGTAGTATGTAGTATGTAGTATGTAGTATGTATGTATGTAGTATGTATGTATGTATGTAGTATGTATGTATGTAGTATGTATGTATGTAGTATGTATGTATGTATGTAGTATGTATGTATGTATGTAGTATGTATGTATGTAGTATGTATGTATGTAGTATGTATGTATGTAGTATGTATGTATGTATGTATGTATGTATGTAGTATGTATGTAGTATGTATGTAGTATGTATGTAATATGTATGTAGTATGTATTATGTATGTATGTAGTATGTATGTATGTATGTATGTATGTATGTATGTAGTATGTATGTATGTATGTATGTATGTATGTATGTATGTATGTATGTATGTAGTATGTATGTATGTATGTAGTATGTATGTATGTAGTATGTATGTATGTATGTAGTATGTATGTATGTATGTATGTAGTATGTATGTAGTATGTAGTATGTATGTAGTATGTATGTATGTTTGTATGTATGTAGTATGTAGTATGTATGTAGTATGTATGTAGTATGTATGTATGTAGTATGTATGTATGTAGTATGTATGTAGTATGTATGTATGTAGTATGTATGTATGTAGTATGTATGTAGTATGTATGTAGTATGTAGTATGTAGTATGTATGTATGTATGTATGTATGTGCATGTATGTGTGTGTATGTATGTATGTATGTAGTATGTATGTATGTATGTAGTATGTATGTATGTATGTAGTATGTATGTATGTATGTAGTATGTATGTATGTATGTAGTATGTATGTATGTATGTAGTATGTATGTATGTATGTAGTATGTATGTAGTATGTATGTAGTATGTATGTAGTATGTATGTAGTATGTATGTATGTAGTATGTATGTAGTATGTATGTATGTAGTATGTATGTAGTATGTATGTATGTAGTATGTATGTAGTATGTAGTATGTAGTATGTAGTATGTAGTATGTATGTAGTATGTAGTATGTAGTATGTAGTATGTAGTATGTATGTAGTATGTAGTATGTATGTATGTATGTAGTATGTATGTATGTATGTAGTATGTAGTATGTATGTAGTATGTAGTATGTATGTATGTAGTATGTAGTATGTATGTATGTAGTATGTATGTATGTAGTATGTAGTATGTATGTATGTAGTATGTAGTATGTATGTATGTAGTATGTAGTATGTATGTATGTAGTATGTAGTATGTATGTATGTAGTATGTAGTATGTATGTATGTATGTAGTATGTATGGATGTATGTAGTATGTATGGATGTATGTAGTATGTATGGATGTATGTATGTAGTATGGATGTATGTAGTATGGATGTATGTAGTATGGATGTATGTAGTATGGATGTATGTAGTATGGATGTATGTAGTATGGATGTATGTAGTATGGATGTATGTAGTATGGATGTATGTAGTATGGATGTATGTAGTATGGATGTATGTAGTATGGATGTATGTAGTATGGATGTATGTAGTATGGATGTATGTAGTATGGATGTATGTAGTATGGATGTATGTAGTATGGATGTATGTAGTATGGATGTATGTAGTATGGATGTATGTAGTATGGATGTATGTAGTATGGATGTATGTAGTATGGATGTATGTAGTATGTATGTATGTAGTATGTATGTATGTAGTATGTATGTATGTAGTATGTATGTATGAAGTATGTATGTATGAAGTATGTATGTATGAATGATGTATGTATGTATGAATGATGTATGTATGTATGAATGATGTATGTATGTATGAATGATGTATGTATGTATGAATGATGTATGTATGTATGAATGATGTATGTATGTATGAATGATGTATGTATGTATGAATGATGTATGTATGTATGAATGATGTATGTATGTATGAATGATGTATGTATGTATGAATGATGTATGTATGTATGAATGATGTATGTATGTATGAATGATGTATGTATGTATGAATGATGTATGTATGTATGAATGATGTATGTATGTATGAATGATGTATGTATGTATGAATGATGTATGTATGTATGAATGATGTATGTATGTATGAATGATGTATGTATGTATGAATGATGTATGTATGTATGTATGAATGATGTATGTATGTATGTATGAATGATGTATGTATGTATGTATGAATGATGTATGTATGTATGTATGAATGATGTATGTATGTATGTATGAATGATGTATGTATGTATGTATGAATGATGTATGTATGTATGTATGAATGATGTATGTATGTATGTATGAATGATGTATGTATGTATGAATGATGTATGTATGTATGAATGATGTATGTATGTATGAATGATGTATGTATGTATGAATGATGTATGTATGTATGAATGATGTATGTATGTATGAATGATGTATGTATGTATGAATGATGTATGTATGTATGAATGATGTATGTATGTATGAATGATGTATGTATGTATGAATGATGTATGTATGTATGATGTATGTATGTATGAATGATGTATGTATGTATGTATGATGTATGTATGATGTATGTATGTTTGTATGTTTGTATGTATGTATGTATGTATGTATGTATGTATGTATGTTGTATGTATGTAGTATGTATGTATGTATGTATGTAGTATGTATGTTGTATGTATGTATGTATGTATGTATGATGTATGTATGTATGATGTATGTATGTATGTATGTATGATGTATGTATGTATGTATGATGTATGTATGTATGATGTATGTATGTATGTATGATGTATGTATGTATGATGTATGTATGTATGTATGATGTAAGTATGTATGTAGTATGTATGTATGTATGTAGTATGTATGTATGTATGATGTATGTATGTATGTATGTAGTATGTATGTATGTAGTATGTATGTATGTAGTATGTATGTATGTAGTATGTATGTATGTAGTATGTATGTATGTAGTATGTATGTATGTAGTATGTATGATGTAGGTATGTATGTATGTATGATGTATGTATGATGTATGTATGTATGTTGTATGATGTATGCATGTATGTTGTATGATGTATGTATGTATGTTGTATGATGTATGTATGTATGATGTATGTATGATGTATGTATGTATGTATGTATGATGTATGTATGTATGATGTATGATGTATGTATGATGTATGTATGATGTATGTTGTATGTATGTATGATGTATGTATGTATGATGTATGATGTATGATGTATGTATGTATGTATGTATGATGTATGATGTATGATGTATGTATGTATGATGTATGTATGTATGATGTATGTATGTATGTATGATGTATGTATGTATGATGTATGTATGATGTATGTATGATGTATGATGTATGTATGTATGTATGTATGATGTATGTATGTATGTATGTATGATGTATGTATGTATGATGTATGTATGTATGATGTATGTATGTATGATGTATGTATGTATGATGTATGTATGTATGATGTATGTATGTATGATGTATGTATGTATGATGTATGTATGTATGATGTATGTATGATGTATGTATGATGTATGTATGATGTATGTATGATGTATGTATGATGTATGTATGATGTATGTATGATGTATGTATGATGTATGTATGTGGTATGTATGAATGATGTATGTATGTAGTATGAATGATGTATGTATGGAGTATGTATGATGTATGTATGTATGTAGGTATGTATGATGTATGAATGATGGATGTATGTAGGTATGTATGATGTATGAATGATGGATGTATGTATGTATGTATGATGTATGTATGAATGCAGTATGTATGCAGTATGTATGCATGATTTATGTATGATGTATGTATGATGAATGATGTATGATGTATGTATGGAGGGGAGAGCGGGAAATGTATGTTGTATGTACGATGTATGTATGTAGTATGTATGCAGTATGTATGATGTATGTATATAGTATGTATGATGTATGTATGTAGTATGTATGATGTTGTATGTATTATTGCGGTTGAGGAAATTTGCAAACCACCATTCAGGTCGCGTAGGTGAGATATCTCTGTAAGTACATGTGTAGTTAGCCCCAAACCCGTTGTTTAGAGGGAATAAATGCGATTCATTCGGGCTGCGACGCTTTGAGATAGTCGTTTTTCTGTTCTATCTTTATTTTGAACCAACCATGTCTCAACTGCCATCACACAACAACCACCAACCACAACGCCGCTTCACAACAACAACAACAACAACAACAACAACGCCGCCAACAGCCACGATCTTTACCTTCACAACTCACTCCCGCAAACATCGCATCACCGCCATTCCAAACGGCACCATGGCCATAAACCACCACCATAAACCCTCCACCACCTTCACCTCTCTCTCCTTCTGTGGCCATTCCCGCACCACTTGTGAGCACCGAGCGTCAGGCTGTCCTGGGCTCGTACGGGATGCGCGCCGAGCCGAGAGTGCAAAATGCGGCCTTTCCGAGGAGAATTCGGATCAGGAATGCGACACGCCCACTTCTGATCCGTCCAATCAGCAAGCGCGGGGTGGTTTGGCCCTGCCTCCAGGCGTGTCGGTGTAGAATCGAGATATGCAAATTCTAGGATCAGGGGAGATTCACGCCCCTTTTTCTCCGTCCAATGGGCGAGCGTGGCTCCACCCTCGAGCTCGTTCTGATCCAGAAATTTGCATATGGGTTCTCCTGCCGGCCTATAAAGCGCCGAGCGCGGGGCGAATCTGGGTCGAGTCGGTTTTAGCAGAGTCGGTTTGGGCAGAGTCGGCCTTGGAAGAGCGGAGAGTGGCAGAAAAGGCAGAGTCGGCCTTGGAAGAGCGGAGAGTGGCAGAAGAGCGGAGAGAGTTTTGGGCAGAGGCAGTTTGGAGCATGGAGTGGAGTCGGGAGGCGAGGGTGTCCCGGTGGTTTTCGGCAGTCGGCTGAGGAGAATTGGGGGAAGAGACCGAGGAGCTCGGGTCCGAGGCAAGGAAGACGGCGGTCGGCGACGAGGTCGCGGTGGAATCGCTCGTCACGGGACCCAAGCAAGCCAGCGATACTCTTTCCCCAGAGCATCAACAATTCCCCCCCTTTTTCCCCCGCGCTGAGATAGTGCGAAAAGGGGGCCCCGTTCCCATCCCACTCCAAGCAGTGCCAATGAAACCCGCGAAGGAGCACGAAGTCGGGGCACCGCCGCGCTGCCACGTTTGCGGCTCATCACAAAGACACGGGAAGGATCCACCCGGTCTCGCGGACCTGACCGCTCTTTCAGGTCCTGCGCAAATATAGGCCCACAGGCCCCGTCTGCCCCCTTGTCTTTGAGGGTGGCCCTTTTCTTTTGTTTCTGTGTAAACGTGTGTGTGTGGCACCAGTCTAGTGAAGTAAAATTGTGTAAGTGTTGCCGTGTGTACGCGTAGTCGGTTGTAGATCTGCATTGTTGTGTTTCTTTTGTTGCAATTGCTTTATGTGCATTCTGTTAAATTGTATATGTGTGCTCTCCGTGTACCGCAGAATAAATGCGCATCATGTTGAACTGTTTTCCCGTTTCGCTTCGTCTTTTCTTTAATTGAATCTCCATCTTGCTTCACGTAAAGGGTTGGTAGTGGGCTTAATACGCCCGATAATTAATCGGAACCGTCGAGGCCGACGATAACACCGCTCGGTTATCCCGATAGTACGGAACGGACCGCTTAAGCGGCCCGTTTCCGGAGTCGACCTGCGGTGAGGTGCGATCGCCCGGTCTACCCTCTGCGTGGGTACTTAGGTAGGTCGAGTTTGGCGAACAACCCTATCCCACGCGGGTGGCTGATTGGCACGATCGTGGTGAGGCCGAAAGGCCCACCCGTGACTAGCTCCGGGTGTTGGTCCGAGAGGGTCACGACAGAATTGTCCGTCCGGTGGGCGACGTGCCGCGATTCGAGTCATGTGGCTGTTCGCACGCTGGCGGGCGCGAATTCGCAACAGTATGTAGTATGTATGTATGTATTATGTATGTATGATATATGTATGTGATATGTATGATGTATGTAGCATGTAGTATGTATGCAGTATTATGATGTATGTATGTAGTATATATGTATGTGGTATATATGTATGTAGTATATATGTATGTAGTATATATGTATGTAGTATATATGTATGTAGTATATATGTATGTAGTATATATGTATGTAGTATGTATGTAGTATGTATGTAGTATGTATGTAGTATGTATGTAGTATGTATGTAGTATGTATGATGTAGTATGTATGATGTAGTATGTATGATGTAGTATGTATGTATTATGTAGTATGTATGCATGCAGTATGTATGATGTATGTATTATGTATGTATGATGTATGATGTAGTATGTATGTATGTTCCCGAAAGAGGCAAAATGGTACATGATAGCACAAACATTTTTAGGGCCACCTTACTCACCATTCTCCTGTGGTGTGCAGTATCAAGTTTTGTTCAAAACGGGCAAAGAAAAATATTTTTAAAAATCAATTCCCGATTCAGTCAAGTTCTCTTCAGGAGAATTTGATCAATGCAAACAACCTCAGCGATATAGTTCGCTGGAGCTATCTTTTTTTTTTGAAATTTTTTTCATCAACCGCTGTCACAACGGGAACCCAGCGGGGTCACGGGTCATCTAGTACTTTTATGACACCCTGGAGTTTTAATGATGCCCAGTTTCCTGGGATTTCTGTGCACATGCACCCAGCATTCTGGGGTGGAATATTTTTGAATTCTGGGCTCATTTTGAAAGTTGCTTATTCTCGGCACAGGGCATGGCCAACTTCCTTCTCAACTCCCTGTGCAGATGGATGTGCTCTCTTCTGACACCATGTTTAAAGCAATGTGAGGAACTAAAAGATCAGTTTCATCAATCAGGCTTTATCCACACAGGTTCTTCCAGCCCCCATGCCTCACCGCTGATGTACGAGTGCGCGCCCACGTCAAACACTGCATAACATCCGAGTTCTGCAACAACTACAGAGTTCAGAGAACATGTTACCCCGCGCAGTGTTCAACTTACATCAACTGAAATTAAATAACGATTCTAAAGATCGTTAAAAAAAAAAAAAAACTTAATCCGGAGTTTAGCGGTGTTGATGCAGACTTATACACCACCCTATTTAACACGTCCAAGTACTGCAAAACTGTAGGTTCTTGTGAGTGATAAGAAGGTGATTTGTGTTCTTCAAAGTTCGAGTATATAACTCAATTTAAATGAAATAAATATTTTAACGGTTGTATAAATAAATTGATTCCGGGTTTTACCACCGTTGACGCAGTGTCCGTGACATCACGCTAACACGTCACAACAGTTCTACGTGCTTGTTGATTTGTGTCCTTTGTAACATCCTTAAAAACAGTAAGTTTTCTGTTTGGAATTATTTTTATCTCACCTGGACTTTAATCAGAGGAGCTTATGCTATTGGGCAGTGTCCGCAGGTGAGCGAACGAGTCAGTCGGTAAACACTTTAGTCATTGTCGCTTGAACCAAACACACGATTTTGATGAAACTCGGCCACAAGCTTCATATCTGATGCCTAACGAAGGTGTGTTGACCGCATCAAAATCTGTGCTCATTGAAGGAGGTCTACTGGGGGGGGGGTGGTTTGAACCCCCCCCCCTCAAAAAGGTATTTGCTTTCTTCTCTAAAAACACACACACGATTTTGATGAAACTTGACAACAATCTTCATCACCCGAAATGCTTTCAGGACAGGCGGTCCTATTTTTTTAATGTCTTTTGACTACAGGCAAACAGAGTTTAAAAAAAAAAAAAAAAATCTCACTCCTCTCTGGGTGTGTGTGATCGGGATGAATTCCGAGATAAAATTCCTGTTTAAAACCTTCACGAGTTTTGCTATTCATGTTCCTAATAAAACATTCAATTCAAATCAACTTGCTCCTCGATCATAAACCTGTTGACCAATTGTATAACCCTGATTATGGCTTCGCGTACACGGGATAACTACTATCCCCCCCCCATATGCATGCACCCCTTTATCCCCAATACCTCTACGTGCCAAACCATCTCCTGTTTCTACTCCCATTACCTTTCCATGGAGTCCATGCATCAAGTACTCCATTGAATGAAAGACAAGACCCTGCTTTAACTGAACACTTACACCGCCATGCAAACTCTTCCTGGTCCAGCTCCTGGTCCTCATCTTGTCAGTGTAAACCTCAGAATAACTGTTACAAATCCATTAATATGAAACGAGGAAACATTATATTACCCCCGAACGGCCCAGGGGCCTCGTTCTTCCCGGGAAAAGTAGACGAGTCACACGAACGCACCAAGGAAGGAATAAAATAATAAAATATATCAACGAACACACTGACAAGTAAAGCACACACACACCACACCACATAGACATAGCACGCACACACAAAAAAACACCACATAGACATAGCGCGCACACACACACACACACACCACATAGACATAGCACGCACGCACGCACGCACACACACACACACACACACCACACCACATAGACATAGCACGCACACACAAAAAAACACCACATAGACATAGCGCGCACACACACACACACACACACACACACACACACCACATAGACATAGCACGCACGCACGCACACACACACACACACACACACACACACACACACACACACACACACACACACACACACACACACACCACATAGACATATCGCGCATACACACACACCACATAGACATAGCGCACACACACACACACCACATAGACATAGCGCGCATACACACACACCACATAGACATAGCGCGCATACACACACACCACATAGACATAGCGCGCACACACACACACCACATAGACATAGCACGCATACACACACACCACATAGACATAGCGCGCATACACACACACCACATAGACATAGCGCACACACACACACACACACACACACACACACCACATAGACATAGCGCGCATACACACACACCACATAGACATAGCGCACACACACACACCACATAGACATAGCGCACACACACACACCACATAGACATAGCGCGCACACACACACACACACCACATAGACATAGCGCGCACACACACACACCACATAGACATAGCGCACACACACACACCACATAGACATAGCGCGCACACACACACACCACACACACATAGCACACACACACACACACACACACATAGACATATCACACACACACACACCACATAGACATAGCGCACACACACACACACCACATAGACATAGCGCGCACACACACACACACACCACATAGACATAGCGCGCATACACACACACCACATAGACATAGCGCACACACACACACACCACATAGACATAGCACGCATACACACACACCACATAGACATAGCGCGCATACACACACACCACATAGACATAGCGCACACACACACACACACACACACACACACACACACACACACACACACACACACACACACACCACAGAGACATCGCGCGCATACACACACACCACAGAGACATAGCGCACACACACACACCACAGAGACATAGCGCGCACACACACACAGACACGCGCGACATAGACATAGCGCGCATACCCACACACCACATAGACATAGCGCACACACACACACCACATAGACATAGCGCGCACACACACACACACACCACATAGACATAGCGCGCATACACACACACCACATAGACATAGCGCGCACACACACACACCACATATACATAGCGCGCACACACACACACCACATAGACATAGCACGCACACACACACACACACACACACACACACACATAGCGCGCACACACACACCACATAGACATAGCGCACACACACACACACACACACACCACATAGACATAGCGCACACACACACCACATAGACATAGCGCACACACACACACCACATAGACATAGCGCACACACACACACACACACACACACACACACACACACACACACACACACACACACACACACACACACACAGACATAGCGCGTGCGCACACACACACACACACACACACACACACACACAGACATAGCGCGTGCGCACACACGCACGCACACGCGCGCGCACACACACACACACACACACACACACACACACACACACACACACACACACACACACACACACACACACACACACACACACACACAGACATAGCGCACGCACACACACACACACACACACACACACACAGACATAGCGCGCGCACACACACACACACACACACACACACACACATAGCGCGCGCACACACACACACACAGACATAGCGCGCGCACACACACACACACATAGACACACACGCGCGCGCACACACACACACAGACATAGCGCGCGCACACACACACACACAGACATAGCGCGCGCACACACACACACACAGACATAGCGCGCGCACACACACACACACAGACATAGCGCGCGCACACACACACACACACACACACACACACACACACACACACACACACACACACACACACACACACACACAGACATAGCCCGCACACACACACACCACAAAGACATAGTGCACGCACACACAGCACACACACACACACCACATAGACATAGCGCGCGCGCGCACACACACACACACCACCACCACATAGGCACAGCACAGCACAGCACAGCACAGCACAGCACAGCACAGCACAGCACAGCACAGCACAGCACGCGACTCACCAGGGCCGGAACACGTCGATTGACCAACACAACTCGAATGTGTCCTTGAAGGAAAAGGGGCGGAGCCATCCCTCGGCTGACCCACTGCAGCCAATTGCAGACGAAATACGTCATTACGTCATCGATACGTAAACACGCATGGACGCGCTGCTGCGATTGACCCCAAACAACGTTCACAAACACAGTACGTGACACTCAGTACATTCATATTCCTTTGGAAACGCCTTTCCCACGGCGAGTGGTTTCCCTGAGGTGATAAAGCGAGTTTCCCGTGTTTAAGGATCGATGTTCACGCAGGAACAAACATCCTCTCATCGCGCTCACCTGAACTCTGAGAATGAGAACACGTCACAAACATCGTTTTAAATCACGTGGAGGTCGAACAGTGAAGGGAAGCTCGACGTCTAGAAAACAATACCACGTGACAATGTGGTTTTTCGATTTTTATTAATTGCCCAAGAGATAACCTGCTTAAAATAACCCGAAAAGCAGCGTCTTCTCTATAATGGGAGGGAGGGAGGGTGAGGGATGGGAGGGAGGGAGGGTGAGGGATGGGGATGGGGATGGGAGGGAGGGTGGGGGATGGGGATGGGAGGGAGGGTGGGGGATGGGGATGGGAGAGGGTGGGGGATGGGGATGGGAGGGAGGGGTGGGGATGGGGATGGGAGGGGGATGGGAGGGAGGGAGGGTGGGGGATGGGGATGGGAGGGAGGGAGGGTGGGGGATGGGGATGGGAGGGGGATGGGAGGGAGGGAGGGTGGGGGATGGGAGGAGGGTGGGGATGGGAGGGAGGGAGGGTGGGGGATGGGAGGGAGGAGGAGGGTGGATGGGGATGGGAGGGGCGATGGGAGGGAGGGAGGGTGGGGGATGGGGATGGGAGGGTGGGTGGGGGATGGGGATGGGAGGGGCGATGGGAGGGAGGGTGGGTGGGGGATGGGAGGGAGGGTGGGTGGGGGATGGGGATGGGAGGGAGGGTGGGTGGGGGATGGGGATGGGAGAGGGTGGGGGATGGGGATGGGAGGGGCGATGGGAGGGAGGGTGGGGGATGGGAGGGAGGGTGGGTGGGGGATGGGGATGGGAGGGGCGATGGGAGGGAGGGTGGGGATGGGAGGGAGGGTGGGTGGGGGATGGGGATGGGAGGGGCGATGGGAGGGAGGGTGGGGGATGGGAGGATGGGAGGGAGGGAGGGTGGGGGATGGGGATGGGAGGGGCGATGGGAGGGAGGGAGGATGGGGGATGGGGATGGGAGGGAGGAAGGGTGGGGGAGGGAGGGTGGGGGATGGGAGAGGGAGGGAGGGTGGGGGATGGGGATGGGAGGGAGGGAGGGTGGGGGATGGGGATGGGAGGGAGGGAGGGAGGGTGGGGATGGGGATGGGAGGGAGGGAGGATGGGGGGATGGGGGTGGGAGGGAGGGAGGGTGGGGGATGGGAATGGGAGGGGGGATGGGAGGGAGGGAGGGAGGGTGGGGGATGGGGATGGGAGGGAGGGAGGGGATGGGGATGGGAGGGAGGGTGGGGGATGGGGATGGGAGGGAGGGAGGGTGGGGGATGGGGATGGGAGGGAGGGAGGGATGGTGGGGGATGGGGATGGGAGGGAGGGTGGGGGATGGGGATGGGAGGGAGGGGGAGGGTGGGGGATGGGAGGGAGGGTGGGGGATGGGGATGGGAGGGAGGGAGGGAGGGTGGGGGATGGGGATGGGAGGGAGGGAGGGATGGTGGGGGATGGGGATGGGAGGGAGGGAGGGTGGGGGATGGGGATGGGAGGGGAGGGGAGGGTGGGGGATGGGAGGGAGGGAGGGTGGGGGATGGGGATGGGAGGGTGGGTGGGGGATGGGGATGGGAGGGGCGATGGGAGGGAGGGTGGGGGATGGGAGGGAGGGTGGGTGGGGGATGGGGATGGGAGGGGCGATGGGAGGGAGGGTGGGGGATGGGAGGGAGGGTGGGTGGGGGATGGGGATGGGAGGGGCGATGGGAGGGAGGGTGGGGGATGGGAGGATGGGAGGGAGGGAGGGTGGGGGATGGGGATGGGAGGGGCGATGGGAGGGAGGGAGGATGGGGGATGGGGATGGGAGGGAGGAAGGGATGGTGGGGGATGGGGATGGGAGGGAGGGAGGGTGGGGGATGGGGATGGGAGGGAGGGGGAGGGTGGGGGATGGGAGGGAGGGGTGGGGATGGGGATGGGAGGGAGGGAGGGAGGGTGGGGGATGGGGATGGGAGGGAGGAGGGAGGGTGAGGGATGGGGATGGGGATGGGAGGGAGGGTGGGGGATGGGGATGGGAGGGGGATGGGAGGGAGGAAGGGATGGTGGGGGATGGGGATGGGAGGGAGGGAGGGTGGGGGATGGGGATGGGAGGGAGGGAGGGTGGGGGATGGGGATGGGAGGGAGGGGGAGGGTGGGGGATGGGAGGGAGGGTGGGGGATGGGGATGGGAGGGAGGGAGGGAGGGTGGGGGATGGGGATGGGAGGGAGGGAGGGTGAGGGATGGGGATGGGGATGGGAGGGAGGGTGGGGGATGGGGATGGGAGGGAGGGTGGGGGATGGGGATGGGAGGGGGATGGGAGGGAGGGAGGGTGGGGGATGGGGATGGGAGGGGGATGGGAGGGAGGGAGGGTGGGGGATGGGGATGGGAGGGGGGATGGGGGATGGGGATGGGAGGGGGATGGGAGGGAGGGTGGGGGATGGGGATGGGAGGGCGATGGGAGGGAGGGAGGGTGGGTGGGGGATGGGGATGGGAGGGTGGGTGGGGGATGGGGATGGGAGGGGCAATGGGAGGGAGGGTGGGGGATGGGAGGGAGGGTGGGTGGGGGATGGGGATGGGAGGGAGGGTGGGTGGGGGATGGGGATGGGAGGGTGGGTGGGGGATGGGGATGGGAGGGGCGATGGGAGGGAGGGTGGGGGATGGGAGGGAGGGTGGGTGGGGGATGGGGATGGGAGGGGCGATGGGAGGGAGGGTGGGGGATGGGGAGGAGGGTGGGTGGGGGATGGGGATGGGAGGGGCGATGGGAGGGAGGGTGGGGGATGGGAGGATGGGAGGGAGGGAGGGTGGGGGATGGGGATGGGAGGGGCGATGGGAGGGAGGGAGGATGGGGGATGGGGATGGGAGGGAGGAAGGGTGGGGGAAGGGAGGGAGATGGGGATGGGAGGGAGGGAGGGTGGGGGATGGGGATGGGAGGGAGGGAGGGTGGGGGATGGGGATGGGAGGGAGGGAGGGAGGGAGGGGTGGGGGATGGGGATGGGAGGGAGGGAGGATGGGGGGATGGGGGTGGGAGGGAGGGAGGGAGGGTGGGGGATGGGAATGGGAGGGGGATGGGAGGGAGGGAGGGAGGGTGGGGGATGGGGATGGGAGGGAGGGAGGGGGATGGGGATGGGAGGGAGGGTGGGGGATGGGGATGGGAGGGAGGGAGGGTGGGGGATGGGGATGGGAGGGAGGGAGGGATGGTGGGGGATGGGGATGGGAGGGAGGGAGGGTGGGGGATGGGGATGGGAGGGAGGGGGAGGATGGGGGATGGGAGGGAGGGTGGGGGATGGGGATGGGAGGGAGGGAGGGAGGGTGGGGGATGGGGATGGGAGGGAGGGAGGGATGGTGGGGGATGGGGATGGGAGGGAGGGAGGGTGGGGGATGGGGATGGGAGGGAGGGAGGGGGAGGGTGGGGGATGGGAGGGAGGGAGGGTGGGGGATGGGGATGGGAGGGTGGGTGGGGGATGGGGATGGGAGGGGCGATGGGAGGGAGGGTGGGGGATGGGAGGAGAGGAGGGTGGGTGGGGGATGGGGATGGGAGGGCGATGGGAGGGAGGGTGGGGGATGGGAGGGAGGGTGGGTGGGGGATGGGGATGGGAGGGGCGATGGGAGGGAGGGTGGGGGATGGGAGGATGGGAGGGAGGGAGGGTGGGGGATGGGGATGGGAGGGGCGATGGGAGGGAGGGAGGATGGGGGATGGGGATGGGAGGGAGGAAGGGATGGTGGGGGATGGGGATGGGAGGGAGGGAGGGTGGGGGATGGGGATGGGAGGGAGGGGGAGGGTGGGGGATGGGAGAGGGAGGGTGGGGGATGGGGATGGGAGGGAGGGAGGGAGGGTGGGGGATGGGGATGGGAGGGAGGGAGGGATGGTGGGGGATGGGGATGGGAGGGAGGGAGGGTGGGGGATGGGGATGGGAGGGATGGGGAGGGTGGGGGATGGGAGGGAGGGAGGGAGGGAGGGTGGGGGATGGGGATGGGAGGGGGATGGGAGGGAGGGAGGGTGGGGATGGGGATGGGAGGGGCGATGGGAGGGAGGGTGGGGGATGGGAGGGAGGGAGGGTGGGTGGGGGATGGGGATGGGAGGGTGGGTGGGGGATGGGGATGGGAGGGGCGATGGGAGGGAGGGTGGGGGATGGGAGGGAGGGTGGGTGGGGGATGGGGATGGGAGGATGGGTGGGGGATGGGGATGGGAGGGGCGATGGGAGGGAGGGTGGGGGATGGGAGGGAGGGTGGGTGGGGGATGGGGATGGGAGGGGCGATGGGAGGGAGGGTGGGGGATGGGAGGGAGGAGGGTGGGTGGGGGATGGGGATGGGAGGGGCGATGGGAGGGAGGGTGGGGGATGGGAGGATGGGAGGGAGGGTGGGGATGGGAGGATGGGAGGGAGGGAGGGTGGGGGATGGGGATGGGAGGGCGATGGGAGGGAGGGAGGATGGGGGATGGGGATGGGAGGGAGGAAGGGTGGGGGAGGGAGGGTGGGGGATGGGGATGGGAGGGAGGGAGGGAGGGTGGGGGATGGGGATGGGAGGGAGGGAGGGAGGGAGGGTGGGGGATGGGGATGGGAGGGAGGGAGGATGGGGATGGGGGGTGGGAGGGAGGGAGGGAGGGTGGGGGATGGGAATGGGAGGGGGATGGGAGGGAGGAGGGAGGGAGGGTGGGGGATGGGGATGGGAGGGAGGGAGGGGGATGGGGATGGGAGGGGCGATGGGAGGGAGGGTGGGGGATGGGAGGGAGGGTGGGTGGGGGATGGGGATGGGAGGGGCGATGGGAGGGAGGGTGGGGATGGGAGGATGGGAGGGAGGGAGGGTGGGGGATGGGGATGGGAGGGGCGATGGGAGGGAGGGAGGATGGGGGATGGGGATGGGAGGGAGGAAGGGTGGGGGAGGGAGGGTGGGGGATGGGAGGGAGGGAGGGTGGGGGATGGGGATGGGAGGGAGGGAGGGTGGGGGATGGGGATGGGAGGGAGGGAGGGAGGGTGGGGATGGGGATGGGAGGGAGGGAGGGAGGGTGGGGGATGGGGATGGGAGGGAGGGAGGATGGGGGGATGGGGGTGGGAGGGAGGGAGGGTGGGGGATGGGAATGGGAGGGGATGGGAGGGAGGGAGGAGGGTGGGGGATGGGGATGGGAGGGAGGGAGGGGGATGGGGATGGGAGGGAGGGTGGGGGATGGGGATGGGAGGGAGGGAGGGTGGGGGATGGGGATGGGAGGGAGGGAGGGATGGTGGGGGATGGGGATGGGAGGGAGGGTGGGGGATGGGGATGGGAGGGAGGGGGAGGGTGGGGGATGGGAGGGTGGGGATGGGGATGGGAGGGAGGGAGGGAGGGTGGGGGATGGGGATGGGAGGGAGGGAGGGATGGTGGGGGATGGGGATGGGAGGGAGGAGGGTGGGGGATGGGGATGGGAGGGAGGGGAGGGTGGGGATGGGAGGGAGGGAGGGTGGGGGATGGGGATGGGAGGGTGGGTGGGGGATGGGGATGGGAGGGGCGATGGGAGGGAGGGTGGGGGATGGGAGGGAGGGTGGGTGGATGGATGGGGATGGGAGGCGATGGGAGGGAGGGTGGGGATGGGAGGGAGGGTGGGTGTGGGATGGGGATGGGATGGGCGATGGGAGGGAGGGTGGGGGATGGGAGGATGAGGGAGGGATGGAGGGTGGGGGATGGGGATGGGGAGGGGGATGGGAGGGAGGAGGATGGGGGATGGGGATGGGAGGGAGGATGGATGGTGGGGGATGGGGATGGGAGGGAGGGAGGGTGGGGGATGGGGATGGGAGGGAGGAGGGATGGGGATGGGATGGAGGGTGGGGATGGGGATGGAGGAGGGAGGAGGGTGGGATGGGGATGGGAGGGAGGGAGGATGATGAGGGATGATGAGGGATGGGGATGGGATGGGAGGATGGGAGGGAGGATGAGGGAGGGATGGGGATGGGGATGGAGGAGGGGATGGGGATGGGAGGGAGGGTGGGGATGGGGATGGGAGGGAGGGATGGGGATGGGGATGGGAGGGAGGGAGGGATGGATGGGGATGGGATGGAGGGATGGGGATGGGGATGGGAGGGAGGGGGAGGGTGGGGGATGGGAGGGAGGGTGGGGGATGGGGATGGGAGGGAGGGAGGGAGGGTGGGGGATGGGGATGGGAGGGAGGGAGGGATGGTGGGGGATGGGGATGGGAGGGAGGGAGGGTGGGGGATGGGGATGGGAGGGAGGGAGGGGGAGGGTGGGGGATGGGAGGGAGGAGGGTGGGGGATGGGGATGGGAGGGTGGGTGGGGGATGGGGATGGGAGGGGCGATGGGAGGGAGGGTGGGGGATGGGAGGGAGGGTGGGTGGGGGATGGGGATGGGAGGGGCGATGGGAGGGAGGGTGGGGGATGGGAGGGAGGGTGGGTGGGGGATGGGGATGGGAGGGGCGATGGGAGGGAGGGTGGGGGATGGGAGGATGGGAGGGAGGGAGGGAGGGTGGGGGATGGGGATGGGAGGGGCGATGGGAGGGAGGGAGGATGGGGGATGGGGATGGGAGGGAGGAAGGGATGGTGGGGGATGGGGATGGGAGGGAGGGAGGGTGGGGGATGGGGATGGGGAGGGAGGAGGGTGGGGGATGGGAGGGAGGGTGGGGGATGGGGATGGGAGGGAGGGAGGGAGGGTGGGGGATGGGGATGGGAGGGAGGGAGGGTGAGGGATGGGGATGGGGATGGGAGGGAGGGTGGGGGATGGGGATGGGAGGGAGGGTGGGGGATGGGGATGGGAGGGGGATGGGAGGGAGGAAGGGATGGTGGGGGATGGGGATGGGAGGGAGGGAGGGTGGGGGATGGGGATGGGAGGGAGGGGAGGGTGGGGGATGGGAGGGAGGGTGGGGGATGGGGATGGGAGGGAGGGAGGGAGGGTGGGGGATGGGGATGGGAGGGAGGGAGGGTGAGGGATGGGGATGGGGATGGGAGGGAGGGTGGGGGATGGGGATGGGAGGGAGGGTGGGGGATGGGGATGGGAGGGGGATGGGAGGGAGGGAGGGTGGGGGATGGGGATGGGAGGGGGATGGGAGGGAGGGAGGGTGGGGGATGGGGATGGGAGGGGGATGGGAGGGAGGGTGGGGGATGGGGATGGGAGGGGCGATGGGAGGGAGGGAGGGTGGGTGGGGATGGGGATGGGAGGGTGGGTGGGGGATGGGGATGGGAGGGGCGATGGGAGGGAGGGTGGGGGATGGGAGGAGGGTGGGTGGGGGATGGGGATGGGAGGGAGGGTGGGTGGGGGATGGGGATGGGAGGGTGGGTGGGGGATGGGGATGGGAGGGGCGATGGGAGGGAGGGTGGGGGATGGATGGGAGGGAGGGTGGGTGGGGGATGGGGATGGGAGGGGCGATGGGAGGGAGGGTGGGGGATGGGAGGGAGGGTGGGTGGGGGATGGGGATGGGAGGGGCGATGGGAGGGAGGGTGGGGGATGGGAGGATGGGAGGGAGGGAGGGTGGGGATGGGGATGGGAGGGGCGATGGGGAGGGAGGGAGGGGGATGGGAGGGAGGGTGGGGGATGGGAGGATGGGAGGGAGGGAGGGTGGGGGATGGGGATGGGAGGGCGATGGGAGGGAGGGAGGATGGGGGATGGGGATGGGAGGGAGGGAGGGTGGGGATGGGGATGGGAGGGGCGATGGGAGGGAGGGTGGGGGATGGGAGGATGGGAGGGAGGAGGGTGGGGATGGGGATGGGGAGGGCGATGGGAGGGAGGGAGGATGGGGGATGGGGATGGGAGGGAGGAAGGGTGGGGGAGGGAGGGTGGGGATGGGAGGGAGGGAGGGTGGGGGATGGGGATGGGAGGGAGGGAGGGTGGGGGATGGGGATGGGAGGGAGGGAGGGAGGGAGGGGTGGGGATGGGGATGGGAGGGAGGGAGGATGGGGGGATGGGGGTGGGAGGGAGGGAGGGAGGGTGGGGGATGGGAATGGGAGGGGATGGATGGGAGGGAGGGAGGGAGGGTGGGGGATGGGGATGGGGATGGGAGGGGATGGGGATGGGAGGGAGGGTGGGGGATGGGGATGGGAGGGAGGGAGGGTGGGGGATGGGGATGGGAGGGAGGGAGGGATGGTGGGGGATGGGGATGGGAGGGAGGGAGGGTGGGGGATGGGGATGGGAGGGAGGGGGGAGGGTGGGGGATGGGAGGGAGGGTGGGGGATGGGGATGGGAGGGAGGGAGGGAGGGTGGGGATGGGGATGGGAGGGGAGGGGGAGGGTGGGGGATGGAGGGAGGGTGGGGGATGGGGATGGGAGGGAGGGAGGGAGGGTGGGGGATGGGGATGGGAGGGAGGGAGGGATGGTGGGGGATGGGGATGGGAGGGAGGGAGGGTGGGGGATGGGGATGGGAGGGAGGGGGAGGGTGGGGGATGGGAGGGAGGGAGGGTGGGGGATGGGGATGGGAGGGTGGGTGGGGGATGGGGATGGGAGGGGCGATGGGAGGGAGGGTGGGGGATGGGAGGGAGGGTGGGTGGGGGATGGGGATGGGAGGGGCGATGGGAGGGAGGGTGGGGGATGGGAGGGAGGGTGGGTGGGGGATGGGGATGGGAGGGGCGATGGGAGGGAGGGTGGGGGATGGGAGGATGGGAGGGAGGGAGGGTGGGGGATGGGGATGGGAGGGGCGATGGGAGGGAGGGAGGATGGGGGATGGGGATGGGAGGGAGGAAGGGATGGTGGGGGATGGGGATGGGAGGGAGGGAGGGTGGGGGATGGGGATGGGAGGGAGGGGGAGGGTGGGGGATGGGAGGGAGGGTGGGGGATGGGGATGGGAGGGAGGGAGGGAGGGTGGGGGATGGGGATGGGAGGGAGGGAGGGATGGTGGGGGATGGGGATGGGAGGGAGGGAGGGTGGGGGATGGGGATGGGAGGGAGGGGGAGGGTGGGGGATGGGAGGGAGGGAGGGAGGGAGGGTGGGGGATGGGGATGGGAGGGGATGGGAGGGAGGGAGGGTGGGGGATGGGGATGGGAGGGGCGATGGGAGGGAGGGTGGGGGATGGGAGGGAGGGAGGGTGGGTGGGGGATGGGGATGGGAGGGTGGGTGGGGGATGGGGATGGGAGGGGCGATGGGAGGGAGGGTGGGGGATGGGAGGGAGGGTGGGTGGGGGATGGGGATGGGAGGGTGGGTGGGGGATGGGGATGGGAGGGGCGATGGGAGGGAGGGTGGGGGATGGGAGGGAGGGTGGGTGGGGGATGGGGATGGGAGGGTGGGTGGGGGATGGGGATGGGAGGGCGATGGGAGGGAGGGTGGGGGATGGGAGGGAGGGTGGGTGGGGGATGGGGATAGGAGGGCGATGGGAGGGAGGGTGGGGGATGGGAGGGAGGGTGGGTGGGGGATGGGGATGGGAGGGGCGATGGGAGGGAGGGTGGGGGATGGGAGGATGGGAGGGAGGGTGGGGGATGGGAGGATGGGATGGGAGGGAGGGAGGGTGGGGGATGGGGATGGGAGGGGCGATGGGAGGGAGGGAGGGAGGATGGGGGATGGGGATGGGAGGGAGGAAGGGTGGGGATGGGAGGGAGGGTGGGGGATGGGGATGGGAGGGAGGGAGGGAGGGTGGGGGATGGGGATGGG
The DNA here is from genome assembly GCF_056783735.1 of Eptatretus burgeri. Lineage (NCBI taxonomy): Eukaryota > Metazoa > Chordata > Myxini > Myxiniformes > Myxinidae > Eptatretus > Eptatretus burgeri. The sequence continues at coordinate 1,322,677 of NC_140968.1, read as the reverse complement.
AGGGAGGGAGGGAGGGAGGGTGGGGGATGGGGATGGGAGGGAGGGAGGATGGGGGGATGGGGGGTGGGAGGGAGGGAGGGAGGGTGGGGGATGGGAATGGGAGGGGGGATGGGAGGGAGGGAGGGAGGGTGGGGGATGGGGATGGGAGGGAGGGAGGGGGATGGGGATGGGAGTGAGGGTGGGGGATGGGGATGGGAGGGAGGGAGGGAGGGTGGGGGATGGGGATGGGAGGGAGGGAGGGAGGGTGGGGGATGGGGATGGGAGGGAGGGAGGGAGGGTGGGGGATGGGGATGGGAGGGTGGGGGATGGGGGCTGGGAGGGGGAGGGTGGGGGATGGGGATGGGAGGGGGGATGGGAGGGAGGGTGGGGGAGGGGGATGGGAGGGGATGGGAGGGTGGGGGATGGGGATGGGAGGGAGGGAGGGAGGGTGGGGGATGGGGATGGGAGGGAGGGAGGGAGGGTGGGGGATGGGGATGGGAGGGAGGGAGGGATGGTGGGGGATGGGGATGGGAGGGAGGGAGGGTGGGGGATGGGGATGGGAGGGAGGGGGAGGGTGGGGATGGGAGGGAGGGTGGGGGATGGGGATGGGAGGGAGGGTGGGGGATGGGAGGGAGGGTGGGGGATGGGGATGGGAGGGAGGGAGGGAGGGTGGGGATGGGAGGGAGGAAGGGTGGGGGATGGGGATGGGGATGGGAGGGAGGATGGGGATGGGAGGGAGGGTGGGGGATGGGGATGGGAGGGAGGGAGGGAGGGTGGGGGATGGGGATGGGAGGGAGGGAGGGTGGGGATGGGAGGGGATGGGAGGGAGGGAGGGTGGGGGATGGGGATGGGAGGTGCGATGGGAGGGGGGAGGGGGGATGGGAAGGAGGGAGGGAGGGAGGGTGGGGGATGGGGATGGGAGGGAGGGAGGGTGGGGATGGGAGGGGGATTGGAGGGAGGGAGGGTGGGGGATGGGGATGGGAGGTGCGATTGGAGGGGGAGGGGGATGGGAGGGAGGGTGGGGGATGGGGATGGGAGGGAGGGAGGGTGGGGATGGGGAGGGGATGGGAGGGAGGGAGGGTGGGGGATGGGGATGGGAGGTGCGATGGGAGGGGGAGGGGGATGGGAGGGAGGGAGGGTGGGGGATGGGGATGGGAGGTGCGATGGGAGGGGGAGGGTGGGGGATGGGAGGGAGGGTGGGGGATGGGGATGGGAGGGAGGGAGGGTGGGTGGGGGATGGGGATGGGAGGGAGGGAGGGAGGGGATGGGGATGGGAGGGAGGGAGGGAGGGGAATGGGGATGGGAGGGGAATGGAGATGGGAGGGAGGGTGGGGGATGGGGATGGGAGGGAGGGAGGAAGGGTGGGGGATGGGAGGGAGGGAGGAAGGGTGGGGGAGGGAGGGAGGGTGGGGGATGGGAGGGAGGAAGGGTGGGGGATGGGAGGGAGGATGGGGATGGGGATGGGAGGGAGGATGGGGATGGGGATGGGGATGGGAGGGAGGGTGGGGGATGGGGATGGGAGGGAAGGAGGGTGGGGGATGGGGATGGGGAGGGAGGGAGCGTGGGGGATGGGTGGGAGGGAGGGTGGGGGATGGGGGAGGGCAGGGGAGAGAGGAATGGTGGGAGGGGAGTGCATGGGGGAGAGGGGGAGGGAGGGACGGCAGGGGTGGGGTTTGGGCGAGGGCAAAGGTGGGGGGAGAAGGGAGGGCAGGAAGGGGGAGGGGAGAGCGGGAAAAGGGGAGGACAGGGGAGGGGAGAGAAGGGAGGGCAGGGGGGAGAAGGGAGGGGGAAAAGGGGAGAAGGGAGGGAGAGGCGGAGAAGGGAGGGCAGGGGAGGGGGAGAAGGGAAGGCAGGGGGAGGGAGGAGAAGGGAGTGTCGAGGGGCGAGGGAAGAAGGGAGGGCAAGAGTGAAGGGGGAGAAATGAGGGCAGGGAGTGAGGGGAGAATGCAGGAGAGATTGTTGAGTTAGGAAAGGTGAGTGGACAGAAGAGCTTCAAGAAGTTGGTTCTTGAGATGGGAGAAGTAAGGAATCAAAGAGTTAAGAAGATGTGCAGTCCAGCCTGAATTTTAGAAGTTCAACTTGGAGAAGGATAGAGGAAGAACACGAACATCCTCCAACACTTAGTCCAAACTGAACAAAAACTCTCCATTTCCCTCCCACACTTACTCCAAACTGACCAAAAACTCTCCATTTCCCTCCCACACTTACTCCAAACTCCAACCCAAAACTCTCCACTTCCTTCCCACACTTACTCCAACCAAAAACTCTCCACTTCCCTGCCACACTTACTCCAAACTCCAACCAAAAACTCTCCACTTTCCTCCCACACTTACTCCAAACTCAGACCAAAAACTCTCCACTTTCTCCCATACTTACTCCAACCAAAAACTCTCCACTTCCCTCCGACACTTACTGCAACCAAAAACTCTCCACTTCCCTGCCACACTTACTCCAAACTCCAACCAAAAACTCTCCACTTCCCTCCGATACTTACTCCAACCAAAAACTCTCCACTTCCCTCCCATACTTACTCCAACCAAAAACTCTCCACTTCCCTCCCATACTTACTCCAACCAAAAACTCTCCACTTTCCTCCCACACTAACTCCAAACTCCGACCAAAAACTTTCCACTTCCCTCCCATACTTACTCCAACCAAAAACTCTCCACTTCCGTCCCACACTTACTCCAACCAAAAACTCTCCACTTCCCTCCCATACTTACTCCAAACTCCGACCAAAAACTCTCCACTTCCCTCACACACTTACTCCGAACTCTGACCAAAAACTCTCCACTTCCCTCCCATACTTACTCCAACCAAAAACTCTACACTTTCCTCCCACACTTACTCCAAACTCTGACCAAAAACTCTCCACTTCCCTCCCATACTTACTCCAACCAAAAACTCTCCACTTCCCTCCCACACATACGACAAGCTCGACGCAAAAAGTCTCCCCTTCCCTCCCATACTTACTCCAACCAAAACCTCTCCACTTTCCTCCCACACTTACTGAAAAATCAGACCAAAAACTGTCAACTTCCCTCCCACACTTACTCCAAAATCCAACCAAAAACTCTCCAGTTCCCTCCCACACTTACTCCGAACTCCGACCAAAAACTCTCCACTTCCCTCCCATACTTACTCCAAACTCCAACCAAAAACTCTCCACTTTCCTCCCATACTTACTCCAACCAAAAACTCTCCACTTTCCTCCCATACTTACTCCAACCAAAAACTCTCCACTTCCCTCCCACACTTACTCCGAACTCCGACCAAAAACTCTCCACTTCCCTCCCATACTTACTCCAAACTCCAACCAAAAACTCTCCACTTCCCTCCAATATTCACTCCAAACTCCGACCAAAAACTCTCCACTTCTCTCCCACACTTACTCCAAAGTCCAACCAAAAACTCTCCACTTTCCTCCCATATTCACTCCAAACTCCGACCAAAAACTCTCCACTTCCCTCCCACACTTACTCCGAATTCCGACCAAAAACTCTCCACTTCCCTCCCATACTTACTCCAAACTCCAACCAAAAACTCTCCACTTCCCTCCAATATTCACTCCAAACTTCGACCAAAAACTCTCCACTTCTCTCCCAGACTTACTCCAAAGTCCAACCAAAAACTCTCCACTTTCCTCCCATATTCACTCCAAACACCGAGCAAAAACTCTCCACTCACCTCCCACACTTACAACAAAGTCCAACCAAAAACTCTCCACTTTCCTCCCATATTCACTCCAAACTCCGACCAAAACCTCTCCACCTCCCTCCCACACTTACTCCAAACTCCAACCAAAAACTCTCCACTTCCCTCCCATACTTACTCCACCCAAAAACTCTCCACTTCCCTCCCACACTTACTCCAACCAAAAACTCTCCACTTCCCTCCCACACTTACTCCAAACTCCAACCAAAAACTCTCCACTTCCCTCCCACACTTACTCCAAACTCCGACCAAAAACTCTCCACTTTCCTTCCACACTTTTGGGTAAAGATACTGTTGAGGTCGATACTCAAGTTGAGTTTTGATCTCACTAATGTTTTGTACAGGCTGACAGTATGCCCTCGACTCTCCAGGTGCACACATACCTCTAACGTCTAAGCTGTTTAGCCTTGGTTTGAATCCTGGCCCAGCTATAAACTGCCATCCCTGTGTTTCATAGGCAGGTGATTCATCAATGTGTGACATCCCTCGGATGGATGAACTCTATACGTCAGGAGCATTCTCCTCACAGATGTCCCTGAAACCGCTTTGAACAAGTTTCATAAACGCCCGACACCATATATCACTCCAATGGCTGAGGTGGCTCCTCCGGTGGATGGGAAAGCGGGAGGGAGCGAGGCTTGAGCAAAGGAGGAGAGGCTCCATAAAATGCAGAGCACAGAGCTTTTCACTGAGGAGAGAGACTGAGTGACTCACAAACTTGGAAATTCGGAGCTTGCGAGGGTTTCCAGATTACTCTGTCCTTCCCTCGCTTTGCACACTTCTTTCTTTTGGTCTTTGGAGCGCTTTTCATTCTGATGTTTGGAGTGACTCGTTAGCCATGTTCTGTGATGGCATGACTGACGCGAAGCGCTTCATTTTGTCATGTTCCTTCACACTTTATCTATTCATTTCTCACCACTCACGATCTTCGCTTCACTATTTTTTCTTTTCTGCATCTTCTGTCTGTTATTTCTTCGCCTTCTGACCTTGTGCACCTTCACATTCACACGCCAACGTCAGCTCGCTGCATCGCTGGATCCTCCGCCTCATCTACATCACACAGGTGTTCTGCCACGAGCCGCATTAAAGATGTGCCACAAACGACGTCACGGGCCTGCGGGGAAAAGTTAGAGCTGCAGCTGTACGAGAAGTGGGAACGTAGAGAGTTCCGGTTTCAATCAGAATGTGGCAGCCAGAATCAACAAGCAACGACAGCTCTGCCGGGTTGGTGTGAGGTGTGCGGGGACTTGTACTGTCCCCATCT
>NC_140968.1:934220-1317220 GCF_056783735.1 Eptatretus burgeri | reverse complement strand
TGTGTGTGTTGAAGAGTTGTGAGGTGAGTACATGATGAGTGAGTGAAGCCAGCGGGTCTGTGTGTATGGAGCGAATGGGGAATGCATGGTGCGATGAGTGATTGGGGGGAGGAGTGACTCCCGCCCAAGGGACCCCGGGGTCAGAGTAAAGTGAGTTAGCTGGGTTAGTCAAATTGAAAAATGGAGGTCGTTTTGTTGTTGGTGGGAATGTAGGCTCGAAACCCATTTGGAGGGGTGCAGGAGCCCTGTTGACGGGCTTGGGAGCGTGGCTGCGAAAGGTGAGTATCGCTGAGTGGGTACCCCGGGCACCAGGCTAGTCGGCCGCGGTAGGCCATGGGCCCATGGGGGGCCGGGATAGAGTAGTGGGCACGGGTGCGCCTGCTTGGTGCGGGGGCCCGGGGCGCCATTAGCCGCGTGGGCAGTGTTGTGGGCACGGGTGACCCTCGGAAAGGGGCCCGGGAAGCCAGTCTGCCACGTGTGCGTTTCAGGGGAGGTGCCATGGGGGGCACTCCCCGGTGTTAGGGAGCTGGTAGGCTCGGAGGCAGTGTAGTGCCCGGGGGTGCCATAGCGGGAGATTCGGCAGAGGGTCGTGCCTGCCAAAGGGAGCCACGTGTCCTAGCCAGGAGACCGTGTGAGGGCACGGAGAGAAAATTGGGGGGGCGAGGCCCGAAATTGTGAGGACACCAACACAGGCGACGGGAATCTGGGTTGTTAGAACCAATAGTTTAAGCGAGAGGCGCTTGTTGAAAGCCCCGGGGTAGTTTAACAGTTAAATGGTTAGGGTAGATTAGGAGATGTACCCCTCCGCACCATCCATCCCCTCGCTCTCGTTGTGGGCCGCTGGACCCACTTTGGGTTAGATCGCCGAACTCTGGGGAGGCCATTCTGAGGCTTCGTTGGGCCTCGACACAGGACGCTAGCTCTCCCTTATTCCCCTCCGGGAAGGGAACGTAGGGGTTGGGAATTAGGCTAGGTGACAGGATAGGTTAGCCGAACAAGGACGATAAAGGGGGTTAGGGGACGATTTATAGTGGGGAAGTAAACATAAAAACAACAAAAAAAATAAGTTGGGGCTAAATTGGGGTTTGACAAATTAAGGGAGTGGGTATGTACAGTGACAGGCAAAGGCGATAGGTTGGGAGGGAGACAGGTAGGTAGGTCCGAGCCCGCCTTCCGAGTGGCCAGCACCACCGCACTCCCTCCACCAACCTCCACTGAACGGCAAAGGCTGGCCACTTCATCGGCTGGCCGTGTTTTGCTTCAAGGCCTGTGCCGGCCACTTCAGCCGGCTGGCTATTTTTCTTCAAGGCCTGTGCCGGCCAACTTCATCGGCAGCTGTTGTTTTGCTGCAAGGTCTGTGCCGGCTGGATCGTCTGCAGCTGCTGTGCTGCAAGGCCTGTGCCATCGGCTGGCCGTGTTTTGCGTCAAGGCCTGTGCCGGCCAGTTCATCTGCTGGCTGTTTTTCTTCAAGGCCTGTGCCGGCCAGTTCATCTGCCGGCTGTGTTTGCCTGCAGCGGCCTTCTTCTGCGGGCTGTGTTTGCCTGCTGCCTTTGCCATGCCATGCCCACTGCCCACGTTCACCAGCCCCGTTCAATTTTGCTTTGCCCCCCCCTGTTCATTTCCATGTGCGCCAGGATCCGCAAGACAACAGTTTGCAAGCTGCGAGAACTGCCCTGTTGGCAGCTACAACACGGGCCTGCAGTGGCGGCCCGTGCACCGTGTTTGTGTCCATCCATCCATTCGTTGTGCTCATTGCGTGTGCCACTTGAGCTGGCACGGAGACCGCGTTTGTGCAACCCGTGCACCGTGTTTTGCGTCCATCCATTCATCCATCCATTCGTTGTGTTCATTGCGTGTGCCACTTGAGCTGGCACGAAGACTACGTTTGTGCAGCCCATGCACCGTTGTGGTTCACTGCGTTCAGTTCAAAAGGGAAGGCCTTGGACTGCGTGTGAGCAGCCAGCCACGTTCCTTGTCACCTGCATTGTTTTGAGCCAGAGACTGCATGCGAGCAGCCTGGCTCCCTGCTAACTGCTTTTCTTTTGCAGAGTTCATTGATCCTGGGCCATGGTTTAGTATAAAATTTGTAAGTTAAGGTTAAGATGTACTGTAAATATGAGTGCGCCCCCGGCATGTCTGTCCTAGCGCCGGCAATTTTATTTAAGTCGTCCGTGTGAGTGAGTTTGTTTAGGTAGTTACGCAGCCCTCAGGTTATTTATTTTGGGGACACGAATACCATGAATGTCGCACTCAGGGATCCGTAGGTAAAATGTACTAGGGGAAAACTACACATGATGGCACACGAAAATTTGACGACTCGGGACGAGTCTGTAAAAAGGGGAGGGGTAGTGTTGTGGTTGACCAAATTCGCAAACCACCATTCAGGTCCCTTAGGTGAGATATCTCGGTAAGTATATGTGTAGTTAGGCCCAAACCCGTTGTCTAGAGGGAATAAATGTCATTCATGCGTGCTGCGACTCTTCAGGATAGCCGTTTTTTTTTTTTTTTTTTTTTTTTTTTTTTTTTTTTGTATACCTTGGTCGAGGCTCGTATGAGAGCTAACACACAACTCACAGCAAGGAGGCATGAGACAAGAGGGGCGGGAGTGGAAGGGACAAAACATTGGGGAACAGACACAGGTGAACTGTGGAAGGGAGAGGGATGGGGATGGGACGGGGAACATGGCGAGGGGAAGATGGACATTAAAGGGACTTTCAGGAAGGAAAGCAGGAGAATTGAAGGAAGTGGGCTTGGGTGGATTATCGGGGGTAGAAAAGATCGAGGATTTGGATGGGGGAAGATAAGAGGTGGTGGTGAACAGCTGTTTTGAAAGCCTGGAGGGAAGAATGGGAAAGAATAGAGTGAGGAAGTTTATTCCAAAGGCGGGAAAAAAGAGGAATGAAAGAGTGAAGATGAGCAGTGATTCGTGATTTTGGTAGTTTTACCAGAAGGGGGTTGTTGGCGGACCTTGAGCGCCCTGTGGAAATGTGGTTGGGACAAATCACAGAGAGAGCAGGGGGGCAAGGCTGGAGAGGAGTCGGTAGAAGACAGAAAGACCACCGACCAACCTGCGGTGATTGAGTGAGAGGCCCAAAGACTCAGCTTCATTGCGGGAGATGCCAATGATCTTAAAAGCCCTGGTTTCGACAGCGTGAAGTCGAGAAAGGTGGGAGGCAGGAGCACCAGCCCAGAGGGGAGAGCAGTACTCCATCAGGCTACGGACAAAAGCTTTGTAAGTGGTCAGGAGCTCAAGAGGGCCGAGGAAGGACTTTGCACGACGGAGGATTCCCAGTCGGCGACTGGCTTTTGAGGCAAGGTTGGAAATGTGACTTTCCCAGGAAAGGTCATGGCAGATAGTGAGACCCAGAAGCTTGAAAGAAAAGACTTCTTCCAGAGGATTGTTGAGAAAGTGGATGGGGGGTTTTGTAAACGGTCCTTTCGAAGAGACATAGTGAGAGTGTGAGATTTGTCTGGATTGAAAGACATGTTCCACGTGTTGGACCAGTTTGTGATTTTATCCAGATCTGCAGTGAGCGAAGAAGCTGCTGCTTGCCGGTCTGAGGGATGACAGATGGTACGGCAGAGGGTGGAGTCATCGGCAAAGAGAAATAGAGGATTTTCCAGAGAGTCCGAGAGATCATTGATGAAAACCAGAAAAAGAACAGGGCCCAGAACGCTACCTTGAGGAACTCCAGCCTGCACAGGAAGAGGGGATGAAAGAACTCCATTTAGGGCCACACGTTGACTGCGACAGGAGAGGAAGTCTGCGAGCCATGAGTGGAGATGGCCTTGAATACCATGGGAAGAGAGTTTGGTGAGTAGGGCAGGGTGCCAGACTGTGTCAAAAGCACGTGATATGTCCAGGGATACGGCTCGGATTTCCTGTCTGGCATTGAGGACCTCCATCCATTGATGGGAGAGCAGTAGCAGCATATCTAGGGTAGAGTGACCTGGTCTGAAACCAAATTGATGATTGGAAATCAAGCCATTGGAGAAGAGGAAGGATTTCATGTCTGAAGCGATGATGGATTCCATAACCTTGCTGATGATTGGGAGAAGGCTGATTGGTCTATAGTTACAGGGATCTGTTTTTGCACCTTTTTATGCAGGGCAGTGATGTTAGCAGATTTCCAAGCAGATGGCAGATGACCTTGGGAAAATGAGAGGGTGAATAGAACAGAGAGAGGGTGAGCAAGAGCAGAAGAGCAGGCTTTGAGGACACGTGGGCTGATGCCGTCTGGACCGGTTGCAGAATCTGACTCGAGGTTTGAAAGCAAGCTCTCCACCTTGTCAGGAGAAAAGGATACAGAGTCCAGGGACAGTTGGGTGCGACTGGGTAAAGTGGGTAGAGATAGTGATGGGTTTGGGACACAAGATTTAGCTGCAAACACCGAGTTTAGACATTCAGCTTTATCACGTGTGGAATCAGCAGTGCGGCCATTTGAGGTAAGGGAGGGGATGGAGGGGGAACATACACCAGAAACAGATTTGATTAAATGCCACCAGGATTTTGAGGAGGGAGAGAGGTTTGAGAGTTCAGACTTGAGATGAGAAAGATGTTGTTTTCTGGCTCTCCTGAGGGTAGCTACACACTTGTTCCGAGCTTTGTGGAAAGAACTGAGATTGCCCTCAGTTGGGTTTGCTTTCCATGAGGCAAAGGCAAGTTGTTTCAGGACAACTGCCTCGCCACAAGCTTCAGTAAACCACGGGCGGGAGGAAGGGTAAGACAACTGAACACGAGAGGGGATAAAAGATTTTATTTTAGATCTGAACACGAGATATTTAAGATCGAGAGGGATTTTCTTTTGCTATCTTTATTTTGGACCAACCGCCATGATTACCACCACCAACCACGTCTCAACAGTCGTCACAACATCAACCACACACCACAACGCCGCTTCACCACAACAGCCACGACCTTTCCCGTCACACCTCGCAACCGTCGGATCGCCACCGTTCTTGCGCCGCTTGTGGGTACCGGTATTGGACTCGTGCAGGGCGCGCGCCGAACAGCGTGTACAAAACCACGGATTTTCCGCTCCAAAAACGGATCAAAAACGACTCACGCCCACTTTTGTTCCGTCCAATCGGTGAGCGAGGGGCGATTTGGCCCCGCCTCCAGGGCGTTGGAGGGCGGTCGCTATATGCAAATTCATGGATCAAAATGCATTCACGCCCACTTTTTCTCGGGCCAATGGGGAGCGAGGTGAAAGGTCGAAGGCAGGGGGTCAAAGGCGAAGCCACGGGGCTTATATAAGCGGCTGCGTTCGTCAGAAAAGGTCGTCGTGTGTGCGTTGGAAGGAGTTCGCAGGAGGAAGAGTTCGGAGTTGGAGTCGGAGCGAAGAGGACGGAGCTGTGGAGAGGCGGCGGCGGCGAAGGCAGACGAGGGGGTGCTCGCGTCGGTGCCGGGAGCTGCACACCAGGGAGGCCGACGGCGCGACCTGGTCGAGGTGGAGACGCTCGTCGCTGGACCCGAGACAGAGTACAAATCCTCCTTTCCCCGAGCATCAGCAACCCCCTCCTGTTTCCCCCCGCGCTGAGATAGTGCGACCAAGGGGGCCCCCTTCCCACCCCCTACCAGACACTGTCCGCGAGGCCCACGGAGTTGAGGCACCACCGCCGCTCCGCGTCTCATCACCAGACGGGTAGGCCCGACACGGTCTCGGCCCCAGGCCCGCCTACCCCCTCATCCTGGAGGGTGGTTCTCTTTTCTTTTGCTTTGGGTATGTGTTGTCGGCGCCGTCTGTGAAGTAGAATTGTATAAGTGTTGCCGTGTGCTCGGTAGTCGGATAGCTCTGCATTGTGTCTTCGCTTTTACATTTGCTTTTTGTGTAAAATTGCAGTGTTTCTTTTCCTTCTATGTGCTTTTGGTGGAATTGTATATGTGTGCTTTCCGTTCATCGCGAATAAATGTGCTTTATGTTGAACTGCTTTCCCGCTTCGCTTCGTCATTTCTTTCATTGAATCCTCATCTTGCTTCACGTAAAGGGTTGGTAGTGGGCTGAATACGCCCGATAATTAATCGAACCGTCGAGGCCGACGATAACACCGCTCGGTTATCCCGATAGTACGGAACGGGTCGCTTAAGTGGCCCGTGTCCGAAGTCGACCTGCGGCGAGGTGCGATCGCCCGGTCTACCCTCCGTGTGGGTACTTAGGTAGGTCGAATTTGGCGAGCAACCCTATCCCACGCGGGGGCCGATTGGCTCGATCGCGGTGAGACCGAAAGGTCCACCCGTGACTGGTTCCCGGCGTTAGTCCGAGAGGGTCACGACTGGATTGTCCGTCCGGTGGGCGACGTGTCGCGATTCGAGTTACGTGGCCGTCAACACGCCGGCGGGCGCGAATCCGTGACAATATATATATATATATATATATATATATATATATATATATATATATATATATATATATGTATATATATATATATATATATGTATATTATATGTATTGTTACAAATTTCGGTCCGCCCGGCGTGCGATCGGCCACGTAACTCAAATCGCGACCGCGTCGCCCACCAGAACAGACAATTCAGTCGTGACCCTCCTTGGAACTATTGCCAGGAGCTAGTCACAGATGGCTCATTCGACCCCACCACAATCGTGCCAATCGGCCACCCGCACAGGATAGGGTTGTTCGCCAAACTCGACCTACCTAAGTACCTGCGCGGGTAGTTAACCGGGCGATCGTACCTCGCCGCTGGCCGGCCTAGGACACGAACCGCTTAAGCGGTCCGTTCCGTGCTTAAGTGATAACCGAGTGGTGTTATCGCCGGCCCCGAGGGACGTGATTATTTGCCGGGTGCTTACACCCTCCACCAATTCCTTCCGTGATGCAAGATGGAACTTTCAAACAAAGGAAAGGACGCAACGAAACGGGGAACAGTTCGACAAGCACATTTATTACGCACTCAGACAAGGCAAGCACGTATTCACAGCCATACAGTAAGAATGCAACTTACAAGCAAGAGTTACAACCGAATAAAGCAATGTTTATTTACATGCACTTAAACAGTTTCTACTTTGCAAGACACGGCGCCACAACATGCATTCAAAGAAAACACAAGAAAAGACCCCCTCATAGACAAGGGAGTCAGACTGGGCGATTTGTTGGGCCTAATGGGCCTAATGCGCGTGGAACTTGGATGAGCGGCCAGGTCCACGAGACCGAAGGGTCCTACCCCGCCCTCGTGGCGCGATGGCGGGCAAGCTGCGATGTCAGCGTAGCTGCGCCTGGCTTGGTGCCCTGGCGTGGTCGGTGAGCGCTCTCCGGCGCTCCTCATCTGCCTTTGCCGTCGGCTTCGAGCTCCGTCTCCCGAATCGACTGCCCCGCCAACATTACTGACTTGACTGCCCCACCGACACTGATGCTGCCACTCCACTGCTTCCACTTGGTTCTTGACTTCTCTGCCGGCGTACTGCACCTGCCACTCCACTGCTCCCCGTTGGTTCTCTCCTGACTTACTGCACCTTTTTTTCTTCCGCGAGCTCGCGCTTATATAGCCCGGGGGAGGGGCGTCTGTAAATTTCTGGATCACAGCGGGTTCGGAGGCGGGGCTATGCCACCAGATGCTCAGCCATTGGGCGGATGAGAAGGGGGCGTGAAGCATTCCTGATCCGCTTTTTGAGGTGAAAGGAACGCATTCATAGCCCATGGCACAACGTGTGGTAGAAAGGCGGAGGTGGTGGGAGTTTGGTTGTTGGCGGGCGTCGTTTGAGAATGGCGGTGAAGTGATGCTTGTGGGATCGAGTTGTGGAGGTAAAGAGGTGAAGGTGGTGGTGGCGATTTGGTTGCTGGGGTGCGTTGTTTGTTCCAAAATAATGATAGAGAAAAGAAAAAGGGCTAACTCAAAGGATCACAGCCCTGCGAACATGGAAATTCCCTCAAGCAACGGTGGGGAAATCTAACTACACAATTACTTATCGTCATAACTGATCTAAGGACCCTTTATGGTGTATTGCGAATTTCCACAGCCGTAACACTACCTCCTCCCCTTTTTACAGACTCGTCCCGAGTCGTCGAATTTTCGTGTGCCATCATGTGTAAGTACTCCCCTAGTACGTTTTACCTTCGAATCCCTGAATGTGACATTCATGGTATTCGTGTCCCCAAAATAAATAACCTACGGGCTGAGTAACTAACTAAACAAACCCACTCATAACACAACTCATAACTCATAACACAAACCATACAGAAGACTTAAATAAATTGCCGGCGCTAAGACTTTCATGCCTGGGGCGCAAAACACATTTACAAGTACATCTTAACCTTACAAATCTTACACTAAACCATCGCCCAGGATCGATGGACTCTGCAAGAAAAACAACAGTCACAAGCAGGGGGCCAGGCTGCTTAAGCACACAGTCTCTGGCCTCCCCCCTTCTTAAAATGAATGCAGTGAACAAACAAACGATGCACGGGCTGCCGGTGCAGTCCCGTGTTGCAGCTGCCTACACGGCAGTCCCTGCAATTTGCGCTAGGATCTTGGCGCACATGGTAATGAACAAGGGGGGGGGGAATGCAAAACAGGGGTTGGTGGACATGGGCAGTAGGTATGGATGGCAAAGGTGAACAGGCAAGGCATGGCATGACAAGGCCGCTGTCGCAAACACAGCCGGCAGATGAAATGACCGGCACAGGCCTTGCAGTAAACACCAGTCGACGATCCGGCTGGCACAGGCCTTGCAGCAAACACCAGCAGACGATCTTGCCTTGAGCAGACGATCTTGCCTGGCACCTTGCCTTGAGATGGAGGCTGGCGGAGGGAGTGCAGTGGTGCTGGCCACTCTGAAGGTGGGCTCGGACCTACCTACTGTCTCCCTCCCAACCTATCGCCTTTGCCTGTCTCTGTTCATACCCACTCCCTTAATTTGTAAAAACCAATTTAGCCCAAACTAATTTTTTTGTTTTTATTTTTATTTTTACTTCCCCCACGATAATTAGTCTCCAAACCCCCTTTATCGTCCTTGTTCGGCTAACCTATCGTCTCCTAGCCTACTCCCAACCCCTACGTTCCCTTCCTGGAGGGGAATGAGGGAGAGCTAGTGTCCTGTGTCGAGGCCCAATTCAAGCCTCAGAATGGCCTCCTCAGACTTCAGCGATCTAACCCAAAGTGGGTCCAGCAGCCCACAACGAGAGCGAAGGGATGGATGGTGCGGAGGGTTACACTTCCTATCTACCCTAACCATTATTACTTTAACTACCCCGGGGCTTTCAACAAACGCCTCTCGCTTAAACTATCGGTTCTAACAACCAAGATTCCCGTCGCCTGTGTTGGTGTCACAATTTCGGGCCTCGCCCTCCAATTTTCCTCCCGTGCCCTCACACGGTCTCATGGCTGGGACGCGTGGCTCCCTTGGCAGGAACTACCCTCTGCCGATTCTGTGACAATGGCACCCCCGGGCACTACACTTCCTCCGAGCCTACCAGCTCCCTCAACACCGGGAATGCCCTCTCTGCAACCCCCCCTCCGATGCCCACGTGGCGTGTTGGCGCCCCGGGTCCCTTTCCGAGGGTCGCCCGTGCCCAGTATACTGCCCCCGTGGCATACAGTGGGGAGAACAAGTATTTGATACACTGCCGATTTTGCAGGTTTTCCCACTTACAAAGCACGTTGAGGTCTGTAATTTTTATCAGAGGTACACTTCAACTGTGAAGGATGGAATCTAAAACAAAAATCCTGAAAATCACATTGTATGATTGAAAAATAATTAATTTGCATTTTATTGCATGAAATAAGTATTTGATACATCAGAAAAACAGAACTTAATATTTGGTACAGAAGCCTTTGTTTGCAATTACAGAGATCAGACGTTTCCTATAGTTCTTAACCAGGTTTGCACAGACTGCAGCAAGGATTTTGGCCCACTCCTCCACACAGATCTTCTCCAGATCCTTCAGGTTTCGGGGCTGTCGCTGGGCAACACAGACTTTCAGCTCCCTCCAAAGATTTTCTATTGGGTTCAGGTCTGGAGACTGGCTCGGCCACTCCAGGACCTTGAGATGCTTCTTACGGAGCCACTCCTTAGTTGCCCTGTGTGTTTCGGGTCGTTGTCATGTTGGAAGACCCAGCCACGCCCCATCTTCAATGCTCATGCTGAGCGAAGGAGGTTGTTGGCCAAGATCTCGCGATACATGGCCCCATCCATCCTCCCCTCAATACGGTGCAGTCATCCTGTCCCCTTTGCAGAAAAGCATCCCCAAAGAATGATGTTTTCACCTCCATGCTTCACGGTTGGGATGGTGTTCTTGGGGTTGTACTCATCCTTCTTCTTCTTCCAAACACGGCGAGTGGAGTTTAAACCAAAAAGCTCTATTTTGGTCTCATCAGACCACATGACCTTCTCCCATTCCTCCTCTGGATAATCCAGATGGTCATTGGCAAACCTCAGACGGGCCTGGACATGCGCTGGCTTGAGCAGAGGGACCTTGCGTGCGCTGCAGGATTTTAATCCATGACGGCGTAGTGTGTTACTTCTGGTTTTCTTTGATACTGTGGTCCCAGCTCTCTTCAGGTCATTGACCAGGTCCTGCCATGTCGTTCTGGGCTGATCCCTCACCTTTCTCATGATCATTGAGGCTCCACGAGGTGAGATCTTGCATGGAGCCCCAGTCCGAAGGAGATTGACTGTTATCTCGAACTTCTTCCATTTTCTAATAATTGCGCCAACAGTTGTTGCCTTCTCACCAAGCTGCTTGCCTATTGTCCTGTAGCCCATCCCAGCCTTGTGCAAGTCCACAATTTTGTCCCTGATGTCCTTAGACAGCTCTCTGGTGTTACCCATTTTGGTGAGGTTGGAGTCTGATTGATTGAGTGTGGACAGCTGTCTTTTATGCAGATAACAAGTTCAAACAGGTGCAGTTAATACAGCTAATGAGTGGAGAATGGGAGGGCTTCTTAAAGACAAAACTAACAGGTCTGTGAGAGCCAGAATTCTTACTGGTTGGTAGGAGCTCAAACACTTATTTCATGCAATAAAATGCAAATTAATTATTTAAAAATCATACAATGTGATTTTCAGGATTTTTGTTTTAGATTCCGTTTTTCACAGTTGAAGTGTACCGATGATAAAATTACAGACCTCTATGTGCTTTGTAAGTGGGAAAACCTGCAAAATCGGCAGTGTATCAAATACTTGTTCTCCCCACTGTATGGCGCCCCGGGCCCCCGCATCATGCGGGCGCACCCGTGCCCACTACACTATCCCGGCCCCCCATGGGCCCTTGGCCTACCGTGGCCGACTAGCCCAGTGCCCGGGGTACCCACTCAGCGATACCATTCGTAGCCACGCTCCCAGCCCGTCAACAGGGCTCCTGCACCCCTCCAAGCGGTATCGAGCCTACTTTCCCACCAACAACAAAACGCCCTCCATTTTTGTCAATTTGACAAACCCCCTAACTCACATTACTCTGACCCCGGGGTCCCTTGGGCGGGAGTCACTCCTCCCCCAAATCACTCATTGCACCATGCATTCCGCAATCACTCCATACACTCAGACCCGCTGGCCTCACTCACTCAACATGTCTCCACTGCACAACTCTTCAACACACACCGCTGAATTCTGCCTTCCTGCTCACTACTTCCCCTAACTACCTCGTGCTCCCACGTCGTCCCTTACACTACAGCACGTTCCTTTTAACACTACTTAGCTAAGCTACGTCCCCTCTACACACTCAATGTCTGTCACTGTCCTCAAATATTATTTCCCATCTCCCATCCTAAATCTAAACTGAATGCCTCGAACTAATCCATTCCACGGGCACCATGAGGACTTACCCCTGCCCCATGAAGCCGGTCTAACTAAGCTAACCCTTCCCCATAACTAGTTCCATCCTGTGCCCGAGACAGGGAGTCTTTCACCCCTGCCTCGGGAATCTTGTTTACCGGAAGCGAGGCTTGCTTTGCTCAACCCTTTTCCTTTTCATTGCGCAGCATCAGCGCGGCAACTCACAACCTATGCACCTTGCCCATGACGTCATGGCAGCTGTTCGCGTGCCTCGTCCCTCTTGGACTGTACCATCCGGCAGGGATCTCCCCTCCTGCCGGATTCCAACCCTACATGCAGCCATGACGTCACCCTGCGCATTCAAAACAAGTCTCGCCTTTCGAGGGGTTCCCCACGCAAACACATGTGCTCTGCTCGTCGGAACTTTACACAAACACGCTCGCGTGGAGAACCCATCCGGTCCAAATCCGTTGTCCAGCCTACCTTTTGTCCGTCCGCGGGATCGGCAACATCCACCACTGGCGTTTACGGACCGGGTTTCACTCCCGCAAGCGCGCACGCGGCGGCCTCGTGCTTAGCACGGCACGAACCTCGCGCTCGCCGCTGGGTCAATCCGGCGCGGTCCCCAATCCAGCTGCAGCCGCTACCCAGCCTTTGTCCTTCACCTGTCGCCGTCGTCGTCTCCATTCCCTCCACGCGCTCAAACTCCCACGTGTCACAAGACACACACCTCACCATTACACTCGCTCTCGGAGACGCGGCTGCGTGCTCCCACATGCCGACCGCCATCTCCCTTGCATACCGCTCTCTCACACACACGGTCTCTCTTGCACTCGGCCATTCACTCACACATGCCATTTCTCTTGCACACGTGGTTCCACTCACACAGGGGGTTTCACTCATACCCGGAGCCTCTGTCACCCACACCCCTTCACTCACGCACGGCGTGCTGGGAAGCACGCATTTTACCACACACACCGGGACCACACTCTCAACCACACTGGGGATTCGTTCCACCACAAGGGTTTCCGGGCCTCCATACCCCCCAATCTCCTCGTGCACCCATCTACAGCACTCGCCCCCTCTAAATCGCTTGACACAACCGAACCCACCTGGTCGAGATCATCTTCAAGGGAGCATAGCGTCTCCCTCCGTTCCTGAAGGAGGCTATCCGGCTGCTCGCACCGGGTCTCGAGACATTCCCCGAGCCCTCCCCCCTCATCGTCCTCCACTAACTCCGTGTGTGTGTGCTTGTCTTTCACCCCGTCTTTATCGTGAAGTCTCTCCTCTACCGTTTCTACCTCCCGTGTCCCTGTTATTTCTTTTATTATTTCCGTCGTCTCCACGTGTCTCTTACGCGTCGCAGTGACCACATTTACTTTTTCTCTCTGTGTCACCGTCACTTCCTTTGTCACCTGCTCGAGTCTCGCCCAACGCGTCTCCCGAATTAATTTGTCCTCAACTGCCTCCATTGCGGGCCTGACAGCCGTTGCACTCCCCCCCCAGCTTGTTCGCTCCAGCACGTGGCGGCACCATTTTGAGCTCCACTGCCCGCGTTTCGCTCTCCGCAATCGCCATTATGCCCACCTTTTGCCCAGTCTGGAGATTCAGCCCCATGCTCTGTGTTTCACCCTGCAGTGTTCGCATATTCGCATCCATTTTGTCGTTCATGTTCTCCACAAATAGTTTCATAATCTCCATTACTTGCTGCCCTGTCATCCACCCTGGCCGCCCCCACTGGCTACATTTAGTGGTGTGGTTGTAATAATAAAAAACCAGATGGATGGCATCACCACTTTTCCCAACCCTGGGGGTAAGGATGTGTCTTCCTCATGGGTGTTTTCCATGGATTCCTTTACCATTGTCTCGACTATAAGACTACAATTAGTGGTGGGGTTATAACAGGAAGAACCGTCCGGGGCCATGGATCCTACATTATAACACATTCCTACTACCCCCAGCACCCGTTCGCCTTGAAAAGCCATCTTATTTCGTGGAATTAATTTTTATATCGCTCGTAATTTGGGGAACACGGAGGGTCACTTCACTCACCCTTGATCCGGTTCCGTGAATTTAGTTGGAGGCGGGATGGATTTGAATCCCACTCCCGGACACCAGTGTTACGAATTCTGGTCCGCCCGGCATGCGAGCGGCCGCGTACCTCTAATGGCAGCCGCGTCGCCCATCGGACAGACAATTCAGTCGTGACCCTTCTTGGAACTACTGCCAGGAGCTAGTCACGGGTGGGGGTTTAACCTCACCATGATCGTGCCAATTGCCCACCCGCGCAGGATAGGGTTGCTCGCCAAATTCGACCTACCTAAGTACATGCGCGAGTAGTCGACCGGGTGATCGTACCTCGCCGCAGGTCGGCCTAGGACACGAACTGCTTAAGCGGTCTGTTCTGTGCTACAGTGATAACCGAGCGGTGTTATCGCCGACCTCGACGGATGTGATTCTGTTTACCGGGCATTCAAAACCCACTACTCATTCCACGATACAAGATGGCACTTTCACAAGGGAAATGGACGCAACGAACGGGATACATTTCACACAAGGACATTTATTCATACAGCACACGTATTCATAAGCAAGGCAGTCATGCAATATACAAGCAAGAAATAGAAAACAAAAGCAATACGACCGACTATAAGCAAGGATCAATTTACATGCACAGTTACTTACTCAGTTTCTACTTGGCAGGACACGGCGCCACAGCATGCATACAAAAACAAAGAAATGGCCACCCCCAAAGACGGGGGTGGCAGACAGGGTCCGCGGACCTTTATGGCACGGGACCTGGAGGACCGAACAGGTCCCGTGAGACCGAAGGGTCTTGCCCGCGCCCTCTTGGCGCGATGATGAGCAGGTCGCGACGTCGACTCCCCACGGCCTTGCGTATCCGCGCCTGACCTCGGGCCCCTGGCATGGTCAGCGAGCTCTCTCCGGCGTTGCTGCTGGTGCTTCCACGACCCACGACCAAACAAGCAAAAGACTGAAGGGCAGAAGGGGCTTCAGGACCAGAGAGAGAGAGAGAGAGAAGCCCAAAACGAAGAGTCCAAACGAAGGGAGGGAGAAGAGAAGCCCAAGGGGTGACCAGCGCCACGAGACCAAGAACAAATGAGCCAGCATGAACCGAGAAGAGACCCCCGACCCTCGCGTCTGTTCACCTTTTGTAAAACGGGGCTCCGCCCTTCGCTCCTCCCCGTTTTCGGCTCCGCCTCCCTTCGAGAAGGTTCCCGACAAGGGGCGTTCCCTCACCCCGACCGCGTCACCCCACGCGTCCACCAATCGGGGGCGAGCCGTCCCACCCCGCCTCCGTCACACTCCTCGGAGAAACAGGCGGGAAAAATCCGCACGCCCATCGGAACTCCTTTGGTTTCCTTTTGCGTTCGACGGTTTTCAACGCGGCTTGTTGTTTGCGTGGAGGTTTGTTCAAAATAACAATATAAAAAAAAAAAAACGGCTATCTCAAAGAGTCGCAGCCCGGTGAACACGAAAATCTCTTTAAACAACGGTGGGGACCTATCTGAACATAAACTTTGCATCATAACTGATCTAAGGACCCTTTATGGTGTATTGCGAATTTCCACAGCCGTAACACTATTGTTGTGGACCAGGGGTCGAGGTGAGAAGACAAGGGGGGGAGAGAGTGGGGGGAAGGAAACTATCTCGGGTTCCCACTAGACTCTCTGGAATCTCAGGCCGTCACACACGGATAACTCCGTAACGCGGTGGGTTGCTAATCGATTGTAAAGGCCAAACACTCAACCACATGACCTAGGGTCCTCCGTCTAGACCGGTAACCGAATTATAATCACGTGATTTAATTACCGGGGGACATGCCCTCGGTACGCCTTGTCTGAACCGGGTCACCTTACTGGGTCAGATGCAGCCGAGCGACTGCCATCATTGCTAAAAGCTAAAACGGAACTTACCGGCTGAAAGAACGGATTGTTGGTAATAAAGTCCCAGCTAGGCTAGGATACAGACCATGCTGGATCAATGAAAGAAAAGACAAAAACGAGCTGAGAACATTTTTACAAAAGCATTCATTCCAGGCAGGTGGGGAAAAGAATGTGGCACAATGAATGGATTGATTGTTGTGTGTAAGCAGGAACAGGAAGGAATTTGTGAGGTACAACAACAAAACGAGCAACTTACTAAAGCAGACACAGAGCAGACTTGTACCGATATATCTTCTGCAATCTTAAATTGAAGCTAGGACTGGCGCCATTACATGCACACACACACACACACACACACACACAAACACACACACACACACACACACACACACACACACACACACACACACACACACACACACACACACACACACACACACCCGATAAAGAGGAGTTAATTAGAAGAAAGGTGAGGAGATGATGCTAACGATCTCGTAATACCTTGCACGGTTGACCGAACGCGCTACCCAGTACGTTTTGGGGGATGCTCCCCTGAGCGATCCCTCCTTGAGAGCTGGTGCGTCGTCTCCTGCTTGGCTCCATTGCCGGCGCAATGCGTGCACCAATCCACAGAAAGGGCAAGACTGTCTGGCGTGAGGAAGGACTTTAGGTGGAGCCAGGTGAGTGGGTTGTGCCAACGACGAGAGGCAGTCAGAATCAGGTTGGTGGGTGGAGAAGGTGGAGTCAGCACGCGAGGTCAAAGGTCGAGAGACAGGCAGATGGAGTAGGCGGATCCAGACAGCGAATGTTGGGATTATACGAAGGCGGCTATCGACAGCAAGTGGGCAGAGTGGCAGACGGGACTGACGGAGCAACAGGTGCATGCAGAGAATGATCAATGGCCAGACAAAGAGGAAGAGGACGACGACGGACGGCTTCGCGATCCGTCCTTTATATGCCCAGTGGTGCAGGGCGATGCGCCGCCCCAAAGCGATGCGTCGTCACCCGAATTGTGCATTCTGATTGGGCCCTGCGCTGCCTGGCTCCCATGGCCGGAAGCGGCCTCATTGGTGCATCCGGCGAGACATCGCCGAGCTGTGGAATTGTCTTGCTCCGAACACCGCGGCATGAATCGTCCCACACCAGACTCCTGGGCCGTGCTCTCGGCGAGGGCGAGGTCGAGGGCTGCGCCGCCCGCTCCGTGGCATGCCATGCGGCCCGGGCAATCTGGGTCGTGCATCCGAACCTCTGCTTGGTGGCGGCTGCATCGAGGCGGAGGTGCGGGAAGATATTGGTGGCCGAGGTGGCGAGCAAAGGTTGATAGTAAGATGTCATTGTAATCAGCGCGCAGACCTGATTGAAGAGGTGTGCCATGCGTGCGCCGCACAGTGCAATGGTAATAATTATCACGGGGCTGCGCGCGGGTCCGCTATCGTGCATGCGGCTATTTATCACAGTGGTGATCCTCACAGGCGGCTGCGTGAGCACGATGCCAGCCCCGATCTGTGTCGTGGATTGAAGGAAAGGATTGGATATAATTATTAGTAGCATATTTGGGTTGAAAAGAGTATGCCGTGTGCGTCCTGTACAGCATTGGGATTTAATGTATGGCTCTAATATTCCTTTAGACTCCGTATTCTTGCAACGGAGGGTTTTTTCATCGTGTCTTTTGGTCTCCGCGAGGACATTCTTGCATACATGAGGAATGTACCATGGCGGCGAAAAGGAATAAAGAGATACAATCAGACCTAACTATAAGACCCACACAACGCACTTTGTCCCGTTTAACCATTAGACATGAAGGAAAGATCGAACTGCATGTATATTAATGAAATAATTGTCTGGGGATCACTGTATGTTTGGTGCCATTGCCTTAGAGGCATGCGATCTTCAGAACCGCAACTTTGTGCACATGTTGTATTACAACCTGAAATTTAAAGGAATTAAATTGAGATGTTTTTTTTTGTCATCTATCAACACAAAATACCCCATAATGTCAAAAGTGGAATTTTTTTTTTCGAATTTTTTTACAAATTAATCAAAACTGAAAAGCTGAAATGTCTTGAGTCAATAAATATTCTAAAAACCCTTCCCTGCTGTGTTACAGAGCGTTGGCAAAAATATTCTTTACATTTGGCAACAAGATACTCCAGCAGTGAGTGGGGATACCCATGGGTGCTTTCTTTACAAATTTACTCCTGTACGAGTCTGATTGGGTCCAGGACAGGTGCAGGAATGAACAGCCCTCTCTCTCAATGGTGAAGAATCACTTAAAAAATTTAATAATTCTCGTATCCAGATCCGGATTCGGATTTTCACCAAAACCGAATCAATTCGTCTTTGCAACACACCCAACTTGTCCACCAAGTTTCGTCTGAATCCATCCACATTTTGAGATATATATATATATATATATATATATATATATATATATATATATATATATATATATATATAAAATCTATTCATCCTTGTCACACACCCGTGTCCACCAAGTTTCATCCAAATCCATCCACAACTTTTTGAGATATCGTGCTATATATCGTTTTTAGCCCGATCTCTCCATGGTGAAGAAGCACTGAAAAAATTCTAGTCGTCGGATCCGGATCCGGATCTTCATTAAAATCGAATCAGTTCGTCCTCATCACACACCGAACCTGTCCACAGAATTTCATCTGGATCCATTTCCAACTTTTTGAGATATCCTGCACAGATAGACAAACTGACAGGAAGGGGTGAAAATATAACCCCCTTCACCTTCGGTGGCAGAGGTGACAAGAAGACGTTGTGCAGAGCACGATACTTGAAAAATCCATTAAACAAATTTGACCTCAAACATAATTGGTGATTGAATTCAATGCCCAAATATGCAATTCCTCCTCAAATTTCAAGTCAATCGGATGAAAATTGACAATTTTAGAAATTCGGCCAATGTTGTCCTTTTGGTCCATGTTGACCTCAAAAACAATAGGCTTCTTACTTATGACAAACTCTACCATGTGGTGAAGTTTCCTGAAGATCGGTTTAAAATTGTGACCTGTTGGCGATAAACAGACAAACAGAATAACAAAATCGACGAAACAATACACTTGAAAAATCTTTGATTTTTCATGTAACAAACAAACAAACAAACAAACAGACAGACAGGGTAAAAACATAACCTCCTTCCACCTTCAGTGGCGGAGGTAAAAATAGTAGTTGGAGATTTTGAGTTCTGGGAGAACGTCCTCTCACCTCCCGAAACCCGCAAATGGAGATAACAACCAGCGAGAAGAGGACTGTCTCCTGGAGTTGCAGATATTTGTAAATTGTGGGTGGTCCACCTCAAACCGAAGTGTCTCCGAGAACATTATTTGTTAATGGAGCATGAGGGATCAAGTTCATGAGGCTGTGCAACTGTTCTTCCTGGATGGCCAACTCATAATTTCTGCCAGAATGAGAAGGAAGTCATTAATAAAGTCCATGAGAGAGAGGGAGAGAGAGCCACCTGTGGGATAGACAGGTGTAAGGTGTGTGCACAAGGAATTGTCTTCTAACTTGACATTTCAAAGGATATTGAAGAGACTATTCCCCACTGGTGTGAATCACCCCCCCCCCACTACGAAAAAGTGTCCATGGTAAAAGCTCAGAGTAGAACTTTTTGAACTTGGGGCCAAACTTAAGGCCCGGTCACACCTTGACGTTTTAGCCAGCGATGGCAACGTATTAAAATGTATGTAAAACGCTGGCTGACGTTGAACTTTTGATGTTTTTTTTTAAAGATTCGGACGTATTCATAGCGACTTGGTCTTATGTATAACGCATTGGTAACGGACACAGAACGTTTCGTTGTGTTATAGATAACTTATACCAACGAATGCTGAACCTGTTGTCGGCCTACACAACCGATGCCCAACGATAGTCTAATTTAGGCATAGCGCGTTGCACGCATCGCCGACAATGTCGTGACGTAGCCTATTAAAAGGCTGACGCACAACGATTCGAATCATAACTGCCGTAGAAATGGAAGTGTCAACATCGCGGTCACACTTTGGCGATCTTGCCAGCGTATGCCGACCTAAGAAAAATGTGTCTAAAACGTTGGGGCACGTCAAATACGGTATGAGTAAGTTTGGTATACGTGAGTACAACGCTAAAGTACGCTATCATACGTCGTAGTAAGTAGAGTACGTCAAGAAATTTTAAACATGTTCAAAATTTTACGACGTACTCAGCGTATGACACACGTTCTGCATGCGATGGGGATAAGTTTTACACACGATATGTGGACGCTTACACACATCCACAAAAGCTACTTTTAAGCTACTCATAAGTCGAAACACGTCGCGGTAATGTCTTTTTTATGCGAAACTTATTTCTAACTTATGTTTGACGTGCTTTGAACTAATTCTTTACGTAGTCCCAACACACATCGACGTATGTAGACGTATTCCAATGACGTCTTCCGGTCGACAAAAAAAAAAAATTAACGTGTTTCTAGCTTACAACTGCCATATAAAGACGTGTTCCCAGTGGTTTTGGGAATTGGTATATAAAAATGCTGCTCTTAAAAGGGGAACCCAACAGTGTTTTCGAGTCCTTTTTGAGTCGATGTCCATGTCAGCAGTAACAGTATCAGTATCAGTATTAGTATTAGTATTAGTATTAGTAGTGGTTTGTTCATGTTGGCAGTAGTAGGTGAGTGTTAGGGGGAGGGTGTGGGTTATGATGGATCGTCCTTGCGTTTAACGATTTAAATGATAAACTTAACGATTTAAATGGCTGCATCTCCACTATTGAAAGTAGACGCTTGCGCTCAACAATTGGATTTTTTTACACTCAACGACTTTTACACGGTACCACTCAGCTATTTTCATTGTTTACAATGAACGATTTAAATTGCTGTCACTCGCCTTTGTTTTTTGACGCTGGGGTTTAGAAATTTGAAGCGTTTCTTCTGAGCGTGTTAAAACGCTCAAACTCGACTATTTTAAATAGACGCTGCCGATGGACAATTGGAATCATAGCCAAGCGAGACATCGAAGTGTGAACATCCTCGTCATGCCGAAGAAAAGTTTGAAGAATGCTACAAATAAGTGTCCTGGCAGTGGCCGTGGACGCTGACGCAAGGACGATCCATTATACCGATGTCTTTCAGCCTATGAGTAACTTAAAAGTAACGTCTGTCGATGTGTGGCAACGATCGCGTAACGTGCCAACAACACGTTAATCATAGGTTAGAAATAAGTTTCGGGTACTCTCAACATTACCTCGGCGTGTCTCAACTTATGATTAACTTACAAGTAGCATGTGTTGACGTCTGTCAACGATCGCAGACCGTGCATACAACTTGTGGCCAGCGTAGCGGAACGTGTGAGTCATACGCCGGCATACATCGTGAAATTTCAAGCATGAAAAAATATGAGGACAACCAAAAAGTACAACGTTTAAAGCCAACGTACAACGACGTATGGCAGTGTTTTTCAGCGTGCTCTCAATGTTATCAAAACTTACCCATAACGTATTCAACGTGTGCCAGCGTTTTAGAAAAAAAATTCAAAAATCGGCATACGTTAGCTAAAACGTCAAGGTGTGACCGGGCCTTAACCCACGTGTTGTGGGTTATGATCCCAAACACATGTGCTGAAAGATAAGACAGGTGTAGTCCTGTCATCACTCACTTAAATGTTCGCTTGTCCGAAATGTTATTGACGAAGGTGGATGGAGGTTATGTTTTCATCTCTGTCTGTCTGTTGGTCTGTGTGTCTGTCTGTGAGGAGGATATCTTAAAAAGTTATGGACCGATTTGAACGAAAGTTGGATAGGTTGGGTGAATGCCAAGGACGAAATGGTTATATTTTGGTGAAGCTAATCTGGATCTGGATCCGGATAAGACAAATTTTTTAAGTGATTCTTTACCATTGAGAGAAAGCTGGCGAAAACCGACATATAGCACGATATTTCAAAAAATTGTGAACAGATTATGACACATTTAATGGAAATAAACAAATATTTACAAAGGACAATAATTCAAAAGGTAATGATAATAATGAAGTCAATATATCCTACAGTCGAGCCACCTCTTCACAAAACTTGGAATCGAGGAGCTTCTATTTGCACGTGCAGACGCGCACCACTAAATGGTGCCTCGTTGCTTCTCTTGTAGCAGGACAAACGCATGCCAGGCAACTCGCGAGCGGAACTCCACACCAAGGCTCAGAGACCCAGTGCAACGGCTTCATGCGCCGATCGTCCTCACCGACCCAACTAAGAGCCAAAGGTCAGCGTCTTGATTCACCACGCGAGCCAAATCACCTCAACACGAATACAAGGATCGTGCCGTCCTCCTTGAGCGTGCACTCACCCTCAACTCTTGCCTCTCAAAAAATGCACAACCAACCCTTTCTCTTCAATCACTCCTCTCAATCCTCCACCTGCAGGGTGTGGCTTGCTCACCTGAAACCTGGGAAGGTGGGGCTTTCCGTCCGCTTGTAGGTGTTTTAGCGATGCGTTTCCCCATCTTTATTGCCGATCTTGAAATATAAAAACATAGGGAAAAATCACAGGAGGGCAATCACATACCGGGGAAACTTATTCTTACTCCAAAGCTAATTAACACCGCACCCATACGAGCATAAGTGAGGTCGAGCACTGATGTTGGGTGATTAGGTCTGGCTTGAAGTCGGTGTTCCAATTAATCCCAAAGGTGTTCAATGGGGTTGAGGGCAGGGCTCTGTGCCTTCCAGTCAAGTTCTTCCACACTGTTCTCAACAAACTATTTCTGTATGGACTTCGCTTTGTGCACGGGGGCATTGTCATGCTGGAGGCCAAGCCCGAACTATGAAAAACAGTCCCAGACCATTATTCCACCTCCACCAAACTTTACAGTTGGCACGATGCATTCGGGCAGGTAGCGTTCTCCAGGCATCCGCCAAACCCAGATTCATCCATCGGACTGCCAGGTGGTAAAGCGTGATTCATCACTCCAGGGAACGCATTTCCACTACTCCGGAGTCCAATGGTGGTGAGCATTACACCACTCCAGCCGACGATTGGCATTGTACATGGTGATCTGAGAGCTTGTGGTGGGGCAGCTCAGCCATGGAAACCCATTTCATGAAGCTCTCGACAAACAGTGCTTGTGCTGACGTTGCTTCCAGAGTCAGTTTGGAATTCGGTAGTGAATGTTGCAACCGACGGACAATTTTTCCGCGCTACGCACTGCAGCACTCAGCCGTCCCGTTCTGTGAGCTTGTGTGGACTACCACTTCGTATCTGAGCTGTTGTTGTTTCGAGACGTGTCCACTTCACAATAACAGCACTTACAGTTGACCAGAGCACCTCCAGCAGATCAGAAATTTGATTAACTGACTTGTTGAAAAGGTGACATCCGATGATGGTGCCATGTTGAAAGTCACTGAAATATTCAGTATGGTCCATTCTACTGCCAGTGTTTGTTTATGGAGATTGTATGGCTGTGTGCTTGATTGTATACACCTGTCAGCAATGGGGTGTCTGAAATAGCCGAATCCACTAATTAGAAGGGGTGTCCGCATACTTTTGGCCATGTTGTGTATATATATATATATATATATATATATATATATATATATATATATATATATATATATATATATATATATATATATATATATATATATATATATATCTTCTTCTTCTTCTTCTTTCGGCTGCTCCCGTTCGGGGTCGCCACAGCGGATCATCCGTATGATCCGCATAGTTATTTGGCACATGTTTTACGCCGGATGCCCTTCCTGACGCAACCCTGGTCGCCTCTTACGACACAGGGATAATATATATATATATATATATATATATATATATATATATATATATATATATATAATCTGCAATCAATCCTCCAACCAACATCACTGTGATGTCACAGTCACGTTGGGCTATACTGCCACCCTTAGGGGGCACCTCAACGTGTGACTCAGGCTTAATGGGGAATGGTTCACAATGGCACAACAAGAGAAAAAAGCATCGCTGCTATTTTGATGTTTCACCCTTATGAGAGTTCATCCTTATCCTGACGATGCAGTTAGGGGAAGGGAGTGGGGGTGGGACGGTTACTGGCTGGATAGCTTTGGAGGTATGCGCACTTGCCTTTGAGCTACGTAGTGTAGGTTCAAGTCTCGAACCAGCAATAAACTGTTACGTTGGTTTTCCACGTGTAGGGTGACGCGTCGATGCATGTGGAATAAACATGCAAAATATATCACAAATATTAAGCCGGAGGACTTTTCTGCCAGCACTCATTGATGTCCAATGTTAAAGATCCCATGGTGTCCTTAATGAAGAGTATGTGAGCTATCACTGACATTGTGAAAAAATCACAAATTCTGGCGCAATGTCTCTCGCCAACCTCAATGTCTCAATGCAATGTAACTCTTAGGTGTGGCAATACCCACAATGTGAGTCAAGGGACACCTTTGTCCTGCAATGGACTGACAAATGGCTTATGGTATATCTATTGCTTCTTCTATTGTAAGTATTTGTATCAAACTTTCATCGGAGAGCATGTTTTGCTGGTGAGCGGTTTTAGCCGTTTTGGCGGTTTGAGCGATTCCTGGGATTCAACGTGAAATCGTTGAGATGTCTAAAAATAAGGTTTTAAAATACTTCATCATTGATGAAGTTTTGGAACATGTAAAAGAGGGCTTGGGTTAAATGGGGGCTTGTTTCCCATACTTAAAATTGCTCTTGTGGTGCTGTACAGACATTGGTGATCTATTATACAACATACTGTTCTTCAGAGAGGATGTTTCTCACTGAAATATCCCACCCACCATCATCCATCAACAAGATATCCCACACACCATCATCCATCAACAAGATATCCCACTCATCATCATCCATCAACAAGATATCCCACCTATCATTATCCATCAACAAGATATCCCACCCACCATCAATCAACAAGATATCCCACCCACCATCATCCATCAACAAGATATCCCACACACCATCATACATCAACAAGATATCCCACACACCATCATACATCAACAAGATATCCCACACACCATCATACATCAACAAGATATCCCACACACCATCATCCATCAACAAGATATCCCACCCATCATCATCCATCACTGAAATATCCCACCCACCATCATCCATCAACAAGATATCCCACCCATCATCATCATCCATCACTGAAATATCCCATCATCTCTGGGTGTAGAGAAACCCCGTGGTACACCCTTTGAATGAGTACTGAACAGGGCGAGGGCATACGAAGCTACCTGTGCATCGAGGAGAGATTTCCTCTCATTGCGACTTTGTGGTGGTTTTTCGGTGTGCGTCACACGGTCAAAATTGAGCGTTAAGCCGGCTGTCTCGTCCACATTTATTAGCTGGTGGACATGAAAGATCGTACCATCTTTAGTGAGCAGTAAGCAAGGTATCGCCAGCTGCCTGAACAAATTACAAATTCCTTCCCTTACGCACCTTCAGTCGATCATCCCGCCTGGCCAGCAGGTTCGTGAAAAGAAAAAGGTCGTGGCCACATTTTGACCATAACTTGGCACGCAGCATTTAAAAGGGGAGAGCACGAACAAACAACCATCACTTGGTCGACCTTTTTGTGGGTGATTGACCTTCGTTGCATGAAATGCTCAAAATACTTCAGGAACGACATTTGTTCACACCAGGAACATGTGTTCACACCATGGATGTGTTCACACTAGGAACATGTGTTCACACCATGGATGCGTTCACACTAGGAACATGTGTTCACACCATGGATATGTTCACACCATGGATGTGTTCACACTAGGAACATGTGTTCACACCATGGATGTGTTCACACTAGGAACATGTGTTCACACCATGGATATGTTCACACCATGGATGTGTTCACACTAGGAACATGTGTTCACACCATGGATGTGTTCACACTAGGAACATGTGTTCACACCATGGATATGTTCACACCAGGAACATGTGTTCACACCATGGATATGTTCACACTAGGTACATGTGTTCACACTCGGAACATGTGTTCACACCATGGATGTGTTTACACGAGGAACATGTGTTCACACCATGGATGTGTTTACACTCGGAACATGTGTTCACACTCGGAACATGTGTTCACACTCGGAACATGTGTTCACACCATGGATATGTTCACACTCGGAACATGTGTTCACACCATGGATATGTTCACACTAGGAACATGTGTTCACACTAGGAACATGTGTTCACACCATGGATATGTTCACACTAGGAAAATGTGTTCACACTCGGAACATGTGTTCACACTAGGAACATGTGTTCACACTTGGAACATGTGTTCACACCATGGATGTGTTTACACGAGGAACATGTGTTCACACCATGGATGTGTTTACACTAGGAACATGTGTTCACACTCGGAACATGTGTTCACACCATGGATATGTTCACACTAGGAACATGTGTTCACACTAGGAACATGTGTTCACACTAGGAAAATGTGTTCACACCATGGATATGTTCACACTAGGAACATATGTTCACACTCGGAACATGTGTTCACACTAGGAACATGTGTTCACACCATGGATATGTTCACACTAGGAACATGTGTTCACACCATGGATATGTTTACACTAGGAACATGTGTTCACACCATGGATGTGTTCACACTAGGAACATTTGTTCACACCATGGATATGTTCACACTAGGAACATGTGTTCACACCATGGATATGTTCACACTAGGAACATGTGTTCACACCATGGAAATGTTCACACCATGAATGTGTACTGCAATCACAGACATATGAGGACGTTTTTATGATTTCCTATCTTGAGGTATAAGTAGTTATTAATAAGTAATTATTAGTAACCATGCATGTTTATATGTTAAACATCGAAATAAAACAAGGCATTTGCATTTGTACACTATCGTGTCTTGTCAGTAACTGGTTCTTTGAACATTATGTTCAATTTTCCTTTAATTTCCCTTCGGAGGATTGGAGAGTACAAAATGTAACAACATTATTTAAGAAAGAATCCAGAGAAGAATTGGGAAACTATAGACCTGTTAGTTTGACTTCAGTTGTGGAGAAGGTGTTGGAGATATTAATTAAGGACCAGATGAGGAACCATTTAAACAAATACAAACTAATTAAAGGTAGTCAGCATGGGTTTACCAAAGGTAGTTCCTGTTTAACAAATCATTTAGAGTTCTACTAAGCAGTGTATGATTGAGTGGACGAGGGAAAGGCAGTGGATAAAGTATATCTAGACTTTAAGAAGGTATTTGATAAGGTACCACATCGGAGGTTGTTAGCCAAGGTGAGGGCTTGTGGAGTGGATGGTCAGGTAGATAATTGGATTGCAAACTGGCTGTGAGTGGGAGGATGTCTTGCTGGGAGGATGTAAGTAGTGGGGTACTTCAGGGATCAGTACTCGGACCATTACTATTCATTATTTACATCAACGATTTGAATAATGGGATAAGGAGTAAGCTTTCCAAATTTGCAGATGATACAAAACTTGGAAGTAAGGTGGTTATCAGAGGGGGTGGTTATCAGATTCAGGAAAGTATTGATACTTGTATAGATTGGGTAAAAGATTGGCAGATGTAGTTACCCTGAGCAAGTGTAAGGTGTTGGGGTTGGGGAAGAACAATGAAAATAGAGATAACAGGATGTAAGGGGTAATTTTGGAGCGTGTCACACAGGAGAAGGATCTGGGGGTGGTAAAGATACGGGAGGTAAAGATACGGGAGGTAAAGATACGGGAGGTAAACAGTCAGCACAGTGCCAGGGTTGGTTACGAGGAGAAAGAAACTAGAAAGTTTTCTAGCACTAGAAAGGAGTTGGTTACGAGGAGATATGATAGAGATGTTTAAGATAATGAAAGGAAGAGATAAAATAAGTGAAGATGATGAATTATTCAACAGAGTAGACAGTGATGGGACCAGGGACCACAACCTGAGAGTAAATAAGAGGAGAGTTAAGATGGTCGTAAGGTAGGGAACTTTCACTCAGTGAGTAGTTAATGCATGGAATGGTCTCCCTGGAAAGGTAGTGGCAGCAAAAAAGTTGATAAGTTTGAATTAGAATGAGATAGGGACCTGTAAGTTATGGACAAAGAGGGTATGGGGATGTTGATAAGACTTTTAGGTAGTTTGAGTATTGATGGGTGATTGTGTACGGAGTGCTGTTGGTGAGGGTCTCAACAAGGGGTGGTGTGTGATTCATGTTGTGTGGTTCATGGTGTGTGGTTCATGTTGTGTGGTTCATGGTGTGTGGTTCATGTTGTGTGGTTCATGGGGTGTGGTTGATGTGTGGTTCATGGTATGTGGTTGATGTGTGGTTCATGTTGTGTGGTTCATGGTGTGTGGTTCATGTTGTTTGGTTCATGTTGTCTTGTACATAGTGTGTTGTTAATGTTGTGTGGTTCATGGTGTGTAGTTGGTGTGTGGTTCATGGTGTGTTGTTCATGGTGTGTTGTTCATGTTGCGGGTTCATGGTGTGTGGTTGATGTGTGGTTCATGTTGATGTGTGGTTCATGGTATGTGGTTGATGTGTGGTTCATGTTATGTGGCTCATGGTGTGTGGTCCATGGTGTGTTGTTCATGTTGTGTGGACATGGTGTGTGGTTGATGTGTGGTTCATGTTATGTGGTTCATGGTGTGTGGTTCATGTTGTGTGGTTCATGTTGTGTGGTTCATGGTATGTGGTTGATGCATGATTCATGGTATGTGGTTCATGTTGTGTGGTTCATGGTGTGTGGTTCATGGTATGTGGTTCATGTGTGGTTCATGGTGTGTGGTTGATGTGTGGTTCCTGGTGTGTGGTTGATGTGTGGTTCATGTTGTGTGGTTCATGGTGTGTGGTTCATGTGTGGTTGTTGTGTGGTTCATGTTGTGTCATTCATGGTGTGTGGTTCATGGTGTGTGGTTGATGTGTGGTTCATGTTGTGTGTTGTTCATGGTGTGTGGTCCATGTTGTGTGGTTCATGTTGTGTGTTGTCCATGGTGTGTGGTTCATGGTGTGTGGTTCATGGTGTGTGGTTTATGGTGTGTGGTTCATGATGTGTGGTTGATGTGCGGTTCCTGCTGCGTGGTTGATGTGTGGTTCATGTTGTGTGGTTCATGGTGTGTGGTTCATGTGTGGTTGTTGTGTGGTTCATGTTGTGTCATTCATGGTGTGTGGTTCATGGTGTGTGGTTGATGTGTGGTTCATGTTGTGTGGTTCATGTTGTGTGTTGTTCATGGTGTGTGGTCCATGTTGTGTGGTTCATGTTGTGTGTTGTCCATGGTGTGTGGTTCATGGTGTGTGGTTTATGGTGTGTGGTTCATGATGTGTGGTTTTTTTTTTTTTTACCCAAGACGGTCTTCCCCATTCCCCACTCCTCCGCAGAAAGAAAGAAATATACAGAAATACAATTAAAAATTAACCACGCCCACACCACTGCTATTGGTTGAACAATGGACATGTAAATGGTACGAAGTTCATGAGGTGAAAGTACTAACAAGTTGTTACCGATGTAAACTCCACCACGGGATAATAATTATCATAAGAGTTCGTGGGGACGACCCGTGATCGGGCGTGTTGTCCAAAATTCCCAATAATCAAGCTTCAGTCGGGATGAAACCAGCCGACGGTTTGTTCACTGAATTTTGGTAAAATATTAATGAACTAATTAGATACACTCAATTATTAATTTTAATGGGTTAACCGCACACCCTCGTGGGAAGCGAACACACCACGTGGACTGTAATACGCACGTGGGAAGCGAACACACCACGTGCTACACGAACCCACGTGGACTGTAACACCCTCGTGGGAAGCGAACACACCACGTGGACTGTAATACGCACGTGGGAAGCGAACACACCACGTGCTACACGAACCCACGTGGACTGTAATACGCACGTGGGAAGCGAACACACCACGTGCTACACGAACCCACGTGGACTGTAACACCCTCGTGGGAAGCGAACACACCACGTGGACTGTAACACGCACAACGAGCACCCACACGAACCCACGTGGACTGTAACACCCTCGTGGGAAGCGAACACACCACGTGGACTGTAATACGCACGTGGGAAGCGAACACACCACGTGGACTGTAACACGCACGTGCTACGCACAACGAGCACCCACGTGGACTATAACACCCTCGTGGGAAGCGAACACACCACGTGGACTGTAACACGCACGTGCTACGCACAACGAGCACCCACACGAACCCACGTCATACATACCCACGGTGCAAAACACGCACACATGCACACACGCGCACACGCACACGCACACACACACACGCACGCGCGCACACACGCACACACACACGCACGCGCGCGCACACGCACGCGCGCGCACACGCACACACACACACACACACACACACAAACCGCTCCCCACGTGCTGCACAATTACGTTCGAGTTTCGCTCTGAAGGAAGATTGATTCATTGAGACGGGGCGAGGTGCGGCGACTTAAATGAAGGACCCACCTGTCTATCAAGATGGTATCGAGGGTAATTATATGATACTCGGGACCACCTAGTGAGGGAAGGATAATTTAGTCCGTTCAATCACTCCGCACTCGCTGTTACACGAATTAGGCGCCATTATAACGAGGCGGTGGCAGCTGTGAAAACAGGCGCTCGGGGTGTGGAGAGAAGTCGCGTCTCATCCGAACGTGATATCGGCCTTGTGGCCGCTTCCTGCTGCAAGTTACTTGGCAGCTCGCGGGGAGGACACGTTCGCGCCATTTCTTTGTCCTAAACTTGGCCACGTGCTGCCGTAACTATGCGGTCTTGATTCGATGGGGGATGAGGGAGTGGGGATGCGAGTGGGGTTAGGGGATAAGGGATGTGGGGAGGATTAGGGGGAGGGAGTGGGGATGAGGGGTAGCAGTCGTTTACCACGTGTAAATTTCTTTGCATTCGTTTTTGATCGAGATTTGGAATAATTTGTTCCAAAATAATTTTCGACATCAAGCCGAGTGCCGCGAATTTGTACTTCATGGCACGCACAAGGGGTTCATTACATCGCAACACCACGTGTGTTAATATGGCACAATCAGAATGGAGGTTATGTTGTGGAAATACGCGTCGGGACAGCCGGCTTAACGTCTGTTTAGTTCGAATCGGCGAATCCCAAGGGGGTGTACTTGCCATGACCAGGGCCGTGATTTCACTGTGTGTTTAATCAGGCAAATCGTTGGTGGAAGATCACAAGTTCGGTTCAATAAGTGATAAGCATCCGACCGCGAATACACCGTCTGAGGTTTCTCATGGCTCTCCGGAATTGCAGGGAAAACACAAGCCACGTTTAACTGCACAATATTGCAATACTTACTCGGAGATAAGCAGCAACATGACAAACCGAGCTTTAGCAACAAACAAAAGAACAAACAAAACAAAAAACCAAGCTTAAGCAACAAACAAAACGATAAACCAGCTTGAGCAACAAACAAAACGATAAACCAGCTTAAGCAACAAACAAAACGATAAACCGAGCTTAAGCAACAAAAAAATGATAAACTGATCTCAAGTAACAAACAAAAAGATAAACCAGCTTAAGCAACAAACAAAACGATAAACCGAGCTTGAGCAACAAAAAAATGATAAACTGATCTCAAGTAACAAACAAAAGGATAAACCAGCTTAAGCAACAAACAAAACGATAAACCGAGCTTAAGCAACAAACAAAATAATAAACTGATCTCAAGCAACAAACAAAATGATTAACTAGTTTAAGCAACAATCAAAACGATAAACCAAGCTTAAGCAACAAACAAAATGAAAAATCACTCGTATAGTGACACTTGGCGAAATGGAATGGCGCATGCTGGAGCGTATGTGTACCTCTGCCAAGGTGAAGAGTTTAAATTTTGAATCCCACTCATCGGTCGGATTTGAATCTGGACCTCAACCAAAATCGAATTGGCTTGTTCTTGTCACTTAACCAACTCGTGCACCTAGTTTTGTTATAACTCATGCACAACTTTTTGAGATTTCACACGATATCATTTTTAGCCGAATCCCTCAATGGTGAAGAATCACTTAAAAATTAAATAACTCGTATCCAGATCTGGATATTTTGAAATTAAATCTTTTGAGATAGTTTGAGATATTTTGACATGTATATCATTTTTGGCCGCATCTCTCAATGGTGAAGAATCACCTGAAAAATTCTCGAATCCTGATCTGGATTCAGATCTTCACCAAAACAGAAACAATTGATCCTTGTTACACAACCAATCTGTCCACCAAGTTTCATCTGAATTCATCTCCAGCTTTTTGAGATATCATGCAGTATCATTTTTAGCCCCATCTCTCAATGGTGAAGAATCGGTTAGAAATTAAATAATTCCTGTATCCGGATCTGGATTCAGATCTTCATCAAAATTGAAACAATTCTTCCGAGTGGCACTCCCAACCTGTGCATCAAGTTTTGTGTGAATCCACCCATAACCTTTTGAGATATTGTGCTGTATATCGTTTATGGCCCGCTCTCTCAATGGTGAAGAATCATTTTTGAAATTCCCAGATGCGGATCCGGATTCGGATCTTCACCAAAATTTAGCATTGCCGTCCTTGCCGGTCACCTCCACACACACAAAAAAAATTCAAAACGATTGCTTGAAAACTTTGGCCAAAAATCGTGTGATAAACCAGCCTAAGCAACAAACAAAACGATAAACCGCCTAACAGACAGACAGCCAAACAAACGCTACAGACCAACACAGTTGGCAAAAAAACAAACAGTTGAAGACGGATTCGGATGAACCTTTGTGGTCAGGTTGGGTGCGTGAAAAGGACTAATTTATTCGATTTTGGTGAAGATCTGAATCTGTATCTTCCGGATTCGAGAACTTTTCAAGTGATTCTTCAGGTGGTATTTCTAAAATCCTCGATTTTCATCTCATTGACTTGAAATTTGAAGAGGGGATATATATATATATATATATATATATATATATATATATATATATATATATATATATATATATATATATATATATATATATATATATATATAATTTCAGATCACTGAATTAAACCATTTATTTTTGAGGTCAAATTTGTTTTATGGATTTTGCAATTATCGAGCTCTCCACGATGTCGTCGTCTTGTTATTCTGCCTGTCTGTCGTTTTTATCGCTTACAGGTCACAATTCTAAACCGCTCATCATGAAACTACCAAGTTGTAGAGAACTGAGTCTCAACTGAGAAGCCTATTGATTTTGAGGCCAAAGGCCAAAGGTCATCTTGAGGTCAAATTTCGAAAATCGACATTTTTCATTCGATTGACTTGAAATTTGAACAAGATTTGCATATTGTGTCACTGGTGTGGGAAATCAGCTATTTTAGGTCAAAATGTCAAAGGTCACCTCAAGGTCAAATTTCTAAAGTCATCAATTTTTATCTGAAAATCGTTAATTTTCATCCGATTGACTTGAAGATGAAACCGCAATTTCATAGTGCATCAATGAATTGGGAAACGAACTATTTTTGACATCAAAATGTCAAAGGTCAACGCTATTTCAATCTGAAAAACAATCAATTTTCATCCAATTGACGTGAGCTTTGATTAAGATAATCAATTTTGGATTCTGCAAGTATCGTGCTGTGCACGACATTATTTTCTTGTTTGTTTGTGTGCAGGATATCTCAAAAAGTTGGGGACGGATTCAGATGAATCTTGGTGGACAGATTGGTTGTGTGACAACAACGAATTGGTAAGATTTTGGTGAAGATCCGAATTCGCATCTGGATTTGAGAATTTCTTGAGTGATTCTTCACCTTTGAGAGATCAGGCTAAAACGATATCTCAAAAATATATTGGGTCTGGTATGTTCGACTGTATCAGGCATTGTGTGGCGGAGGCATGCGATCCACTGAGTGCTCTTCTAGTTGTTATAGATAGGCCGATGCGTTTCGTTATCCAATATTCTTTGGCTGTGACTTGGACTCTTGAGAGTGGACCAATCTCGTCAATCGACCTTTTTGAACGTCACCAAGTAATAGATCCAAGCAATCCTTCAATTTAATTCCATCCTCATCGACCTTAGTAGTACTAGTTCGATCTCCCGTACGACAGTGCTCACCGTTTATCGTTCGCACTGTAAGTATACGTCACAATAAACCGCAGCGTGGGGGTGCCGAGAGAGGTGTATTCTCAAACTCTGATGACTTCTGCATGCTGCAAGTGCACAGTACATGGACAGTGTCATGGCGATCATTTGTATCTGTTTGCTGAGAATGCGACATTTGAAGTAAATCATGGTGTCCCTGATTGAGATTTCATAGAGAGAACCATCGAGTTATATTCATACGTCTGCATGGGTCAACACACCGGGCCGGACTGGCGGTGGAATCGTTTGTTCTTTAAAATGATTATTATGGTCACGTACCCCGATCCAGACCCGTAGTGATTGTACTCTGGACCATGTGGTCACGTACCCCGATCCAGACCCGTAGTGATTGTACTCTGGATCATGTGGTCACGTACCCCGATCCAGACCCGTAGTGATTGTACTCCGGATCATGTTGTGGTCACGTACCCCGATCCAGACCCGTAGTGATTGTACTCTGGACCATGTTGTGGTCACGTACCCAGATCCAGACCCGTAGTGATTGTACTCTGGACCACGTCCGTGGCCTGTAACTCGACCCACACACGATGACTTGATCATGTGCAATGACCTCGACTCGACCTAAATGGTTTTCATCTGCTTGTCGTTCCAGCTAAACGTCATTTCCACACAAGCGGTCACTGTACGTTATCTCCAACAGGTGAAAAAACCCATTTATTGTCCACACCGGACATTCGGACAAAATGATAAACCTGATATAATAAACGTTTCAC
The DNA here is from genome assembly GCF_056783735.1 of Eptatretus burgeri. NCBI lineage: Eukaryota > Metazoa > Chordata > Myxini > Myxiniformes > Myxinidae > Eptatretus > Eptatretus burgeri. The sequence goes on along the minus strand of NC_140968.1, from coordinate 1,282,749 downwards.
TTAACAATCTCAAGAGAGGACACAGTCACGTGTCTGTGTCTGTGTCTGTGTCTGTGTCTGTGTCTGTGTCTGTGTCTGTGTATATATTATGTGTGTGTCTATATTATATAATATGCCTCATTATTTACTTTGCACGTGTTCGAGTCCTGCTCGTTCCTCATTATGTGAACTAGTTGATCACTGTTACATCAGTTGCGATTCATACGTTAACGGTTGACCGAGCGTCCCCCCTCACGGTCGACACGACACCTTCGAGTTGTCAGACGGTGCTCGTACACTCCAAAAGGCAGCACCCACCCCGCAGCAATGCACTGCCCTGGGGGCGGCCGTGCGTTGGTAACTCGGCGCCCTGGGGGCGTCCGTGCGTCGGTAACTCGGCAGCACGTTCTGTCCGTTCAGGGCACGTGTACCTGGATGATGATGGATGGAGGCTGCGCCTCGTGTACGTTTAATGCAGAAAGATGATGAATCGTCTGGGGGTCGCTGCTTATCTCGCATTCATGGGGGGAACGTTTATCACATTTAGCTTGTGGGGGAAAACCTTGATGGGGATACGTGGAACACACATGATTACATGTATATATACATAGATGTATTTACAGGGACGATGGAACTGAACGGGAAACCAATGAAAGGATTTCCGTCCGCACGATTTATCCCGTTTCAAGGTGTGCGTTTAACTACGGATTATTTGGAGTGCGTACTGGGAGGTTATCCGGAATAAAATGTTCAAATGACTGTCTCCTTCTCGTGCCATCTGTTTATATGCGCCTCGTCCGTGCAGTTTATTACTATATTGCGATGACTTATTCTTTCGAACACAACACAAGGCTGTGGGGCACCATCATTGGCTGAGGATGCGCTTGTGTCGTTGATATTGTGAGAACTCCAGGATAACTGTCGAGCCTGGGTTCGAATCCCGACCCAGCTATAAACTGTCGTCCAGGTGTTTCACAGGCAGAGTGGGTTATCAATATGTGTGTGTGTGTGTGTATGTATATGTAAATATATGTATATATACAGTATATAAATATATATATATATGTGTGTGTGTGTGTGTGTGTGTGTGTGTGTGTGTGTGTGTGTGTGTGTGTGTGTGTGTGTGTGTGTGTGTGTGTGTGTGTGTGTGTGTGTGTGTGTGTGTGTATGTATATGTAAATATATGTATATATACAGTATATAAATATATATATATATATATATATATATATATATATATATATATATATATGTGTGTGTGTGTGTGTGTGTGTGTGTGTGTGTGTGTGTGTGTATGTATATGTAAATATATGTGTATATACAGTATATAAATATATGTGTGTGTGTGTGTGTGTGTGTGTGTGTGTGTGTATGTATGTATGTATGTGTATGTATGTATATATCTATGTATGTATATATCTATATATATATATATATATATATATATATATATATATATATATATATATATATATATATATATATATATATTGTTGTGGATTTGCGCCCGCCGGCGTGCGAACGGCCACGTCACTCGAATCGCGGCACGTCGCCCACCGGACGGACAATCCAGTCGTGACCCTCTCGGACTAACGCCGGGAACCAGTCACGGGTGGACCTTTCGGTCTCAACGCGATCGTGCCAATCGGCCCCCGCGTGGGATAGGGTTGCTCGCCAAATTCGACCTACCTAAGTACCCACACGGAGGGTAGACCGGGCGATCGCACCTCGCCGCAGGTCGACTTCGGACACGGGCCACTTAAGCGACCCGTTCCGTACTATCGGGATAACCGAGCGGTGTTATTCGTCGGCCTCGACGGTTCGATTAATTATCGGGCGTTTTAGCCCAAGACCAACCCTTTACGTGAAGCAAGATGGGGATTCAATGAAAGAAATGACGAAGCGAAGCGGGAAAACAGTTCAACAATAAGCACATTTATTTCACGATGAACAGAAAGCACACATATACAATTACACCTAAAGCAAATGTAATAGAAGAAGACAATGCAATATTACACAAAAAGCAAATGCAACAATGCAGATCTAACCGACTACCGGGCACACGGCAACACTTATACAATTTTACTTCACAGACGGCGCCGACAACACATATTCCCAAAGCAAAAGAAAAGAGAACCACCCTCCAGGATGAGGAGGGCCTGGGGCCGAGACCGGGTCGGGCCTACCCGTCTGATGATGAGACGCAGAGCGGCGGTGGCGCCTCAACTCCGCAGGCCTCGCGGACAGTGTCTGGTAGGGGGTGGGAAGGGGGCCCCCTTTGTCGCACTATCTCAGCGCGGGGGGAAACAGGAGGGGGTTGCTGATGCTCGGGGGAAGGAGGATATTACCCTGTCTCGCGTCCCGCGGCGAGCGTCTCCTCCTCCACCTCGGTCGCGTTGCTGGCCTCTCCCTGTGCCGCTCCCGGCACCGACGCGAGCACCCCCTCGTCCGCCTTCGCCGCCGTCACCTCTCCACAGCTCCGTCCTCTTCACTCCGACTAGTACCACTTCTTTCCAGCTCCACCGACGACTCTGTTGAACTCCGCACACTCAACTCTCAACTTCCAACTGAACTGAACTCGACTGACGAACGCAGTCGTTTTTATAAGCCCCGTGGCTTCGCTCTTCCCCCCTTGACCCTTTGCCTCCGACCATTCACCTGGCTCCCCATTGGCCCGAGGAAAAGTGGGCGTGAATGCTTTTTGATCCATGAATTTGCATATAGCGACCACCCTCCAACGCCCTGGAGGCGGGGCCAAATCGCCCCTCGCTCACCGATTGGACGGAACAAAAGTGGGCGTGAGTCGTTTTTGATCCGTTTTTCTGCGGAAAGTCCGTGATGTTTTTGAACACGCTGCTCGGTGCGCGCCCCGCACGAGTCCAGCATCGGTGCCCACGAGTGGCGCGAGATGACGGTGATGCGATGGTGGCGAGTTGTGACGGTAAAGGTCGTGGCGGTTGTGGTGAAGCGGCGTTGTGGTTGGTGGTTGTTGTTGTGATGGCCACGTTGTGGTTGGTGGTTGTTGTGTGATGGCTGTTGAGACGTGGTTGGTGGTGGTAATAATCGCGGCTGGTCCAAAATAAAGATAGTAAAAGAAAAACGGCTATCCTGAAGAGTCGCAGCCCTCATGAATGACATTTATTCCCTCTAGACAACGGGTTTGGGCCTAACTACACATATACTTACCGAGATATCTCACCTAAGGGACCTGAATGGTGGTTTGCGAATTTGGTCAACCACAACACTACCCCCTCCCCTTTTTACAGACTCGTCCCGAGTCGTCAAATTTTCGTGTGCCAGCATGTGTAGTTTTCCCCGAGTACATTTTACCTACGGATCCCTGAGTGCGACATTCGTGGTATTCGTGTCCCCAAAATAAATAACCTAAGGGCTGAGTAACTACCTAAACAAACTCACTCACACGGACGACTTAAATAAAATTGCCGGCGCTAAGACAAACATGCCGGGGGCGCACTCATATGTACAGTACATCTTAACCTTAACTTACAAATTTTACACTAAACCATGGCCCAGGATCACTGAACTCTGCAAAAAGAAAGCAGTTAGCAGGGAGCCAGGCTGCTCGCATGCAGTCTCTGGCTCAAACAATGCAGGTGACAGGGAACGTGGCCGGCTGCTCACACGCAGTCCAAGGCCTTCCCTTTTGAACTGAACGCAGTGAACCACAACGGTGCATGGGCTGCACAAACGTAGTCTCCGTGCCAGCTCAAGTGGCACACGCAATGAACACAACAAATGGATGGATGAATGGTTTGAACTGAACGCAGTGAACCACAACGGTGCATGGGCTGCACAAACGTAGTCTCCGTGCCAGCTCAAGTGGCACACGCAATGAATACAACGAATGGATGGATGAATGGATGGACGCAAACACGGTACACGGGCCACCACTGCAGGCCCGTGTTGTAGCTGCCAACAGGGCAGTTCTTGCAGCTTGCAAACTTGCTTTCTGATCCTGGCGCACATGGAAATGAACAGGGGGGGGGGGCAAAGCAAAAATTGAACGGGGCTGGTGAACAGGGGCAGTGGGCATGGCATGGCAAAGGCAGCAGGCAAACACAGCCGGCAGAAGAAGGCCGCTGCAGGCAAACACAGCCGGCAAATGAACTGGCCGGCACAGGCCTTGAAGAAAAACAGCCAGCCTCAGAAACGAAGCCTCAGAATGGCCTCCCCAGAGTTCAGCGATCTATAACCAAAGTGGGTCCAGCGGCCCACAACGAGAGCGAGGGGATGGATGGTGCGGAGGGGTACACTTCCTAATCTACCCTAACCATTTAACTGTTAAACTACCCCGGGGCTTTCAACAAGCGCCTCTCGCTTAAACTATTGGTTCTAACAACCCAGATTCCCGTCGCCTGTGTTGGTGTCCTCACAATTTCGGGCCTCGCCCCCCAATTTTCTCTCCGTGCCCTCACACGGTCTCATGGCTGGGACACGTGGCTCCCTTTGGCAGGCACGACCCTCTGCCGAATCTCCCGCTATGGCACCCCCGGGCACTACACTGCCTCCGAGCCTACCAGCTCCCTAACACCGGGGAGTGCCCCCCATGGCACCTCCCCTGAAACGCACACGTGGCAGGCTGGCTTCCCAGGCCCCTTTCCGAGGGTCACCCGTGCCCACAACACTGCTCACGCAGCTAATGGCGCCCCGGGCCCCCGCACCAAGCAGGCGCACCCGTGCCCACTACGCTATCCCGGCCCCCCATGGGCCCTTGGCCTACCACGGCCGACTAGCCTGGTGCCCGGGGTACCCACTCAGCGATACTCACTTTTCGCAGCCACGCTCCCAGCCCGTCAACAGGGCTCCTGCACCCCTCCAAATGGGTTTCGAGCCTACATTCACACCAACAACAAAACGACCTCCATTTTTCAATTTAACTAACCCCCTAACTCACTCTACACTGACTCCGGGGTCCCTTGGGCGGGAGTCACTCCTCCCCCCAATCACTCATCGCACCATGCATTCCCCATTCGCTCCACACACACAGACCCGCTGGCCTCACTCACTCAACATGTCTCCACACAACTCACCAACTCTTCAACACACACACCGCTGAACTCTGTCATCCTTCTAACTACATCCCCTAACTTACTCGTGCTCCCACGTCGTCCCTTACACTAAAGCACGTTCCTTTTAACACTACGTAGCTAAGCTACGTCAACTCTACACATCCACCAGTCTGTCACTGTCTTCAAATAAATCATTTTATTTCCCAACCTAATCTGGCTACAATCCCTCTAACTCATCCATTCCACGGACTCCATGAGGACTTACCCCTGCCCCATGAAGTCGGTCTAGCTAAACTAACCCTTCCCCCTAACTAGTTTCCATCCTGTGCCCTGGTAAGGGGGTCTTTCACCCCTTGCCCAGGAATCCTGTGCACCCGAAAGTGAGGCTTGCTTTTTTTTTTTCCATGCGCAGCACCAGCGCGGCGACTCGCGCACTTTGCACCTGCCCGTGACGTCATGCAGCTGCACGTGTTCCTCGTCCCTCCTTGGACGGTACCATCCGGCAGGGATACCCCTCCTGCCGGATTCCAACCCCACGTGCAGCCATGACGTCACCGTGCGCATAAAAAAACACAAGCCCCACGTCTCAAGGGGTTCCCCACGCGAACACATGTGCTTTGCCCGTTGGAGCTTAACACACACGATCGCGTGGAGAACCCGTCCGGTCCAAATCCGTTATCCTGCCTAAACTTTGTCCGTCGTGGGATCGGCAACATTCACCGTGCTCGTTTCCGGACCGGGACTTCACTCTCGCAAGCGAGCACGTGGGGGTCTCGTGCGTTGCACAGCACGGACCGCGTGCTCACTGCTGGGTGAACCCGGCACGGTCCCCGAAACAACTACAGCCGCTACTCGGCTTTCTTTCTTCTGTCGCCGTCGTCGCCTCCATTCCACACACGCACTCCCGCGTGTTACGACGCTCACACTCCATTCCATTACATTCGCCCCGGGAGACGCGGCTGCATGTTCACACATGCCCACCGACATCTCCCTCACATACCGCTCTCTCACACACACGGTCTCCCTTGCACTCGGCCGTTCACTCACGCATGCTACCTCCCTCGCACACGTGGCTCCACGCACTCGCGGCCTTTCACTCACTCGTGCCTCACTCACACACGCGGGGGCACTCAACCGCGGTGCTTCATCCACACACACGGCGTGCTGGGAAGCACACACTCCGGCACACTCGCCACCACACCACTCACACACGGGGTCGTTTCCACACACGGGGACGCACTCACACCTTGCACCACACACACAGGGACAACCACACTGGGGATTCGTGTCCCCACAAGGGTCTCCAGGGCCTCTATACCCCCCAAGCTCTCCGAGCACCCGTTCACAGCACTCGTCCCCTCAACCTCGCAAAGCACGACCGAACTCACCTGGTCGTGATCCGCCTCAAGGGGGCAGACTCCCTCCCCTCGTTCCTGGAGGAGGCCATCCAGCTGCTCGCACTGGGTCTCTACCCAGTCCACCAGCTCACCCTCATTATCCTCCACTACCTTCGTGTGTGTGTGCGTCTCTAAACCCGTCATTATCATGCAGTCTCTCCTCTATTTTTTCTGTCTCCCGTGTCTCTATACATTTTCTCTCCTGGTTCCTTTTTTCTGTCTCTTCCTGGTTCCTTTTTCCTTCCCATCTGAGTCGTTCTTTCTCTCTGAGCCCCATTAGCTGTTCGTTCTCCCTCCGTAGCTCCTCAATCTCCGTTGACTCCAATCTCGCTCTCCGTTTTAGTTGTTCAATTTCACACTCATATAGTTGTTGTTTTCTCTCCCACTGTTCCTCCTGCTCTTTGTTTTCCAATCTCATAGTTTCTTTCAATTGGCTCATTTCCTTCCTGTGTTTCATTCGCTGTTCTCTCACTACTCTTCCTCGTTTCTTCTCCTGTCCTTCCTTCTCCAGTTTCATGGTTTGCTTCATTTGGTTAATCTCCTTTTTGTGTTTCATTCGCTGCTGTCTCATTACTCTTCCTTGTTTCCTCTCCTGTCCTTCCTTCTCCAGTTTCGTTGTTTGCTTCATTTGGTTAATCTCCCTTTTGTGTTTCATTTGCTGCTGTCTCATTACTCTTCCTTGTTTCCTCTCCTGTCCTTCCTTCTCCAGTTTCGTTGTTTGCTTAATTTGGTTAATCTCCTTTTTGTGTTTCATTTGCTGCTGTCTCATTACTCTTCCTCGTTCCCTCTCCTGTCCTTCCTTCTCCAGTTTCATGGTTTTCTTGATTTGGTTCATCTCCATTTTGTGTTTCATTCGCTGCTGTCTCATTACTCTTCCTAGTTTCCTCTCCTGTCTTTCCTTATCCAGTTTCATGGTTTTCTTCATTTGGTTAATCTCCTTTTGGTGTTTCATTCGCTGTTCTTTGTCTATCTCCTCGTACTCCAGCCTTTCTTTCAATTGGTCAACCTCAGATTCATGTTCTTTTTGTTTTCTATTGCATTGTTCCTCTCGTTCTTCCCTCTCCAACTCGTTGTGTCCTTCAATCTCCTGATTTCTCCTTCCTGCTTCATTCCTTGCTCCTTTACTTTCTCCTCGTATTCAAACCTATTTTTTTCCTTTTGTTGTTCAGTTTCAAATTCATACTCTTTCAGTTTTCTATTCCACTGTCTCTCTTGTTCCTCCTTCTGCAATCTCGTCATTTCTTTCAACTGACTGATTTCTTTCTCCTGTCTCATTCGTTCTTCCCTCATTACTCTTTCTTGTTCCTCATTCTTTAGTCTGGCCTTCGCTTCCAGCTGTTCGATCTGTACAGTGTGGTTTCTTAAAGTTTCATTTTCCGTTCTCTTCCTTTCCTCTTTTAACACTCTCAGTTCGTTTTGTAGTTCCCTCTCTTTGTTTTGGTGTTTCTGTAACTCAGAAACTTTCTTTTCCAATTCTTTTCTCATCTCCGCACCCTCCGACCTTGCTTTGGCTTCGAACTGTTCTTCCGGCTTGCGCTTGTGGTTTTCGACCCGTCTTCCCAGTTCCTCTGTCTCCGTTTTTACCTCCAGTCCCAGCTTATCAACTCTCTTCGTCATGTCTTGAAGTCTTTTCTCACACTCCACCGTTTCGACCTTCAATCCCTCCTCTGTCTCCTCCTGGCTTTCTTTTAATTTTTCTAATACCTTCTTTACCTCGTGTCTCGTCTTACACGTTTCCCGAATTATTTTCTCGCCCGCCCCGACCGCGGGCCTGACAGCCGTTGCACTCCCTTCCAGCTCGTTTGCTCCCACACGTGGAGTCGCCATTCCCAGCTCCCTGGTCACGGCCTTCATGCCCGCCTGCAGGCATCGGCCCATGTTCTGCGTCTCACCCCGCAGCTTTTTCATTTCTTCCCTCATTTGCTGTGTATTCGCATCCATCGTCGTTTTCACTTCGTCCATTTGCTTGTTCATTCCGTTTCTCATTTCATTTGTGTTTGTATCCATCTTTTCGTTTATTTGTTGTGTATTCGCATCCATCTTTTGTGTATTCGCATCCATCCTCGCTGTCATTGCCGCCAGCATGGCGAATAGCTGGGCCATGTCGGGTGCGCTTGGGTGAGCCATTTCGGCAGGGGTTGGGGAAGGGTTTTGGTGGAGAGGGGGAGGGGAGGTGTCATACACCGCGGCTGCTGCTGCACCTATTTCGGGCTCTGGGTTCAGTTGGGCGAGTTCGTTTTCCTGTACAACCAACACTTCCTGCACGGGGATTTCATCCTGAGCCATGGATTCTACACATTCTACATCCGTTTCTAATACCCCCGGCTCCCGCTCGCCTTGAGACGCCATCTTGCTTCTCGTAAAGCGTTAATTTAGCTCGCTCGTAATTTGGAGGGAATCGGGGGTCGCTCCTCTCACCCCTGGACCGATTCCCGTGAATTTAATTGGAGACAGGAGAGCCCGTTTTCCCGTTCTCCAATACCAGTGCCGCGAGGAGGGCGATGAGTTTATATCGCACGACCTGACACCAGTGTTGCGGATTCGCGCCCGCCGGCGTGCGAACGGCCACGTAACTCGAATCGCGGCACGTCGCCCACCGGACGGACAATCCAGTCGTGACCCTCTCGGACTAACGCCGGGAACCAGTCACGGGTGGACCTTTCAGTCTCACCACGATCGTGCCAATCGGCCCCCGCGTGGGATAGGGTTGCTCGCCAAAGTCGACCTACCTAAGTACCCACACGGAGGGTAGACCGGGCGATCGCACCTCGCCGCAGGTCGACTTCGGACACGGGCCACTTAAGCGACCCGTTCCGTACTATCGGGATAACCGAGCGGTGTTATTCGTCGGCCTCGACGGTGCGATTAATTATCGGGCGTTTTAGCCCACGACCAACCCTTTACGTGAAGCAAGATGGGGATTCAATGAAAGAAATGACGAAGCGAAGCGGGAAAACAGTTCAACAATAAGCACATTTATTTCGCGATGAACGGAAAGCACACATATACAATTACACCAAAAGCAAATGTAATAGAAGAAGACAATGCAATATTACACAAAAAGCAAATGCAACAATGCAGATTTAACCGACTACCGGGCACATGGCAACACTTATACAATTTTACTTCACAGACGGCGCCGACAACACATATTGGTTGTCTAGTATTGACATACTAGAGCCTGGTGTTGGTGCAGTGGTTAGGGCAGCAGCTTGGGATCCAAAAGGTACTGAGTTCAAGCCCCGTTGGGCCACTGAATTAATACACCAGGGGGTTGACTCAGCCTGTCATCCTTCCGAGGTCGGCGAAATGAGTACCAGTATACTGGGCCGGTGTATACCCCGGTTAAAATAGGTGTACCATATCCCTGTGTCGTAAGAGGCGACCAGGGTTGCGTCAGGAAGGGCATCCGGCGTAAAACATGTGCCAAATCACGATGCGGATCATACGGATGATCCGCTGTGGCGACCCCGAACGGGAGCAGCCGAAAGAAGAAGAAGAAGACGGCGCCGACAACACATATTCCCAAAGCAAAAGAAAAGAGAACCACCCTCCAGGATGAGGAGGGCCTGGGGCCGAGACCGGGTCGGGCCTACCCGTCTGATGATGAGACGCAGAGCGGCGGTGGCACCTCAACTCCGCGGGCCTCGCGGACAGTGTCTGGTAGGGGGTGGGAAGGGGGCCCCCTTTGTCGCACTATCTCAGCGCGGGGGGAAACAGGAGGGGGTTGCTGATGCTCGGGGGAAGGAGGATATTACCCTGTCTCGGGTCCCGCGGCGAGCGTCTCCTCCTCCACCTCGGTCGCGTTGCTGGCCTCTCCCTGTGCCTCTCCCGGCACCGACGCGAGCACCCCCTCGTCCGCCTTCGCCGCCGTCACCTCTCCACAGCTCCGTCCTCTTCACTCCGACTAGTACCACTTCTTTCCAGCTCCACCGACGACTCTCTTGAACTCCGCACACTCAACTCTCAACTTCCAACTGAACTGAACTCGACTGACGAACGCAGTCGTTTTTATAAGCCCCGTGGCTTCGCTCTTCCACCCTTGACCCTTTGCCTCCGACCCTTCACCTGGCTCCCCATTGGCCCGAGGAAAAGTGGGCGTGAATGCTTTTTGATCCATGAATTTGCATATAGCGACCGCCCTCCAACGCCCTGGAGGCGGGGCCAAATCGCCCCTCGCTCACCGATTGGACGGAACAAAAGTGGGCGTGAGTCGTTTTTGATCCGTTTTTCTGCGGAAAGTCCGTGATGTTTTTGAACACGCTGCTCGGTGCGCGCCCCGCACGAGTCCAGCATCGGTGCCCACGAGTGGCGCGAGATGACGGTGATGCGATGGTCCGAGTTGTGACGGTAAAGGTCGTGGCGGTTGTGGTGAAGCGGCGTTGTGGTTGGTGGTTGTTGTGATGGCCACGTTGTGGTTGGTGGTTGTTGTGTGATGGCTGTTGAGACGTGGTTGGTGGTGGTAATAATGGCGGCTGGTCCAAAATAAAGATAGTAAAAGAAAAACGGCTATCCTGAAGAGTCGCAGCCCTCATGAATGACATTTATTCCCTCTAGACAACGGGTTTGGGCCTAACTACACATATACTTACCGAGATATCTCACCTAAGGGACCTGAATGGTGGTTTGCGAATTTGGTCAACCACAACAATATATATATATATATATATATATATATATATATATATATATATATATATATATATATATATATACATATATATATACATATATCTATATATATACATATATATACATATATACATATATATATATATATACATATATCTATATATATACATATATATATATATATATATATATATAGATATATATATATATATATATATATATATATATATATATATATATATATATATATATATATATATATATATATATATATATATATATATATATATATATATATATATATATATATATATATATATATATATATATATATATATAAAATATATATAAACATATACAGTGTATATATATATATATATATATATATATATATATATATATATATATATATATATATATATATATATATATATATATATATATATATATATATATATATATATATATATATATATATATATATATATATATATATATATATATATATATATATATATATATATATATATATATATATATATATATATATATACATACAGTATATGTATATATATATATATATATATATATATATATATATACAGTGTATATATATACAGTATATATATATATACAGTATATATATACAGTATATATATATATATATATATATATATATATATATATATATATATATATATATATATATATATATATATATATATATATATATATATATATATATATATATATATATATATATATATATATATATATATATATATATATATATATATATATATATATATATATATATTGTTACGAATTACATCGGTCCGGATGGCCACGCACGACCGCTTCAGCCCAAACGCAGTCACGCACCCGCCGAAAACCGGAATTCAGTCGTAGCCTTCCGGATAACCCCGGAAACCCGCTACGGGTGCCTTAACGCACCATAAACTTGTCAATATCCTGTCCGCGTGGCACAGGGTCAATTGCCGAATCTCGATATGCCTAATTATCCACGCAGCCAGAAATACCGAGAATTTATACTTCGACGGAGACTTGTACGGAACGAGCCGCGAAGCGCGCTCGTCCCGTGTGCGTGTTGCCGAGCGGTTTAAATTGCCAAGTTCCGTCAGACTAAATTATCACGTTTATCGGCTTTAATAGCCAGCTAATTTCCCGAATGCATCGCGGCAGTCAATGGGGGGAAAGTGACGCAACGAGCAGATGTACATTCAAACAATGGGGCATTTATTGATACAGGCACATAAGCAGTCATTGGGGGAAGGGGACATGACACGAGCAAAGCCTACAGCCGATGCTTATTCAACAATGTACACAATCATGCACTTAACCAGTTCTACTTATGAAGACAAGGCGCCACAGACTTTCATCCAAAACCAAGGGAAAGAATAGGGCTCGCAAGCCTTAATTCCAAACTCGGAGCCTGGTTGACCGAGGGGCTCCAAGAGGCCGGGCTAGTTATCTGGCCGCACCTGGTGGCGACTCGAGGGTCTTCGGATCGGCGACCCTTGGTGTCTCTGGTCGGTCTGGTGCGTCGCAATCGCGCCAGTCGCTTGGGCGGCTTGCCGAGCGGCTTGCTCAGTCCCCTCTTGTCGTCTGGCCTTCACCGCGGCCTGCTTGGTCGGGCCTGGCCGGTGACACGTCCGGAGGAGTGAACGGGTCTTTTGCTCTTTTAGAGTTGATGTCTTTTAGGACCCGTTCACTCCTCAGCGTCGCCCGGCCGTCTCAGGGCCGGCTGCCCAGACCCCCAAGCTCCGCCGCTGCCGGTGGCTCCAACCACTCCAAGCTCCGATGCTGCCGCTGGCTCCGACGACTCCAAGCTCCGTCTTTCCAGCTCCCACCAGCCCCGACTCCCGACTCGACTCTGGTGAACGAACCGTGAACAACCACCCGAATCTGCCCGAGTTCCGCCCTTATATTGGCCAGAGGCGAGCCGTTCCTTGATCTTTCAACCCGAGGCCAGGCTCCACCCACTTTTCACCTTCGACCTTTCATCCCTGGTGAGCCTCGCGGGAAACGCCAAGTTTGACGTCACAGGGTGCTTTCGCGGTAGACCTTCTTTTGATTCACTTATGCAAATTAGCCGCTCCACGGCCGTTTGCACACACGGTCGGTTGAATGTGGCCTTTACTGCCGCGCAGTGTGTCCGCAACCAATGGCACTCTGCGGTCGTCGTTGAGGAGGACGTGATGGTGTTATCGAGGAGATGGCGGTGTTGTGGAGATGGCGTGGTTGCGGAGATGATGGCGTTGTTGAGGAGATTGCGTTTTCGTAGAGTTTGTTGATGTTTTAAAATAAAAGATAGAAAAAGAATAACGCTATCTCAATATTCACAGCCCGGCACACGAATAATTCCCTTTACACATTGGTGGAGGAATCCTAACCTGAAACACTTACTTATTGAAATAGCTGATCTTCGGGGAACCTGAATGGTGTTTTGTGAATTTCCAAAACCGCAACAATATATATATATATATATATATATATATATATATATATATATATATATATATATATATATATATATATATATATATATATATATATATATATATATATATATATATGTGTGTGTTTGTGTGTGCAGATATGTGTGTATATATATTGTTGTGGAAATGGCCCTTAGTGTGTTATTAAATATAGGATTAGCCCAGATCCCCCCTTAAGTGCATGTTTAGCCAGGTTGTTTGGTAATTGGACAATACATGTTTGTCGGGAGATGTAGCAGGCTGTTCATTGTTCATACAGTGGTGGTGTGCCGAGAGGTGGTTTTCTTCTTCTTCCTTCTCCTCTCCGAACTAGCCCCGCCCAGTGCTCTGAGAGTGTCGGTTGGCGAGACATGCTGGCAACCGATTGGACGAGGGCTGCTGCAGTCTCGAGTGATGGACCGATCACGGGTCCCGGGGAGGCGGTCCGAGAGGCCCGCTCCAAAAAGGCGAATAGAACTGGCTGCTTTGTGAGTCTGGGATCTGTTTTCGTGTCCAGAGCGAGCGCCGGGAAAGCAAGAGAGAAACGACGAGTGGGGGTCGCGATCTGCTGTGTAAGGGACGGCTGTGTCTGTCTGGATGTGCTTCGTGAAAGAGGCAGGAGGAACTGCATGAGGGTAGTCGACGATCGACTTTCATGAGAAGGTCCTCGACAGGTTCATCCGGAGTCCAGTGACGGAGCCTCTGACTGTCCCTGCTCACGGCACGGTTCGACACGTCTTGTAATCCCGTCGATCAGCCTGCAGAGCCCAACACCCCGATTTGGCCTAGTCTGGTGAGCTGGCCAGGCCTGGATTTGTATGCTGGATCTTGTGAAAAGCCAGCAGGAGCACACTGGATATTTCGCTCTTGTGCCGTTGACCTTATGGGGGCTGAACGCAGTGAGGCTGCGTGCGTGGGTGGTGCGACAAAAGGACGGCGCCGCCATTTTGCCACGCGGCGCGTTTGAGCTCGGGTGCTCAAATCCATTGACATCGGCTTGTCACGAGCCGCATTCATGCCTTTGACACTTTTCCTCTCGTCCATGAGGCATCACCAAGTACTCTGTGTCTTGTCCCCATGTTGTCTAAGGTTTATCTCGCTAGGGTTCCCTTCGAAACCCGTAATCCGTAGCTCCCTAGTTAAGAGCAGGTTATAGATTAATTATAGCGTTCGTGAATGTTTTGCTTGTGTCGTGTTCCCCGATGTGTCCCCAATAAGTATGGCTGATTCATATGAAAGTTGCCGCATTGAGTTTATTCGTGCCGTGCTGAGGAACAATTCGCTCGATTTGTATTTAAAAACCAAAATGGTTACGGACTGGCAGACTTTGCTCGGTCTCTGACAAACCCAGTCTGTAACCGGGGTCTATTTCCCCAACTGGCAAGGCACAGGTGTATTTTGGTATCGTGATCTGAGGCGTGTAACCCGAGACCTGTGTCGAGCCAGCCGGCGTTATAACCCCGGAGACGGCAGTGCTGATAAGTGACGCCGAATCTTCAACATTTGGCTGTCCGGAGTGGGGTGAGAATCCCGCCACCGCCGAATCCATAACACTGGTAGTCAAGAGTCGGATGTGAACCCATCCACCCCCATACATTTGCAGGACACCGATTCAACAACATCTGGTGTCGTTCGCACCCTGAACATTGGTTACGAGAGGCGCGAAAAAACAAAACAAAAAAAAAAAACGTCGCTCGCAAATTCCAAATTAGGTTTGATTTTATTTTGAGCGGATTGGGTGTAAAACTTCGAAATTATAAAGAAAGATGGCGGCGCGGCTCCACCTCAGTGCGACATGAAGCGGGAGGGGGTTACTATGAATAGTGCAACAAACCGTACAGCACGGAGAAAACGTTCTCACCCACCGGTTCAGACCACGTGGTCACGGCATGCGTCATGGCAAACGAAGCAGGACGACTACGTGTACATTGACGAGCTTCATGCACGATTGTTGGATGCCTTGGAACAGGTGGAGTGTGATGGGAATTATATGGAGGAGTTACAAATTAAATTGGACAAGGCATTACGGCACGCAGACGAGGTTCGGGGAAATTATGTGCACAGGGAATCACACCAGTTGGCCGATGCACAGGAACGAATTTGGTGGCTGGAATATGACTTAGCCAACACAGGCGAGGAACTACAGGGAGAAATGAGGAAAGTAGAGTGGTTTACCCATAAGTTGGAACAAGAGAATAGAGGAGCAAATTAGTAACTCCCGGGATAGGAAGAGCTTGGAGGAAGAATGGAAAATAAAGCGGAAAAGGAAAAAGGGGAACACGATTTGGAATTGAAACAACTGAAGGAAGAGGTAAGAACAGGCGATCAGATAAGAGAGATCCGAGAACAGACGATAGAAGGAACAGAGAAATATCTGGAACAACGAAAAGGAATACGGTAAGAGAATGGACGAAATGAGGAGGGAAGAATGCAAAAGAGGTGTGGATATGAGCAAGGAATTATGGGAAAGAGCTTCTGAGTTACAAAAACACCAAAATAAAGAGAGAGAATTACAAAATGAGCTGAGGATGTTAAGAGAGGAAAGAAAGAGAACGGAGAAGGAAACGTTAAGGAACCACACTGTGCAGATTGAACATTTAGAAGCCAAAGCAAGGTTTGAGTATGTGGAGATGGTGAAAGAACAAGGAATGAAGCAGGAAAGGGAAATCAATCAATTGAGGGAAACGACGAGATTGGAGAATGAAGAACAAGAGAGACGGTGGAATAGGAAACAAAAATAACAAGGAATGAAGCAGGAAAGGGAAATCAACCAATTGAGGGAAACGACGAGATTGGAGAATGAAGAACAAGAGAGACGGTGGGATAGGAAACAAAAATAACAAGGAATGAAACAGGAAAGGGAAATCAACCAATTGAGGGAAACGACGAGATTGGATAATGAAGAACAAGAGAGACTGTGGGATAGGAAACAAAAATATCAAGGAATGAAGCAGGAAAGGGAAATCAATCAATTGAGGGAAACAACGAGATTGGAGAATGAAGAACAAGAGAGACGGTGGGATAGGAAACAAAAATAACAAGGAATGAAGCAGGAAAGGGAGATCAACGAATTGAGAGAGACGACGAGATTGGAGAATGAAGAACAAGAGAGATGGTGGGATAGGAAACAAAAACAATATGAATTTGAAATTGAAATTGACCAACTAAAGGAGGGAGCAAGGTTGGAGTACGCGGAGATGGAAAAACTCCGGAAAAATAACGAACCACTAAAAAGGCTCGGAGAGGAAGAACGACTCAAATGGAAAAGAAAATGGAGCCAGGAAGTAGGACAGCACAATAATATGGGATGTGTGACATCACCACAGGGAGGAATGTTAGTGGTGCGGGACTTGATTGACATCACTCGTTGGATGAAACAACAATTAGAGCAAACCCTGGTGATGGAGACATTGAGGGAGCGTTAGTGGAAGGGTTTAGCGTTAGTTAGACCGGCCTCATGGGGCATGAGCAGTTCTCCATGGGGCCCGGTAGGACGAGTTAGTGAGAATTTTAGTTTCGAATTTAGAATGGATGGGAGACATAAACAGACATGGAGCGTGTCGTGGGGACGTAGCTTAGCAATAGAGTTAAATGGAGCGTGTATTAAAATAAGGGATGATGAGGAGCACGAGCTAGTTAGGGGGACGTCGCGAGCAGAGTGTCAGTATTGGTGTGATTTTTTTATTTTATTTTATTTTTTTTTAAGAGAAAAATGTACAATGAGTGAATGTGGGTCAACGGGCTTGACTGAGTGTGAGTGGAGTGAATGTGGAATGCATGGTGCGAATGAATGATTGGGGGGAGGAGTGAATCCCACCCAAGGGAACCCAGGGTTAGTGTAATGTTAGTTAGTGGGTTAATTAAATTAACCAAAACGGATGTCGGTTTGTTGTTAGTGTCGAACGAAGGCACGAAACGTTTTTGAAGGGTGCAGGAGTCTATTGACCGGCTGGGAGCGTGGCTGTTGAAATGTGCGCACTGAGTACAGCCCCCCCCCCCCCGGGCACTGGAGTTGTCGGCCAGAGTAGGCCATAGGTCCAAGGGACCGAGTTAGTGTAATGGGCACGGGCAGCCCAAGGAAATGAGACCCGGAGCACCAAAATGCCACGTGGGCATCGACGGGGAAGATTCCAGGAAGGGCATCCCCCATGTTCATACGGAGTAGGTAGACTCTGAGACAGCCTCAGCGACCCGGGGGTGCCGAAGATCGAGGTCGGCAGATGGGTAACCCTGCCAATGGAGCCACGCTGCCCAGCCACGAAATTGTGTAAGAGCACGAGAGAAAATTTGTGGGCCAGGCCCAAATTAATAACGAACACCAACACAGGTGATGGGAGTCATGGTTTCTAGAACCAAAAGTTTAAAGAGACAGGAGTGTTGAAAAGCCCCGGGGATAGATTGAAGTTTAATAAATGCTAGGATAGATAGGAAACGTGTACCCCTTCGCACCATCCATCCCTTCGCTGTTCGTGGGTCGCTGGACTCATCTTGGGGGATTGCTGAAATCTGAGGGAGTTATTCTGAGGCTGCATTGGGCCTCAAGACAGATTCACTTGTCTCTTCCTCAATCCCCTCAAAAAGGATCTTTTTAGTGGAAATTGAGGGATTGAGGATAGACGGTCAGGACAGGTTTGCTGAACAAAGACAATAAGGGACTAGGGACACGCGTAATTATAAAATTATAAATCAAAAAAAGAAGAAGAAGAAGAATAAAAATAGTCTAAATTTCGTTGTTTTTTGAGTCTATAAAAAGGGGGGTGGGTAGTGTTACGGATCTGGAAACCATGTGCATACAACCAACATACAGGTGTCCCAAAAGTCAGTTATCTCGTTAAGTATGTGTGTAGTCAGATCCCCTTCCTTTTGTCTAGTGGGAGAATCAAAGGCATGCATTGCGATTTCTTTTAGTTAGGTTATTACATCTAACAAGCCATCTAACAACCATCCCATCCCCCATCACGATCCACCACCAACCGGCTGCCTTCTCGCACCCTGACGTGCCGAGACGGGATCTCGCGGTTCCAGTTTCTCGGCTTCCACAAAAGTTGTAACTCTTTCACGACGACCTTTGCAACATTGAAACTGTTGCTCGACAAGTATGAACCCGCGTGGAAGAGTGGGTGGGGTTGCCCGGCAGTGGCAGAAACCCCGCACAGAAAGGGCGAACCCATAGGAGCCTGTCCAATCAGGGCGGGGAGTGACGTCTGTTAAAGTGAGCCCCGCCCCATTGAGGGCGGTCCATAAATTCCCGAGCACTCTCTGAGGCGAGTGGTTATGAAGGGGTTGTTACGAAGATTGTTCTGAGGTTTTTGACAGGGTTATGGTGGTTGAGAGTCGCGTGAGGAAGAAGGGAATTGGAGGAAGTTTTTCACGGGTTTCTGACAAGGTTTTGGATAGGGCTCTGAGGGTTGTTGTTGAGTGTGCAGTTCTTTTGAAGCGGAGGGTTGAGCAGAAGGTCGTGAAGGTGGCGAACATGTCCCTGCTGGCCCTCTACAAGCAAAGGAAAGAGCGACCCTGATCCCCATCCATGGACCCCGCTATTCACCACCCGAGCTCCGCCACGAACCACAAGTCCCACACGTGTGATTGGGGACCAAACCAACGGCCATTGTCAGGTGCCACACCACAGAGCACCCCCTTCCTCCAACGGTCAGGTACCCAGCTGGACTCTAACCTCGTCTCTCTCCTCAGCTGCGAGGGTCCAATAAAGAACTCTGGGTTTATTTTCATTTATGTGTGTGTCTGCGTGTGGGCCCGTCTTGCAAGTAGAACTGTTTAAGTGTTTGTTTTTGATCATTGTAAATATTACTTGCATATCCGCGTTAAGTCTTGCCTGTGTCTTTTTATTGTAAATAAACAATTGTAGAAATGTCCCCAGTTTGTTTCCGTCCTTTCTTGAATTGATCCAGCATGGTTCGGATCTGAGTTTAGGCGGGGTTTTATCCCCGTTAACCGGACAATTGTAGCCGGGACGTCCTGGGCAGGCCCGTTCAACGGCATCCGAGCCGGAAAGGTGGGTGGTAGAGTGGTAGTCGGTAGGTGCAATTTTACCGCTGCCGGTAGAGTGAATTCGGTTCGGCCAGGCGTTTTGAGGGCGTGGATCCCCATTAGCCGAGACCGCGTGGTTACTTGGGTACATTGGATCTAGACAAAATAAACCTACACCACGCGGTTGAGATATTGGCGTTCCACGGTCGTTTAAATGACCCACCGGCTCGTGGAGTTATCCGAGCGATGGCCTACAATTCCGGAGAGTCCGGTGGGGATCGACGTAACCTCCCCCATCTAGAGGTCGTTCTCGCCACCGGACCTCCGGCCCGCAGCAATATATATGAATATAAATTTATTTGTCTATACTGTATATATATATATATATATTTATATATATATATATATATATATATATATATATATATATATATATATATATATGTATGTATGAATATAAATGTATTTGTATATATATATATATATATATATATATATATATATATATATATATATATATATATATATGTATATGAATATAAATTTACTTGTACAGTGTGTATATATATATATGTATATGAATATAAATTTACTTGTACAGTGTATATATATATATGACTGAATATAAATTGAATATAATTCTGAGGGTTGTTCTTGAGCGTGCAGTTTGAAGCGGAGGGTTGTGCAGAAGGTCGTGAAGGCGGCGAACATGTCCCTGCTGGCCCTCTACAAGGAAAGGAAAGAGCGACCCTGACCCCCCCCCCCTCCGTGGACCCCGCTATTCACCACCCGAGCTCCACCACGAGACCGTGTGAATATAAATGAAAAGATGAATATAAATTTATTTGTATATATATATATATATATATATATATATATATATATATATATATATATATATATATATATATATATATATATATATATATGAATATAAATTTATTTGTATATGAATATAAATTGATTTGTATCTGTGTCTGTATATATATATATATATATATATATATATATATATATATATATATGTACCGTGTTCGTTTGTATCCCATGTCAGCATTTGCACCGTGTTTGCGTGCGTGGATATTTGCTGTCGCAATGTCCTGGTTGTGTCTGTCATGCACGTCTGCGTCCTATCACTTTGTGGTGTCCTCTCACAAGTGCTGTAATCATTCTATCGTCTGAGGCAGCCCTGAATGGACCGTGGTACCACGTTCTTGGTATGCCGATCCTCCTGCCATCCGTTCCAGTTAAGCATTTGGATAGCCAACTGCAACCGAGCAGCGTCGGCACCAAGGAAAAGGCGGGGTGTGGACCGCGTGGTCAGTCCCGAGGAGAAGGGGCGGGGAAGTCTATGCCACGTGGTCCGTGCCAAGTAGTAGGGGGCAGGGGGGGCACGGGCGGCGTAAACAGCGACTGAGAGTGTTGTCTGTGGAAGGAACTGCTTGACACCTCTTGGAATTCAAACGCTTCGTGGACCGAAAACGAAGGTGTTGGAACTGCTTTTGAAGCTGGAGCACAATTTCAAAGGATCACTGGGGCATTTCTTTTAAATCTGGATTTTCTCAGAAGCAGATCGAATTTGGTTGAGCCGTGCGGTTCGCTTCCAGGGGCAGGGAGACACCAGGAAGACCATGAGTTCAGAACGAGAGTCGGCGGGTGAGGGCGAGGCGAAGGGTCGACGCACAGAGTCCGCGGACGTGCACGGGGGAGTCCAAGCTCATGAGACTGATCCTGCACCGCACATTGTGCATGCACCTTCCAGACCCACGAGCTTCCTCATCGAGAACATCTTGAGTCCCGAATTCGGGCATCGACATAGGGACGTGGAAAACGGGGTGGGCGCCCTGACGGCTTCGGCCGGCTCTGGAGGCACGGCCACCTCGA
The DNA here is from genome assembly GCF_056783735.1 of Eptatretus burgeri. NCBI lineage: Eukaryota > Metazoa > Chordata > Myxini > Myxiniformes > Myxinidae > Eptatretus > Eptatretus burgeri. The sequence continues at coordinate 1,261,341 of NC_140968.1, read as the reverse complement.
GGCAGTCCGAGGGTCGAAGCTCCGAGGGTTGTGCACACGACCTGCTCTGGCCAGCCTGGGTATACTGCACACGGTATTCGGATCGTCCCTCTTCCGGTAAGAGCCTAATCTCACAGGTTAAAGGAACACCTGCTCCTTGTGGTCTTTACCTCGACGAGCCAGTTATCTCGTGCACCACGAAACAAAAACGGCAATGTGCAGCACTCATCGATTCGTAGAACTAACCATGGTGTGAGCACTCGCAACGACATACAAGAAACGCCAATGGGTTTTATACTTACAGATGTACAAACATACATACACAGATCCAACCAAAAAGGTGAGTACACCTGCCCTGCTGATGTGGTGGTGAACAAGCAAGAGCAGATCCAGTGACGTGCCTGAGACCGGGTCGGATCTTGTTGTTTATTACCAGATTACAAGGGTATATGTAGTTCCTTTTTTTCATTGGAAATGTATAAAACACACACACACACACACACACACACACACACACACACACACACACACACACACACACACACACACACTCGACATTATGTTCACACGTGTAAGGTCAATGTTACAACAAAAACTTTCAATCATCAATGAAATTGGTAATTATTCTTACGGAGCTCCATGGAGCGCACACCTCCACCAGGCTCAACAGTTTACCTTTGTTGGCCAACTCATGAGCCCGATGTGGATCTGGGTGGCCCACCGATAGACCCGATGTGGATCTGGGTGGCCCACCGATAGACCCGATGTGGATCTGGGTGGCCCATTGATACACCCAATGTGGATCTGAACCTGAACCAAAATGGAATCGCCTCGTTCTTGTCATCACTACCCATTTTATTACAACTTATCCACAACTTTTTGAATCCGGTGCCACATGTCGTTTTGGGCGCCATCTCCAAATGGTGAAAAATCACTTTTTAAAAATAAGATGAAAAACAAAAAACAAAAATCTCTTCTTCGGATCTTCACGAAAATTTAACAAATTGTCGCGCACGCAGCCTGTCCACCAAGTTTCATCCGAATCCGTCCATAACTGCTTGACATATCTTCCTGCTCACACAGACACACAGAGGTGAACACATAACAAGCTTTGTTCGCGCAGGTAACGACGCTTTTGGCCGATGGAGCTCCGTACGCCGCTCGGCCGGTCGAGCGGCGCAGTTTGGATCTGTACATTTGAAGGTGTATGTCCGGTGAGAAATGGAATCCATGGCATTTAAATATTTATTTTCTGTATTTATTCAGAAATTGATACAAAAAGGGTCCACACTCTGCGCCCAGTCGAACGAGTGGTCGCACGATCTCGCACGGCGTTAAGCAAGAAAATGAGGCCTTTTGGGTCATCATCGCGACGTTGCACTCCCGAGTTAATTTGTGCTGCAGGTGTACAACGTCCATTTGTGGCTCGGACGTTGTTACCTGGGCGTTTTGGGTCCCCGTGTCCTCGTGTCTTGTACCCCTCTATCTCGGTGTTGCTGTGTTTCCGTCCACCTCGGTGTTTCACAGGCAGGGTGATTCGTCGATGTGTGTGCCGTCCGTCGGATGCACGTTAAGCCAGACATCCTGACATTGCTTGGTGGACCTTAAACATCCCCATTGGTGTCCTTCGTGTAGAGGAGGCAAAGGCGAGCTATCACCGGCATCCTGGAACAAATTACTAATTCCTACCCGCTCAGTTGCCCACATCCTGTGTCGGAGCGGAAACCCTTCCAGAACTTGAACACCTCGGGAAAGAAACTACTTTGGTAGCAGTGACACTCTCTATGGGAGCATGGTGCACAATAACAATAACAATAACAGTGACAACGATAATAATAATTATTATTATTGTCTCGCATTTGTAATATGTGGGCAAACTGCGACAGTATGAATGTTATGCGAGGCCCTACATTTGGCGCACTCATGGACCAACTACAACACAACTCCCACACGTGGTGAACACAATCTGTGTAAGTTCTGATTCAGAAGAGTTTTCTCTTCACAAACCCACAAACGCATCACTCATGAAATTGTTCATCTCGTGTAATAAATGTCCACTTTTAAACGATGATCATGATGACCGAACACGTCGAAAAAAACAACCCAAACCCATCAACTAGTTATTAACTTGCAGCGATACTCGTGCTTTGTTCATTCTTTTAACCAACACGTCGTGCCTGTTCATGATCCGTGCTTTCGTACCACCAACATTGCCGACAGATCGGCCAAGACGTGTCCGTGTGTGGCAAACGGGCATGGACGGGGACTAATCGGCCAAAACGTGTCCGTGTGTGGCAAACGGGCATGGACGGGGACAAATTGGCCAAAACGTGTCCGTGTGTGGCAAACAGGCATGGATGGGGACAAATTGGCCAAAACGTGTCCGTGTGTGGCAAACAGGCATGGATGGGGACAAATTGGCCAAAATGTGTCCGTGTGTGGCAAACAGGCATGGATGGGGACAAATCGGCCAAAACGCGTCCGTGTGTGGCAAACGGGCATGGACGGGGACAAATCGGCCAAAACGTGTCCGTGTGTGGCAAACGGACATGGACGGGGACTAATCGACCAAAACGTGTCCGTGTGTGGCAAACAGGCATGGATGGGGACAAATTGGCCAAAATGTGTCCGTGTGTGGCAAACGGGCATGGATGGGGACAAATCGGCCAAAACGTGTCCGTGTGTGGCAACCGGGCATGGACGGGGACAAATTGGCCAAAACGTGTCCGTGTGTGGCAACCGGGCATGGACGGGGACAAATCGGCCAAAACGTGTCCGTGTGTAGCAAACGGAAATGGATGGGGACAAATTGGCCAAAACGTGTCCGTGTGTGGCAACCGGGCATGGACGGGGACAAATCGGCCAAAACGTGTCCGTGTGTAGCAAACGGAAATGGACGGGGACAAATTGGCCAAAACGTGTCCGTGTGTGGCAACCGGGCATGGACGGGGACAAATTGGCGAGAATGTCAGAGTGGGTACAGCGGTACGTATAACATGTTGGTCGATGTGGATGCTGCGTTATAAAAGCGCAATGAAACGACCTGAAACGTGCAATGTTGTTAGTGTGCGCTCGTAAGCACGTGTGTATCATGATTAATATTTTGCTTCATCTATCCGTTCGACGGGACGGAGTAAAAATGTAAACCGTTCATAACTCGACAGATAACATTGGGTTTGGTTTGGAGGAGAGAATTTTAAAAAGGAACGAATTGTTTCCAAGTCGTCGTTAATTCGACGTGAAGGAACGTCATCACCAATGGAACCACGTTCACCGTTTTCACATCACATCGTCATCCTTTTGGGTTGTTCAACATTTACATCGGGAATTCATGAATAGTCGCCCACGTGTCGTGTTTATTATAAATAATAATAATAATAATAATAATAATTGATAATAACGCCGTTGTTCATGTTCGTGAAAGCTGAAGACGATTTGTTCATTTCAAAATGGCGGACGTTTTATCGGATCACCCGGAGCGAGACCATTTGTCGTGAAACACCTCCGAAGTGGTCGTCGTCGAGACGTGTCCATTTATTGGGACGTGCGGCGAACGTTTGGCCTGGACCGTGGGCCGTGCGACACGACACGTCGCAGCACTTTTCGATACCCACGACCCTGGTGATTACAGTCCCACAGAGTGGCAGGGAAGGTCCATGTTTGGACGGAAACCCGTTCAGAATGCGGCCATAACCGAGCAGCTGAACACAAACTCCATCGCCTGCGGATAAACAAACTTACTTTGAAACCCAAACCCCCTTGTGTCCTGTGCTGGGTCCTGTGCGTCCTTCACAGGCACCGACGGGTTCTACATTGGCTCCATATTCCAATGGACATGTCATCCTAGTAAGTGAGGCATAACCATGGTGTTGGTTTAGTGGTTAGGGTGGCGGCTTGGGATCTGAGGGTCCTGAGTTCAAGTCCCGTTGGCCGCTGAATTAATATCCACCAGGAGGTTGACTCAGCCTGTCATCCTTCCGAGGTGGGCAAAATGAGTACCAGTGTACTGGTAAGGGGGACACTGCAACCAATGATGCAACCAGCAGGCACAGACTGCACTCGATAGAGAAAGAGAGAGAGAGAGAGAGAGTAAGTAAGGACCAGTCTCTTCATTGTTGTCGGACAGGTGTCCCCATTACATCACCAAATACTCATTGCACCTTGTTCAGCCTCCAATTATCGATAATGGCTTGTTGTTCTCTAACTGGACCCTCATGTTGCAGCACATCCCTCATTGATTCCTCACTTATCCATCGCAGAGTGCACGACCGCATTTTAACTCATCACCACTCGTACTATCAGATCCCGGGTACTCATTGCTCGTGCCCGATGTGTCCCCATCACATCACCAAATACTCATTGCACCTTGTTCAGCCTCCAATTGTCGACAATGGCTTGTTGTTCTTGAACTGGACCCTCGTGTTGCAGCACATCCCACGTCCCTCATTGATTCCTTACTTATCCATCGCAGATAGTCACTGTGCATGACCACACTTTAACTCATCACCACTCGTACTATCAGATCCCGGGTACTCATTGCTCGTGCCCCGTGTGTCCCTCACTCACAGGGCCACGAGTACGCAAGGCCAAGAAGAACGAGACGGAGGTGAAGCGGCCTCGAACGGCCTTCTCTCCCGAGCAACTGCAGCGACTGAAGGCCGAGTTCTGTTCGAGCCGGTACTTGAGCGAGGCGCGGCGTGGGGCATTGGCACGGGAACTCCAGCTGAGCGAGGCTCAGGTGAAGATCTGGTTCCAGAACAAGAGAGCCAAGCTCAAGAAGTCCGGCGGCATGAGGAACGGTCTGGCGCTTCAGTTGCTCGCTCAAGGCTTGTACAACCACTCGACAATGTGCCTCCATGGTGCCGACAAGGACGACAGCGAGTAGCGTCCCCACAATTGCTAAGGGTCCGGGTGTTCGGAGAGTCGGAGCTCGGAGTCTTGTGCTCGTACGGACCTCGGAGTCCGGTCCAGAGGGCTCCGTGCGCCTCCTCGTTTACCTGGCCTTTACCCACGTGTAAAGACGGCGACATACGGCTCGGAAAGGTGCACGCGACGACATCGTCGCCGGTGTGTTTGGCGCTTTAGGGAATAGTGCAACGGTGCTAGTGAGCGCAAAGTGTATGTGCAGGACGTATGTGAATTGGTTCCAGGTGATAACTCTACCTGTGTCGTGACTGTAATTTGTCTCAAACGTGTTTCATGCAAATTCCATATCGGTCCAATATATCCTTCATCTGCACTCGATTCAATCGTTGGCCAAGCCTTTTATACAGGCCAAAGATATCCTGCGCACGCACGCACACACACACACACACACACACACACACACACACACACACACACACACACACACACACACACACACACACACACACACACACACACTGGAAAATTATCAACATTGGACACATCTATGACATTGAACGTCCCCCGACTATTGAGGTTCTCACGTAGGAATATATCCAAATCATCCATCCTTGGGAAATCGACATCGATATTTAAAATGTGTACACGTTGTACCAACGGGCAAGGTGGCAATATGTCAGCAGGTATGTTTGGGTACCACTGTGACGACGCGTTCGCTCGCATTCGTCTCTTGTTTAAACTCGAACCAGGTACCGAAACAGAGCGTTCAACGCGCAGGTATAGTTAGTTACTCGTGGTTATTATGTGCAAGTTGTAATTATAATAATGTCCATCATGTACAATGTCCTGACTTGCTCCGAAGAAGGTTTGGAGCATGTCTCACACTGCACGTGCCTTGTGCGCATGTTTTTGTGTGCCAGCACGAACGTCATTGTCACTTACGAGCATGCGTAATAAACATTTATTTGAATTGTCGGTGCCAAAGTGTGTATCGATTCCAACCAAACACGGACGTACGTGTGTTTCGCGTGTTACCGGTGAACCTCGTCCGCATGACACGCACTGCTGATCTCATGAGTCGTTCACTTCGATTTCGTTCATTGGAACTGGGGTGGGAGGGGGAGGGGGTGTTTGAAGGTTTATGTGAACCAAACACTCAATAAAATCCAATAAACATGAAGGTTGTTCTTTTATTTTTAAAAACATGTACACACACACACACACACACACACACACGAATGACCCTGTATGTGAAACACCGCGATGACTGTTTATAGCTGGGTCAGGACTCGAACCCAGGCTCGAACCATCAAGTTAAGGTGTTTTGACTGAACATCAAGCCAACACGATGCAGATTGATCGTCATGTTTTTGGTGAAATTAATTCCACCAAAATAATTAATTTTAAAAGTGAAGCTTATTGTAAACGTGTCCACACTAAAGGAATTGTACATTTGTAGAATGTTTTTTTATTACACTGCGGTGACGAATCCCTAGATAACTCGCTTGTACATACATACATACATACATATTCGTGAGTTATGTCTTGGGTACTTACTTCATGGGAGTCATGTTAGGTTGGAGGAAGACAGGTACCCAGGGTTAACGGTACGTGTATTCCTTTATTCCCGTGGGTGAGTATTTGGTATCCGAGGAGCTGTGCAGGATTTGAGTTACCTTTTCGAGAGGTTCAGTTTTATCGGATCATATAAAGGAGAGAGAGACAGACAGACAGACAATGTTTCAGGTGTGGCCTGCTTGTGTTACCTTTTCAGGTGAAACCCCATCAGCCATCTTTGTCTGTGTGGACGTCATGTTTACCTGTATCTCGCTTGCACACGGACCCGGTGGCTGTGCACGGTGTTCCACGAACAAGCTGGATCTCGCCACAACGACTTCTCCTTTTCCTCAACACCTTCGGCGATTTCAATAAATTTGCGCTCGCAACATTCAACTCGTGAGACTTTGAGCTGGTTTGTTTGGGTTCGATTCCGATCCGACTTTGCTCCAACGTCTAGCCCATGCGGGGATCCATGTATGGCGCATTAACTGGTAGTCTGGTAGGGACACGTTAAAGATCTCACTGGGCCGTTTACAAAGACGAGGCGGTGGTGTTCTGGTGCCGTACAGGACGACCGTCAGGACGACCTCTGGCTCTCCGGACCGTTGCCGAGATGGGACAGCTTGCAGAGCCTGAGTGCGCAACTTTGGCCGAGCCTCATGACAACGAACAACCTGAAGGTGACAATAGACGAGGTACAGCAAGTAAAACAGCACGATCCGCACGAGAAATCTTTCACCGTCTGAATTATGTTTGGATAATATCTCATTGAATCGCTTTGTCTACGACTTTATAACATGGACATTCGGCAGACCAGTTGGGTTATACTGGTTCTTTGCCATTGCCTTCTCAGACATGATATGCAGTATGTGTGTGTGTGTGTGTATATATACATATACATATACATATACCTTGTACTTTTTTCATCTGCTTTGGATGGCTCTGAGTATTTCTTCCATACAACTTTTGGAATGGCACACTTGTACCATTGGGTCCGGTGAACATACTGTGTTTGAAAATAAAAAATTCAAAATTCAGATTTTCTTTGTTCTGAAAGGTTGAGATTGTTGTCGAAAGACAATGCACTCGAGCTAACCACCTTGTATAATACGTCGAGCCAGGACGACACTCGGAAGAGCGCATACCTCCGCCAGGATGAACACCGAACCAACTCATCCACCTAGTTTTGTCATAACTCATCCACCACTTTGTGAGATATCTTGCTGTATATTGTTTTTGGCCATATCTTTCAATGGTGAAAAATCACTTTAAAACGTCCAGTATTGTCCATCAAGTTTCGTCCAAATCCGTCCTCAACTTTTTTTGAGATATCCTTCTCACAGACAAACAAACAAACAAACAGAGAGACAGCGGTGAAAACATAACCTCCGTCCACCTTCTGTGTCCGAGTTAAGTATTGTGTAACTTATAAAAAAAAAATGTTAGGATAGGCCTGGCAGGATGGTGAAGATGTACACACACTCCCCCTCTGAGGTGTCTGGCCTGGGTTCGAATCTCAACCCAGTTGTAAGCTGTCGTCCTGGTGTTTCACAGGTGCGGTGATTTGTTGATGTGTGCGCCATCCCTTGGACGGACATTGAACGGGTGTCCCATCTGCTGGCGTTAGTTGCTTGACATTAAAGATCCCATGGTGTCCTTCTCAAAGAGTGGGTGAGCTTTTGCCAATTCCTGTAAAAACTAATGCGAGGAAGGCAATGGCAAAGCGCCCAGTATAACCCTTGCTCAGAAAACTGCTTCGGCAGCACCGATGCTCTGTAACAGAGTGAGTATGGCACATCAGAATGACAATACAGTGTATGTTAGGATACCTTGAGGTTTTTTTTCACCGTATCTTTCTGTTTCCGAGTGTCTGTGACCAGAGGTATCCTCTCTGCTGCTCCAAGAGGCTGTCTTCGAAAGCGGAGGATACCTGCTCCAGAATGGACTTGTTTAACAGTTTTTGTTCATTTTGTTGATGTGATGTATTTGCTCGTCTCATCAGTCAGTGCCTTTGCATGTGTTATTGTGCTTGGTGTTGTGTTTGCATAGTCACGTGATACACCAGTGGATCACAGGCCATATGACCTGGCTGCAGGGGATTGAGATTCCGCCATCTTGGCTGCAATACACGAGACGTGCTAACCCTGGTCCCATGTGTCCGTGTGGTCTGTCCGTCGGGATACAACACTCGGTTTGTGCATCTTTATCCAGGTCCTGAGATCTTGCGGCCCTCACTCGGGTTTGTTACTGTTCCATCATTACCCAACTTTCTGCCCCACTGTCAGTTTGTTGCCCTTTTCACCTCTATCACCTCACTCTTCCATGAACATTGATTTGGCAAGGTCAAATAAAAGTATGAAGAAAAGCTACTATTGAAACTGCTGCAAAATGTAGGAAAAAAAAGTTGAATTACTGTAAGTAAATAAAAATAGTAAAATTGCATTTCCTAAATTTACAGCCAGACTGGGTGGTGTCATGGTTCGAGCCAGACTGGGTGGTGTAACGGTTCCAGCCAGACTGGGTGGTGTCATGGTTCGAGCCAGACTGGGTGGTGTAACGGTTCAAGCCAGACTGGGTGGTGTAACGGTTCCAGCCAGACTGGGTGGTGTAACGGTTCCAGCCAGACTGGGTGGTGTAACGGTTCCAGCCAGACTGGGTGGTGTAACGGTTCCAGCCAGACTGGGTGGTGTAATGGTTCGAGCCAGACTGGGTGGTGTAAAGGTTCGAGCCAGACTGGGTGGTGTAAAGGTTCGAGCCAGACTGGGTGGTGTAACGGTTCCAGCCAGACTGGGTGGTGTAACGGTTCCAGCCAGACTGGGTGGTGTAACGGTTCCAGCCAGACTGGGTGGTGTAACGGTTCGAGCCAGACTGGGTGGTGTAACGGTTCGAGCCAGACTGCGTGGTGTAACGGTTCGAGCCAGACTGGGTGGTGTAATGGTTCGAGCCAGACTGGGTGGTGTAACGGTTCGAGCCAGACTGGGCGGTGTAATGGTTCGAGCCAGACTGGGTGGTGTAACGGTTCGAGCCAGACTGGGTGGTGTAACGGTTCGAGCCAGACTGGGTGGTGTTACGGTTCGAGCCAGACTGGGTGGTGTAACGGTTCGAGCCAGACTGGGTGGTGTAACGGTTCGAGCCAGACTGGGTGGTGTTACGGTTCGAGCCAGACTGGGTGGTGTAATGGTTCGAGCCAGACTGGGTGGTGTCATGATTTGAGCCAGACTGGGTGGTGTAATGGTTCGAGCCAGACTGGGTGGTGTAACGGTTCCAGCCAGACTGGGTGGTGTAACAGTTCCAGCCAGACTGGGTGGTGTAACGGTTCGAGCCAGACTGGGTGGTGTAATGGTTCGAGCCAGACTGGGTGGTGTAATGGTTCGAGCCAGACTGGGTGGTGTGATGGTTCGAGCCAGACTGGGTGGTGTCATGTTTCGAGCCAGACTGGGTGGTGTGATGGTTCGAGCCAGACTGGGTGGTGTGATGGTTCGAGCCAGACTGGGTGGTGTGATGGTTCGAGCCAGACTGGGTGGTGTCATGGTTCGAGCCAGACTGGGTGGTGTCATGGTTCGAGCCAGACTGGGTGGTGTAACGGTTCCAGCCAGACTGGGTGTGTAATGGTTCGAGCCAGACTGGGTGGTGTAAAGGTTCGAGCCAGACTGGGTGGTGTAACGGTTCGAGCCAGACTGGGTGGTGTAACGGTTCCAGCCAGACTGGGTGGTGTAACGGTTCCAGCCAGACTGGGTGGTGTAACGGTTCCAGCCAGACTGGGTGGTGTAACGGTTCGAGCCAGACTGGGTGGTGTAACGGTTCGAGCCAGACTGCGTGGTGTAACGGTTCGAGCCAGACTGGGTGGTGTAACGGTTCGAGCCAGACTGGGCGGTGTAATGGTTCGAGCCAGACTGGGTGGTGTGATGGTTCGAGCCAGACTGGGTGGTGTCATGTTTCGAGCCAGACTGGGTGGTGTGATGGTTCGAGCCAGACTGGGTGGTGTGATGGTTCGAGCCAGACTGGGTGGTGTGATGGTTCGAGCCAGACTGGGTGGTGTCATGGTTCGAGCCAGACTGGGTGGTGTCATGGTTCGAGCCAGACTGGGTGGTGTAACGGTTCCAGCCAGACTGGGTGTGTAATGGTTCGAGCCAGACTGGGTGGTGTAAAGGTTCGAGCCAGACTGGGTGGTGTAACGGTTCGAGCCAGACTGGGTGGTGTAACGGTTCCAGCCAGACTGGGTGGTGTAACGGTTCCAGCCAGACTGGGTGGTGTAACGGTTCCAGCCAGACTGGGTGGTGTAACGGTGCGAGCCAGACTGGGTGGTGTAACGGTTCGAGCCAGACTGCGTGGTGTAACGGTTCGAGCCAGACTGGGTGGTGTAACGGTTCGAGCCAGACTGGGCGGTGTAATGGTTCGAGCCAGACTGGGTGGTGTAACGGTTCGAGCCAGACTGGGTGGTGTAATGGTTCGAGCCAGACTGGGTGGTGTCATGATTTGAGCCAGACTGGGTGGTGTAATGGTTCGAGCCAGACTGGGTGGTGTCATGATTTGAGCCAGACTGGGTGGTGTGATGGTTCGAGCCAGACTGGGTGGTGTAACGGTTCCAGCCAGACTGGGTGGTGTAACGGTTCCAGCCAGACTGGGTGGTGTAACGGTTCGAGCCAGACTGGGTGGTGTAATGGTTCGAGCCAGACTGGGTGGTGTCATGATTTGAGCCAGACTGGATGGTGTGATGGTTCGAGCCAGACTGGGTGGTGTAACGGTTCCAGCCAGACTGGGTGGTGTAACGGTTCCAGCCAGACTGGGTGGTGTAACGGTTCGAGCCAGACTGGGTGGTGTCATGGTTCGAGCAAGACTGGGTGGTGTAACGGTTCGAGCCAGACTGGGTGGTGTAATGGTTCGAGCCAGACTGGGTGGTGTGATGGTTCGAGCCAGACTGGGTGGTGTGATGGTTCGAGCCAGACTGGGTGGTGTGATGGTTCGAGCCAGACTGGGTGGTGTGATGGTTCGAGCCAGACTGGGTGGTGTGATGGTTCGAGCCAGACTGGGTGGTGTCATGGTTCGAGCCAGACTGGGTGGTGTAACGGTTCCAGCCAGACTGGGTGTGTAATGGTTCGAGCCAGACTGGGTGGTGTAAAGGTTCGAGCCAGACTGGGTGGTGTAACGGTTCGAGCCAGACTGGGTGGTGTAACGGTTCCAGCCAGACTGGGTGGTGTAACGGTTCCAGCCAGACTGGGTGGTGTAACGGTTCCAGCCAGACTGGGTGGTGTAACGGTTCGAGCCAGACTGGGTGGTGTAACGGTTCGAGCCAGACTGCGTGGTGTAACGGTTCGAGCCAGACTGGGTGGTGTAACGGTTCGAGCCAGACTGGGCGGTGTAATGGTTCGAGCCAGACTGGGTGGTGTAACGGTTCGAGCCAGACTGGGTGGTGTAATGGTTCGAGCCAGACTGGGTGGTGTCATGATTTGAGCCAGACTGGGTGGTGTAATGGTTCGAGCCAGACTGGGTGGTGTCATGATTTGAGCCAGACTGGGTGGTGTGATGGTTCGAGCCAGACTGGGTGGTGTAACGGTTCCAGCCAGACTGGGTGGTGTAACGGTTCCAGCCAGACTGGGTGGTGTAACGGTTCGAGCCAGACTGGGTGGTGTAATGGTTCGAGCCAGACTGGGTGGTGTCATGATTTGAGCCAGACTGGATGGTGTGATGGTTCGAGCCAGACTGGGTGGTGTAACGGTTCCAGCCAGACTGGGTGGTGTAACGGTTCCAGCCAGACTGGGTGGTGTAACGGTTCGAGCCAGACTGGGTGGTGTCATGGTTCGAGCAAGACTGGGTGGTGTAACGGTTCGAGCCAGACTGGGTGGTGTAATGGTTCGAGCCAGACTGGGTGGTGTGATGGTTCGAGCCAGACTGGGTGGTGTGATGGTTCGAGCCAGACTGGGTGGTGTGATGGTTCGAGCCAGACTGGGTGGTGTGATGGTTCGAGCCAGACTGGGTGGTGTGATGGTTCGAGCCAGACTGGGTGGTGTGATGGTTCGAGCCAGACTGGGTGGTGTGATGGTTCGAGCCAGACTGGGTGGTGTGATGGTTCGAGCCAGACTGGGTGGTGTGATGGTTCGAGCCAGACTGGGTGGTGTGATGGTTCGAGCCAGACTGGGTGGTGTGATGGTTCGAGGAAGACTGGGTGGTGTGATGGTTCGAGCCAGACTGGGTGGTGTGATGGTTCGAGCCAGACTGGGTGGTGTGATGGTTCGAGCCAGACTGGGTGGTGTGATGGTTCGAGCCAGACTGGGTGGTGTGATGGTTCGAGCCAGACTGGGTGGTGTGATGGTTCGAGCCAGACTGGGTGGTGTGATGGTTCGAGCCAGACTGGGTGGTGTGATGGTTCGAGCCAGACTGGGTGGTGTCATGGTTCGAGCCAGACTGGGTGGTGTGATGGTTCGAGCCAGACTGGGTGGTGTCATGGTTCGAGCCAGACTGGGTGGTGTCATGGTTCGAGCCAGACAGGGTGGTGTCATGGTTCGAGCCAGACTGGGTGGTGTAACGGTTCGAGCCAGACTGGGTGGTGTAACGGTTCGAGCCAGACTGCGTGGTGTAACGGTTCGAGCCAGACTGGGTGGTGTAATGGTTCGAGCCAGACTGGGTGGTGTAACGGTTCGAGCCAGACTGGGCGGTGTAATGGTTCGAGCCAGACTGGGTGGTGTAACGGTTCGAGCCAGACTGGGTGGTGTAACGGTTCGAGCCAGACTGGGTGGTGTTACGGTTCGAGCCAGACTGGGTGGTGTAACGGTTCGAGCCAGACTGGGTGGTGTAACGGTTCGAGCCAGACTGGGTGGTGTTACGGTTCGAGCCAGACTGGGTGGTGTAATGGTTCGAGCCAGACTGGGTGGTGTCATGATTTGAGCCAGACTGGGTGGAGTAATGGTTCGAGCCAGACTGGGTGGTGTAACGGTTCCAGCCAGACTGGGTGGTGTAACAGTTCCAGCCAGACTGGGTGGTGTAACGGTTCGAGCCAGACTGGGTGGTGTAATGGTTCGAGCCAGACTGGGTGGTGTAATGGTTCGAGCCAGACTGGGTGGTGTGATGGTTCGAGCCAGACTGGGTGGTGTCATGTTTCGAGCCAGACTGGGTGGTGTGATGGTTCGAGCCAGACTGGGTGGTGTGATGGTTCGAGCCAGACTGGGTGGTGTGATGGTTCGAGCCAGACTGGGTGGTGTCATGGTTCGAGCCAGACTGGGTGGTGTCATGGTTCGAGCCAGACTGGGTGGTGTAACGGTTCCAGCCAGACTGGGTGTGTAATGGTTCGAGCCAGACTGGGTGGTGTAAAGGTTCGAGCCAGACTGGGTGGTGTAACGGTTCGAGCCAGACTGGGTGGTGTAACGGTTCCAGCCAGACTGGGTGGTGTAACGGTTCCAGCCAGACTGGGTGGTGTAACGGTTCCAGCCAGACTGGGTGGTGTAACGGTTCGAGCCAGACTGGGTGGTGTAACGGTTCGAGCCAGACTGCGTGGTGTAACGGTTCGAGCCAGACTGGGTGGTGTAACGGTTCGAGCCAGACTGGGCGGTGTAATGGTTCGAGCCAGACTGGGTGGTGTAACGGTTCGAGCCAGACTGGGTGGTGTAATGGTTCGAGCCAGACTGGGTGGTGTCATGATTTGAGCCAGACTGGGTGGTGTAATGGTTCGAGCCAGACTGGGTGGTGTCATGATTTGAGCCAGACTGGGTGGTGTGATGGTTCGAGCCAGACTGGGTGGTGTAACGGTTCCAGCCAGACTGGGTGGTGTAACGGTTCCAGCCAGACTGGGTGGTGTAACGGTTCGAGCCAGACTGGGTGGTGTAATGGTTCGAGCCAGACTGGGTGGTGTCATGATTTGAGCCAGACTGGATGGTGTGATGGTTCGAGCCAGACTGGGTGGTGTAACGGTTCCAGCCAGACTGGGTGGTGTAACGGTTCCAGCCAGACTGGGTGGTGTAACGGTTCGAGCCAGACTGGGTGGTGTCATGGTTCGAGCAAGACTGGGTGGTGTAACGGTTCGAGCCAGACTGGGTGGTGTAATGGTTCGAGCCAGACTGGGTGGTGTGATGGTTCGAGCCAGACTGGGTGGTGTGATGGTTCGAGCCAGACTGGGTGGTGTGATGGTTCGAGCCAGACTGGGTGGTGTGATGGTTCGAGCCAGACTGGGTGGTGTGATGGTTCGAGCCAGACTGGGTGGTGTGATGGTTCGAGCCAGACTGGGTGGTGTGATGGTTCGAGCCAGACTGGGTGGTGTGATGGTTCGAGCCAGACTGGGTGGTGTGATGGTTCGAGCCAGACTGGGTGGTGTGATGGTTCGAGCCAGACTGGGTGGTGTGATGGTTCGAGCCAGACTGGGTGGTGTGATGGTTCGAGGAAGACTGGGTGGTGTGATGGTTCGAGCCAGACTGGGTGGTGTGATGGTTCGAGCCAGACTGGGTGGTGTGATGGTTCGAGCCAGACTGGGTGGTGTGATGGTTCGAGCCAGACTGGGTGGTGTGATGGTTCGAGCCAGACTGGGTGGTGTGATGGTTCGAGCCAGACTGGGTGGTGTGATGGTTCGAGCCAGACTGGGTGGTGTGATGGTTCGAGCCAGACTGGGTGGTGTCATGGTTCGAGCCAGACTGGGTGGTGTGATGGTTCGAGCCAGACTGGGTGGTGTCATGGTTCGAGCCAGACTGGGTGGTGTCATGGTTCGAGCCAGACAGGGTGGTGTCATGGTTCGAGCCAGACTGGGTGGTGTCATGGTTCGAGCCAGACTGGGTGGTGTCATGGTTCGAGCCAGACTGGGTGGTGTGATGGTTCGAGCCAGACTGGGTGGTGTCATGGTTCGAGCCAGACTGGGTGGTGTGATGGTTCGAGCCAGACTGGGTGGTGTCATGGTTCGAGCCGGACTGGGTGGTGTCATGGTCCGAGCCGGACTGGGTGGTGTGATGGTTCGAGCCAGACTGGGTGGTGTGATGGTTCGAGCCAGACTGGGTGGTGTGATGGTTCGAGCCAGACTGGGTGGTGTGATGGTTCGAGCCAGACTGGGTGGTGTCATGGTTCGAGCCAGACTGGGTGGTGTCATGGTTCGAGCCAGACTGGGTGGTGTCATGGTTCGAGCCAGACTGGGTGGTGTGATGGTTCGAGCCAGACTGGGTGGTGTGATGGTTCGAGCCAGACTGGGTGGTGTGATGGTTCGAGCCAGACTGGGTGGTGTGATGGTTCGAGCCAGACTGGGTGGTGTGATGGTTCGAGCCAGACTGGGTGGTGTGATGGTTCGAGCCAGACTGGGTGGTGTGATGGTTCGAGCCAGACTGGGTGGTGTAACGGTTCGAGCCAGACTGGGTGGTGTAACGGTTCGAGCCAGACTGGGTGGTGTGATGGTTCGAGCCAGACTGGGTGGTGTGATGGTTCGAGCCAGACTGGGTGGTGTGATGGTTCGAGCCAGACTGGGTGGTGTGATGGTTCGAGCCAGACTGGGTGGTGTGATGGTTCGAGCCAGACACTCGTCACTTTTCCCCACACTCGTCACTTCGTCATGGCACTGACCAATTCGGTGTGCCCATTTTTTCAGCACCGTTCTTCGTGTCTTCGAAGTTGGGCCAAGATAGCCATTCCGGCCATAAGACAAACCATTCAGAATGAAAATCATTGAAAATGATGTATGATGAAATGTTTAATGAACAGTTTTTTCCATTGGTGCCATTTGTGTCAGCAGAAAATGTCATCACAATAGATGTCACAAGAGTTTGTTGAAATGTTGTGTGTGATGCCGACCTAAAATACAGGGGTTGAACATAAAAAGTGCTGTTGTTCTGCAGTGGTAAAACATATATTAATAGAAATACCAAGAAATAAAACCTGACCTTCTGTACTCTTGCCTCGTATTCATCTTTTTAATCTCAAATCCAAATTTATTGAGTATATGGCAATAATCCATTCCACTTCACTGTTACAATATATATATATATATATATATATATATATATATATATATATATATATATATATATATATATATATGCATACACACACACACACACACACACACACACACACACACACACACACACACACACACACACACACACACACACACACACACACACACACACACACACACACACACACACACACACACACCGACGGACCACAACATTCGTGGGAGATTCCTGTGAAATGCCGCGAATGTCGGGGAATTGTTTCCGTGGGTAAAAGGGGGATAGGTTCTCGGCAGTTAGTGATTCACAAAGGAAAATCAAACACACCGTGAAAAACTGTGAAAACCCATGAATATGTGAAACACAGGGCCATAAATGTAGAAGCAGGTCAGAAAAATCACGAATGTGCCAGTGAAAAACTGTGAATATGCATAAAAAAATCCCGCAAATACGAGAAGCACAGGGCTGTAAATCTAGAAGCAAGTCACATTTTATGAATCACAAATACTCAGGGTCTGCGAATAGCAGAAACACAAAAGTCAGGATCCACAGTATATACACTACATGGCCAAAAGTATGTGGACACCGACTCGTCCAACATCTCATTCCAAAATTATGGGCATTAATATGGAGTTGATTCCCCCCCTTTGCTGCTATAACAGCCTCCACTCTTCTGGGAAGGCTTTCCACGAGGTGTTGGAACATTGCTGCAAGGATTTGCTTCCATTCAGCCATAAAACATTAGTGAGGTCGAGCACTGATGTTGGGCGATTAGGTCTGGCTTGCAGTCGGCGTTCCAATTCATCCCAAAGGTGTTCGATGGGGTTGAGGTCAGGGCTCTGTGCAGGCCAGTCAAGTTCTTCCACACTGATCTCGACAAACCATTTCTGTATGGACCTCACTTTGTGCACAGGGGCATTGTCATGCTGAAACAGGAAAGAACCTTCCCCAAACTGTTGCTCCAAAGTTGGAAGCACAGAGTCATCTCGAATGTCATGGTATGCTGTGGTGTGAAGATTTTCCTTCAATGGATATGTGGGGTCCAGCCCGAACCATGAAAAACAGCCCCAGATCATTATTAATCTCCACCAAACTTCACAGTTGGCACTACGCATTCGGGCAGGTAGCGTTCTCCTGGCATCCGCCAAACCATGATTCGTCCGTCGGACTGCCAGATGGTGAAGCGTGATTCATCTCTCCAGGGAACGTGTTTGCATTGCTCCAGAGTCCAATGGTGGTGAGCTTTACACCACTCCAGCCGACGCTTGGCATTGCACATGGTGATCTTCAGCTTGTGTGCGGCTGCTCAGCCATGGAAACCCATTTCAAGAAGCTCTCGACGTGAGTGTTACAACTGATGACAGACGATATTTTCGTGCTATGGGCTTCAGCACTCGGCGGTCCCGTTCTGTGAGCTTATGTGGCCTACCACTTCACGGCTGAGCTGTTGTTGTTCCGAGACATTTCCATATCACAATAATAGCGCTTCCAGTTGACCGGGGCACCTCCAGCAGGGCAGAAATTTGATGAACTCACTTGCTGGAAAGGTGACATCCTATGACAGTGCCACGTTGAAAGTCACCGAGTTCTTCAGTACGGCCCATTCTACTGCCAGTGTTTGTTTATGGAGATTGTATGGCTGTGTGCTTGATTGTATGCACCTGTCAGCAATGAGTGTGGCTGAAATAGCCGAATCCACTAATCAGAATGGGTTCCCCACATACTTTTGGCCATGTAGTGTATGTATATAGTAGTGTCGATCGGCTCGCTACGCTCATCGTACCACACGTCACTGCAGAGGAACAGCCTTTTTTAACTGAGGATAATGACTGTACGTGAGTTGATATGTTGTCATGATTTCCACCAATCATAATACAAACATTTATTTTGAAACAATTAACTTGTAATATCGTGATATGATATTTTTATAAGCAATTTAAGTGAAAAATTTTTTTTTAAAGATTTGAAATTTTTGTTTGTTTGTTTAGCTTGTCCGAAGGGCCAGAATCGCATATTTTTGGTTTTTCAACATTCATACCTGCAGCAGAATGAGCAGATGCTGTGTGCTGACCGTAGGATTCAAGTGCGAATCCCTGTCGTATACTATGTTGTCCCTCCAACCAGGTTTCAAGCAATGACTGAAATCCAAGCACTTGCATTCTCTACATTACTGGCTGGGGAATGATTACTGGCTTTTAAAATGAACAAATTCGAATGTCCTCTGAAAATCAATTCATCTTAGGTTCAAACATTGCTGTATGCTGGGGAACAAGCTACTGAACATGTGACTGCAGGCCTTTCGGTTCAAGATTTTGAATACATGGTCGAGGCTTTGTGGAAGAGATTGAGCAGAATGGAATGGAACAAAATGTAAAGGGGGAAATACCAACGGTGGAGTAGAAGTGAGAGTGAGATCAAGGTTGAGGGCGAAAAGGACACATGGAGTGAACGAGCTACACTCACACAAGCTGAATGAAACAGAGTGTGAACAGGAAGGGGGAAAAAGTGGGGATGAAACAGAAAAGGAAGAAACCAAACAACAACTAACAAATGAAAAGAGGTGAGAAAAAAAAATCACCACACCTTGGAAAAGGGGAGTGCTTGGGAATGGGGTCATTTGGGGGTAGAAGAGGTCATAAGTTTGAATGGGGTATGACCTGAGGTAGTGATGAACAGCTGTCTTAAAGCCCTGGAGGGAAGAATGGGACTGAACAGACTGGGAAGTTGGTTCCACAGGTGAGAGAAAAGAGGAACTAATAAGTGGAGTTGAGCAATGAGCCTGGATTTTGGGAGTTTAACAAGAAGAGGGTTACTGGCAGTCCATGTGTGCCATGCAGAAACCTGAGAGGGTAGAGGGTGCAAGACCAAAAAAGAGGTGGGAGAATACAAAGGTCAGTAACCTGTCTGTGATGTGAAAGAAAAAGGACTAGACCCTCAGCTTCGGCGTAGGAGATCGCAATGATGCTGAGGGGGCCTTGCTTTCTACGTCGGATTTACCTTTTAAGATGAGAAGTTGCTTTCAAACAATGGTGAGAAGCGGTGAGAGGATAGGTTTGATAATTGCAGACGAGATGCTATAAATCTACACACAAGGGAAAGCAAGCCTGTGTGGAAGGATTCCCAGGTAGTGTTAATATATCAGGAATCAGGAGAGATGGAAATGAAGGACCAGTCTTGAAATGCGAGGGTAGCTTGCCACCCCTGCCAGTCAGGTTGAGTGAACTGACAGACTCCATGGCACTGAGACAGCTCTGACAATAGTCCAGGAGATGTTGACTCTCGCAAGCACAGAAGATGAACCTATTGGAGCAGAAGAGCAATAAGAGATGTTAGGAGGAAAATTCATCATTACCAGTTCTATAAAGGAGGATGTGCCACTGGGAGAAATCTGGGACAGAAAGTTCACTGATTGGGTGAGGACCATGTGGTTACAGAAGTACTTTGCTGCAATGCTATGGATAGTTGGAGAGCGATCAACACCCAGCCAATCGGCAGGGTGACAGTTGAAATTACTGCGTATGAGGATGAGAGAGTTGTGATGGGTGGTTCAGGATGGTCCAGGTTGTTAGGGAAGGGAATGTAAATGGTGTCATCCCTGTTAGGAGGACGGTACAACACAAACAAATAAGACGGGTTTATACTCGAACCCACAACGAATAGACAGACACTAGCAATCTTAATAAATAGGAGATCAATGAACATAAATCAAGTACTCAGAATAGGAATAAATCAAAGTGTAATAATGAAAATAAATCAAAGCGTGAGGGAATTTACAGCAAAAAGACGAGGTGCCTCCAGGCACAGTTCATGAACAAGGGGAAAAGGTAAAACAAAAGAAAAATCTCTCCTTTGTTCTGGCACTTAGCTTTGTCCAGAGAAGATCCTTTATAGACCTAACATCGTCACTGCACGGGAAACCAGACCCGACAATGGTGCCAGGCCGCTCTTTTGGTGGGAAACGTACGTGAGGTATTCATGTGGCGGTATTCAACACCAGGGTTCAGAAACCACCGTGCAGCTTCTTTTCATGAGGGAATATGCCGACTGTTCGTCTCTTGCGCTGGGTCTGTTCACCACGATCGCCCCCCCCCTTCCTCCCCATCCATACGACAAGATGATTTCCGAGGCCCCGTGAAAAGGCCACGAGGAACGCTCTTGTTCCCTCCTCAGAAATGTACACGCTTCACGACTCAGCCGAACAGTCAATGGCTAGAATTTTTCTCCGTGCGAACAAATTTTCCTCCGCATGAACACGAGATTGTACAGCCTTCTTCACCGTGTCGAGGAGATGCCAGCGAGCTCAATCTTTATGCCTCCAATCGCGTACCTCACACAACAATCCTCTCCCCCCCCCCCGCCCCGAACCTTCTGACCTCACGGCCATCCATCATCCACCACAGGGCGTGGTTTGCTAGTTGTCACTCCTGGACGCGGGGTTTTTGCCTGCTTGGAAAGTTTGGTTCAGTTGTTGTTTTAAGGACGTGAATCCTATTTGTCGCTGGTCTTGCAAATGCAAAAATATAGGAAAAGGTCATGGGGGCAATCACATACTGGGAGAAATGATCCTTAAACCATACCTAATTAACACAGCACCCCCCCCACCCCTCCGGTGCACTGACACTGAACAACTTAAGCTGACAGTTTCCCGACTTAAATTACATCGAGATGTCTCCTGCTCGTCCATGGACCATGCTACTCCATATAATCGTACCTTTACTATGAAGTTCCTCCATCCTCCCCACAAACATAACAATATATTGTAGGTTGAGTATGAAACACCACTAAGTAGTGGAGTAAGTTTACCTCTTTTTTAAACATTTGGTCGGGTGTGTGCGTGCGTCATTCATTGTTATCTCTATATATGAGTTTCAGAAGGTGGAAAGGATCCTTCCCAGATCTCAAAGTATCCACCTTCATGTGTGTGTTGTATGTGTGTGTATATATATATACATATATATATATATATATATATATATATATATATATATATATATATATATATATATATATATATACATGTGTGTACAAGTGTGGACACGTGTGATTGCAAGTTGCTGTTGTTGGTTGCTATGTGTCCACATGTGGGTGGGTTTCAGGAGATGGAATGGAGACATACCAGGTCTCAAAGTATCTCAATGTGTGTGTGTGTGTATGTGTTTGTATGTGTGTGTTTGTATGTGTGTTTGTGTGTGTTTGTGTTTGTATGTGTGTATTTGTGTGTTTGTGTGTGTTTGTGTGTATGTGTGTGCGTATGTGTGTTTGTATATGTGTTTGTGTGTTTGTGTGTGTATGTGTGTGTGTGTGTGTTTGTGTGTGTTTGTATGTGTGTGTTTGTATGTGTGTGTTTGTGTGTGTGTTTGTGTGTGTGTGTTTGTGTGTATGTGTGTTTGTGTGTTTGTGTGTGTATGTATGTTTGTTTGTGTGTTTGTATGTGTGTGTTTGTGTGTCTATATACCACATAATTGCATCATTATTTTGGCACAATGCACACCTCTACATTTTGACCAAACTGTGTGTAAGACTTGCACATCAGGGGTGAAGTTGTATATTTTGTACGATAGACACAGCACACCGACTTGTACAAGTACCGCAGTTACACCCGGACATCGCTTGCAAAATTATAACCACGAGAAGCAATTAACGTTCAGCAAATGTGCACACATGACATCATAAAGTTTGTCACTATTGATAAATGAAGTACACCGAGTGGAGTTCAGACATACAGGTACACAGGTGAATGATGAAATGTTATGACACCAACTCAACCTCACCCATTTCAACCTCACACGACACAGCCACCATTCATTTGCCGTAACATCTTGAAAATGATGCAATTATGTAACGGTTCAAAATGACATCATCATGATGAAAGAGACAGAAGAGGATGCTTGTTCAGGTTTCTTCCTTTCTTTCTTTACCCCACAATATGTAAGGGAAGCATTGTGTGTGTGTGTGTGTGTGTGTGTGTGTGTGTGTACATATATATATATATATATATATATATATATATATATATATATATATATATATATATATATCGTGTACATAGTGTATATCCACTGTTGGCTCTGAGTGGATGAGTTGAAATGGGTTGTTGGAGCACAAACAACTTGTGATTGAAAATCCAAATGAACCAACAGGTGAGCTTCTTGTAATTGACCCTTCGGGTATGCCTGGTGTTGACTTAATGGTTCGGGTGGTGGGCTTGGGATCCTCGGATCCTGAGTTCAAATCCTGCTTTGTTGTTGAATTAATACCAGGTGGGGTTGACTCTGCCCGTCATCCTTACGAGGTCGGTAAAATGAGTGCCAGCTTGCTGGTATCCTGTGTCGGAGTGGCGACCCGTCCAGGATTGTGTCCAATAGCCAAGGACACTGTTTAGGCAGCAACAACGCTCTGCAGAGCATGGTCCCAATGGATGGATGGATGGATGGACCCTCAGGGTGTGCTTGACGTTTGGACCATTGAGGTTATTGCTTGTGAGTGTTGTCGCTCCCACTGAGGTGTGTGCACAAGGTTGTGTTTAAGATTAATTTCTCGTGTTGTTATTATTGTTATTATTATTATTATTTTTATTATATATGACAAGCTCGTGTGGTCTCGTCATGACAAGTCAAGTACAATTTTTGTTCAGTTTGTCGAATTGTCTCTGACTGTCTCTGAGTGTACGAACCACTTGTCATGGTTGTGTGACTGTGATTGTGTCCATGAAGTAGCCGTGGACGCACCGTCGGGCTAGTTTTTGCCTCGAGACATCAAACCGGTTAATCGTCAAAAGTGACACCTGTAGTGAAAGACCTGGTAATTGCTGAATACCGAGGAAAGCCAGGGGGTAGGGGTGGTCACGGCCTTTCCTGATTAGTTTACTCTCGGGGCGTTGCTCGGATTACCGAAACAAGAGGATGGAAATGGGAAGAATAGACCGAGCGGCTGCTTGAAAGGGGCAGCCTGGAAATGTAAAGCTCCTCTAAAGCCCGGCGTGAACAAAGACCCGTTTGACCCTCTGTGTGCGGCTGCCGAGGATCGCGTGGCCACGCCCTCATCACGTCTGGTTTACAACCACCGAGGCGTCTCTCTAAACCCCGCCCACTTACACCCCTCCCGCGCCGAGGATCGCGTGGCCACGCCCTCATCACGTCTGGTTTACAACCACCGAGGCGTCTCTCTAAACCCCGCCCACTTACACCCCTCCCGCTCCGAGGATCGCTTGGCCACGCCCTCACACGTCTGGTTTACAACCACCGAGGCGTCTCTCTAAACCCCGCCCACTTACACCCCTCCCGCGCCGAGGATCGCGTGGCCACGCCCTCACACGTCTGGTTTACAACCACCGAGGCGTCTCTCTAAACCCCGCCCACTTACAGCCCTCCCGCGCCGAGGATCGCTTGGCCACGCCCTCATCACGTCTGGTTTACAACGACCCAGGCGTCTCTCTAAACCCCGCCCACTTACACCCCTCCCGCGCCGAGGATCGCTTGGCCACGCCCTCATCACGTCTGGTTTACAACGACCCAGGCGTCTCTCTAAACCCCGCCCACTTACACCCCTCCCGCGCCGAGGATCGCTTGGCCACGCCCTCATCACGTCTGGTTTACAACGACCCAGGCGTCTCTCTAAACCCCGCCCACTTACACCCCTCCCGCGCCGAGGATCGCCTTCTTACAGGCAGGAGTCCTTGGGGGGGACATTAGGGGAGATTTCACAAGCATCGCTGTGACAGGGTAACCTGGGACGCGCCCTCGCCACGGAGACCGATCAAAGGTCTCATCAAGCGGCAAAGCGAGGCGGTGACAAGCGGAAAGACCGTCGATCAGAAGCATCAAAGGAGCCGCATTCAACAGGGTGAACCCGACGGTCTCTCGACTGCAAGCAACGCTCATATCCAACGGAAATGATATATCAATGCGTTTATTGCACCACAACAGCAACAACAACAAAAACGACGACGACGACGACAGTTCACCACACATGATTGTGAAGACATTTTAAACGATAAGGACTCTCACTCGGGAGAACGTGAACCTTCCCCAGGTTGATTAGTTTACATTTTGGATCCCACTGACGAGGCGGATCTGGATTCGGACCGAAACCAAAATCGAATCGCCTTGTTCTTGTCACCGACCAAACTCGTCCACCGAGTTTCGTCCCAATCCGTCCACAACTTTTTGAGATATTTTATTCACAGACGAACGGACACACAGACAGACAGACAAAAGGACGTGAAAACGTAACGTCCATCCACCTTGGGTGACTGAGGTAACTCCATGGTATTTACTCCATGGTATTCAGGAATATTTACCTCACACAGTCTCGAGAAGGACGTGCTTCGAGCCCACTCTTTTGGCGGCAAATCTATATCTCCACTTCTGAGGTAAATGTGTACAAATTATACTTTGTAAACTCTGCTGTAGATTACATTCATAAACCTTTACAAAGTAACTTTTATTCTCGTTCTCCAGTGTTTTAATATCCACCAAGGATGGGAAAGTCGTCAAAATCCATCGTGAAAACACGAAATGACACTCTTTTTCTTCTTCTTCTTCATTTTCTTCTTCTTCATCGCTTTTTTTTTCACCAGCCGAACACAATGAACACTGAAACGACGACAATGATTCAAACTTCCAACGTGGGGAAGTGTCTGTCTCTGGGCATTGTTTAAATTCACCATGTAAGTTGTGTGGGGGAGTGAATCATGCAAGTAATATGTGCAACATCAAATGGTCATGTGACGTGGTGAAGTTTAAATTTCCTCCGTTAAACGGTTTTTAATGTGCACTCAACATGTGCTATATCATGTGGTCATGTGACATGTGGTAAAATTTAAATTTCCTCCGTTATACGGTTTTTGATGTACACTCAACATGTGCTATATCATGTGGTCATGTGACATGTGGTAAAATTTAAATTTCCTCCGTTAAATGGTTTTTGATGATCACTCAATATGTGTTATATCAAATGGTCATGTGACATGTGGTAAAGTTTAAATTTCCTCCGTTAAACGGTTTTTGATGTGCACTCAATATGTGTTATATCAAATGGTTATGTAACATGTGGTAAAGTTTAAATTCCCTCCGTTAAACGGTTTTTGATGTACACTCAATATGTGCTATATCATGTGGTCATGTGACATGTGGTAAAGTTTAAATTCCCTCCGTTATACGGTTTTTGATGTACACTCAATATGTGCTATGTCATGTGACATGTGGTAAAGTTTAAATTTCCTCCGTTAAACGGTTTTTGATGTACATTCAACATGTGCGATATGAAATGGTCATGTAACATGTGGTAAAGTTTAAATTCCCTCCGTTGAACGGTTTTTGATGTACACTCAATATGTGCTTTATCATGTGGTCATGTGACATGTGGTAAAGTTTAAATCTCCTCCGTTAAACGGTTTTTGATGTACACTCAATATGTGTTATATCAAATGGTCATGTGACATGTGGTGAAGTTTAAATTTCCTCCGTTGAACAGTTTTTGATGTACACTCAATATGTGTTTTATCATGTGGCCATGTGACATGTGGTAAAGTTTAATTTTCCTCCCTTAAACGGTTTTTCATGTACACTCAATATGTGCTATATTATGTGGTCATGTGACATGTGGTAAAGTTTAAATTTCCTCTGTTAAATGGTTTTTAATGTACACTCAATATGTGTTTAATCAAGTGGTCATGTGACATGTGGTGAAGTTTAAATTTCCTCCGTTAAACGGTTTTTAATGTGCACTCAACATGTGCTATATCATGTGGTCATGTGACATGTGGTAAAATTTAAATTTCCTCCGTTAAACGGTTTTTGATGATCACTTAATATGTGTTATATCAAATGGTCATGTGACATGTGGTAAAGTTTAAATTTCCTCCGTTAAACGGTTTTTGATGTGCACTCAATATGTCTTATATCAAATGGTCATGTAACATGTGGTAAGGTTTAAATTCCCTCCGTTAAACGGTTTGTGATGTACACTCAATATGTGCGATATCATGTGGTCATGTGACATGTGGTAAAGTTTAAATTCCCTCCGTTATACGGTTTTTGATGTACACTCAACATGTGCTATATCATGTGGTCATGTGACATGTGGTAAAATTTAAATTTCCTCTGTTAAATGGTTTTTGATGATCACTCAATATGTGTTATATCAAATGGTCATGTGACATGTGGTAAAGTTTAAATTTCCTCCGTTAAACGGTTTTTGATGTGCACTCAATATGTGTTATATCAAATGGTTATGTAACATGTGGTAAAGTTTAAATTCCCTCCGTTAAACGGTTTTTGATGTACACTCAATATGTGCTATATCATGTGGTCATGTGACATGTGGTAAAGTTTAAATTCCCTCCGTTATACGGTTTTTGATGTACACTCAATATGTGCTATGTCATGTGACATGTGGTAAAGTTTAAACTTCCTCCGTTAAACGGTTTTTGATGTACATTCAACATGTGCGATATGAAATGGTCATGTAACATGTGGTAAAGTTTAAATTCCCTCCGTTGAACGGTTTTTGATGTACACTCAATATGTGCTTTATCATGTGGTCATGTGACATGTGGTAAAGTTTAAATCTCCTCCGTTAAACGGTTTTTGATGTACACTCAATATGTGTTATATCAAATGGTCATGTGACATGTGGTGAAGTTTAAATTTCCTCCGTTGAACAGTTTTTGATGTACACTCAATATGTGTTTTATCATGTGGCCATGTGACATGTGGTAAAGTTTAATTTTCCTCCCTTAAACGGTTTTTCATGTACACTCAATATGTGCTATATTATGTGGTCATGTGACATGTGGTAAAGTTTAAATTTCCTCTGTTAAATGGTTTTTAATGTACACTCAATATGTGTTTAATCAAGTGGTCATGTGACATGTGGTAAAGTTTAAATTTCCTCCGTTAAACGGTTTTTGATGTACACTCAATATGTGTTATGTCATGTGGTCATGTGACATGTGGTGAAGTTTAAATTTCCTCCGTTGAACGGTTTTTGATGTACACTCAATATGTGTTATATCATGTGGCCATGTGACATGTGGTAAAGTTTAAATTTCCTCCCTTAAACGGTTTTTCATGTACACTCAATATGTGCTATATTATGTGGTCATGTGACATGTGGTAAAGTTTAAATTTCCTCTGTTAAACGGTTTTTAATGTACACTCAATATGTGTTTAATGAAGTGGTCATGCAACATGTGGTACAGTTTAAATTTCCTCCGTTAAATGGTTTTTGATGTACACTCAACATGTGCGATATCAAATGGTCATGTGACATGTGGTAAAGTTTAAATTTCCTCCATTAAACGGTTTTTGATGTACACTCAATATGTGCTATATCATGTGGTCATGTGACATGTGGTAAAGTTTAAATTTCCTCCGTTAAACGGTTTTTGATGTACACTCAATATGAGCTATATCAAGTGGTCATGTGACATGTGGTGAAGTTTAAATTTCCTCCGTTAAACGGTTTTTGATGTACACTCAATATGTGTTATATCAAGTGGTCATGCAACATGTGGTAAAGTTTAAATATCCTCTGTTAAACGGTTTTTGATGTACACTCAGCATGTGCAATATCAAATGGTCATGTAACATGTGGTAAAGTTTAAATTTCCTCTGTTAAACGGTTTTTGATGTACACTCAATATGTGTTATATCAAATGGTCATGTAACATGTGGTAAAGTTTAAATTTCCTCTGTTAAATGGTTTTTGATGTACACTCAATATGTGCTATATCAAATGGTCATGTAACATGTGGTAAAGTTTAAACTTCCTCCGTTGAACGGTTTTCTATGTACACTCAATATATGCTGTATCAAATGGTCATGTAACATGTGGTGAAGTTTAAATTTCCTCCTTTGAACGGTTTTTGATGTACATTCAATATGTGTTATATCAAATGGTCATGTGACATGTGGTAAAGTTTAAATTTCCTCCGTTAAACGGTTTTTGATGTACACTCAATATGTGCGATATGAAATGGTCATGTAACATGTGGTAAAGTTTAAATTTCCTCTGTTGAACGGTTTTTGATGTACACTCAATATGTGCTATATCAAATGGTCATGTAACATGTGGTGAAGTTTAAATTTCCTCCTTTGAACGGTTTTTGATGTACACTCAATATGTGTTATATCAAATGGTCATGTAACATGTGGTAAAGTTTCAATTTCCTCCGTTAAACGGTTTTTGATGTGCACTCAATATGTGTTATATCAAATTGTTATGTAACATGTGGTAAAGTTTAAATTCCCTCCGTTAAACGGTTTTTCATGTACACTCAATATGTGCTATATCATGTGGTCATGTGACATGTGGTAAAGTTTAAATTCCCTCCGTTATACGGTTTTTGATGTACACTCAATATGTGCTATGTCATGTGACATGTGGTAAAGTTTAAATTTCCTCCGTTAAACGGTTTTTGATGTACATTCAACATGTGCGATATGAAATGGTCATGTAACATGTGGTAAAGTTTAAATTCCCTCCGTTGAACGGTTTTTGATGTACACTCAATATGTGCTTTATCATGTGGTCATGTGACATGTGGTAAAGTTTAAATCTCCTCCATTAAACGGTTTTTGATGTACACTCAATATGTGTTATATCAAATGGTCATGTGACATGTGGTGAAGTTTAAATTTCCTCCGTTGAACAGTTTTTGATGTACACTCAATATGTGTTTTATCATGTGGCCATGTGACATGTGGTAAAGTTTAATTTTCCTCCCTTAAACGGTTTTTCATGTACACTCAATATGTGCTATATTATGTGGTCATGTGACATGTGGTAAAGTTTAAATTTCCTCTGTTAAATGGTTTTTAATGTACACTCAATATGTGTTTAATCAAGTGGTCATGTGACATGTGGTAAAGTTTAAATTTCCTCCGTTAAATGGTTTTTGATGTACACTCAACATGTGCGATATCAAATGGTCATGTGACATGTGGTAAAGTTTAAATTTCCTCCGTTAAACGGTTTTTGATGTACACTCAATATGTGCTATATCATGTGGTCATGTGACATGTGGTAAAGTTTAAATTTCCTCCGTTAAACGGTTTTTGATGTACACTCAATATGTGCTATATCAAGTGGTCATGTGACATGTGGTGAAGTTTAAATTTCCTCCGTTAAACGGTTTTTGATGTGCACTCAATATGTGTTATATCAAGTGGTCATGTAACATGTGGTAAAGTTTAAATATCCTCTGTTAAACGGTTTTTGATGTACACTCAACATGTGCGATATCAAATGGTCATGTAACATGTGGTAAAGTTTAAATTTCCTCTGTTAAACGGTTTTTGATGTACACTCAATATGTGTTATATCAAATGGTCATCTAACATGTGGTAAAGTTTAAATTTCCTCTGTTAAATGGTTTTTGATGTACACTCAATATGTGCTATATCAAATGGTCATGTAACATGTGGTAAAGTTTAAACTTCCTCCGTTGAACGGTTTTCTATGTACACTCAATATATGCTGTATCAAATGGTCATGTAACATGTGGTGAAGTTTAAATTTCTTCCTTTGAACGGTTTTTGATGTACACTCAATATGTGTTATATCAAATGGTCATGTGACATGTGGTAAAGTTTAAATTTCCTCCGTTAAACGGTTTTTGATGTACACTCAATATGTGCGATATGAAATGGTCATGTAACATGTGGTAAAGTTTAAATTTCCTCTGTTGAACGGTTTTTGATGTACACTCAATATGTGCTATATCAAATGGTCATGTAACATGTGGTGAAGTTTAAATTTCCTCCTTTGAACGGTTTTTGATGTACACTCAATATGTGTTATATCAAATGGTCATGTAACATGTGGTAAAGTTTCAATTTCCTCCGTTAAACGGTTTTTGATGTGCACTCAATATGTGTTATATCAAATGGTTATGTAACATGTGGTAAAGTTTAAATTCCCTCCGTTAAACGGTTTTTGATGTACACTCAATATGTGCTATATCATGTGGTCATGTGACATGTGGTAAAGTTTAAATTCCCTCCGTTATACGGTTTTTGATGTACACTCAATATGTGCTATGTCATGTGACATGTGGTAAAGTTTAAATTTCCTCCGTTAAACGGTTTTTGATGTACATTCAACATGTGCGATATGAAATGGTCATGTAACATGTGGTAAAGTTTAAATTCCCTCCGTTGAACGGTTTTTGATGTACACTCAATATGTGCTTTATCATGTGGTCATGTGACATGTGGTAAAGTTTAAATCTCCTCCATTAAACGGTTTTTGATGTACACTCAATATGTGTTATATCAAATGGTCATGTGACATGTGGTGAAGTTTAAATTTCCTCCGTTGAACAGTTTTTGATGTACACTCAATATGTGTTTTATCATGTGGCCATGTGACATGTGGTAAAGTTTAATTTTCCTCCCTTAAACGGTTTTTCATGTACACTCAATATGTGCTATATTATGTGGTCATGTGACATGTGGTAAAGTTTAAATTTCCTCTGTTAAATGGTTTTTAATGTACACTCAATATGTGTTTAATCAAGTGGTCATGTGACATGTGGTAAAGTTTAAATTTCCTCCGTTAAATGGTTTTTGATGTACACTCAACATGTGCGATATCAAATGGTCATGTGACATGTGGTAAAGTTTAAATTTCCTCCGTTAAACGGTTTTTGATGTACACTCAATATGTGCTATATCATGTGGTCATGTGACATGTGGTAAAGTTTAAATTTCCTCCGTTAAACGGTTTTTGATGTACACTCAATATGTGCTATATCAAGTGGTCATGTGACATGTGGTGAAGTTTAAATTTCCTCCGTTAAACGGTTTTTGATGTGCACTCAATATGTGTTATATCAAGTGGTCATGTAACATGTGGTAAAGTTTAAATATCCTCTGTTAAACGGTTTTTGATGTACACTCAACATGTGCGATATCAAATGGTCATGTAACATGTGGTAAAGTTTAAATTTCCTCTGTTAAACGGTTTTTGATGTACACTCAATATGTGTTATATCAAATGGTCATCTAACATGTGGTAAAGTTTAAATTTCCTCTGTTAAATGGTTTTTGATGTACACTCAATATGTGCTATATCAAATGGTCATGTAACATGTGGTAAAGTTTAAACTTCCTCCGTTGAACGGTTTTCTATGTACACTCAATATATGCTGTATCAAATGGTCATGTAACATGTGGTGAAGTTTAAATTTCTTCCTTTGAACGGTTTTTGATGTACACTCAATATGTGTTATATCAAATGGTCATGTGACATGTGGTAAAGTTTAAATTTCCTCCGTTAAACGGTTTTTGATGTACACTCAATATGTGCGATATGAAATGGTCATGTAACATGTGGTAAAGTTTAAATTTCCTCCGTTAAACGGTTTTTGATGTACACTCAATATGTGTTATATCAAATGGTCATGTGACATGTGGTAAAGTTTAAATTTCCTCCGTTAAACGATTTGTGATGCACACTCAATATGTGCTCCATCAAATGGTCATGTGACATGTGGTAAAGTTTAAATTACCTCCGTTAAACAGTTTTCGATGTACACTCAATATGTGCTCCATCAAATGGTCATGTGACATGTGGTAAAGTTTAAATTTCCTCCGTTAAACAGTTTTCGATGCACACTCAATATGTGCTCCATCAAATGGTCATGTGACATGTGGTAAAGTTTAAATTTCCTCCGTTAAACAGTTTTCGATGCACACTCAATATGTGCTCCATCAAATGGTCATGTGACATGTGGTAAAGTTTAAATTTCCTCCGTTAAACAGTTTTCGATGTACACTCAATATGTGCTCCATCAAATGGTCATGTGACATGTGGTAAAGTTTAAATTTCCTCCGTTAAACAGTTTTCGATGCACACTCAATATGTGCTCCATCAAATGGTCATGTGACATGTGGTAAAGTTTAAATTTCCTCCGTTAAACAGTTTTCGATGTACACTCTTAACACTGCAACTGCCACTTAATAACTGCTGGCAGTGATGACCGGGTATCAAGACGTCCCGCTTTGATGCAACCCCGCTTTGATCGGACACCTGACCCTGACCCATGACGTTTATTATTATTCAATTGAATTTAGAATGGGATTAAAATAAATTCAATTCAAATGAAATGGAAGACCAAATTGGTACAAGTCCTGCAATGGAATTATCAGAAGGATCCCAAACAAGAAAAAAAGCAAAGATGAAGTCATCAGGAGGAACTTGAATAGGACTCAGGTTTCAGCTGCTACTTCTCTGCCCTCAACCCCATCCAAGCACAGCCAATGAGCCTTATTGGAAAAAAAAATCAAAAAGAGTGCAAATTCAAACTCGGACACCCAGTATAGCACATACCGCCGCCACGTTATGCCTGATCCATGAGAACATATGAGGCCCAATATATTTTTGAAATATCCTGCTGTATATACAGTATATATACTGTATATCGTTTTTGGTCATATCTCGCAATGGTGACGAATCACTTTGAATATTAAATAACTCTCGTATCCAGATCCGGATTCAGATCTTCATCAAAATCGAATCAATTCATCATGGTCACACACCCAACCTGTCCACCAAGTTTCATTCAAACCTGTCCACAACTTTTTGAGATATCGTGCTTTCTTTTAGCTTATCCCGATCTCTCTGTGGTGAAGAATCACTTAAAAAAAAACTTATCGGATCAGGATTCGGATATTCTCAAAAACCGAATCAAGTCTTCCTTGTCACACACCAAACATGTCCACCAAGTTTTATCTGAATCCGTTCACAACTTTTTGAGATATCGTGCCACATATCTTTTTTGGCCAAATCTCTCGATGGTGACGAATCACTTAAAAAAATTCTAGTAGTCGGATCTAGATCTGGATCTTCACCAAAATCTAATCAGTTTGTCCTTGTTACAACCCCAACCTGCCCATCAAATTTCATTTGGATCCGCACACAATCAGACAGACAGACAAACGGACAAAAAACACACCAAAATACAGAGAGGGGTGAAAACATAACCTCCTTCACCTTTGGTGGAAGAGGTAAAAAAAAATTAAGTAATTATGGCTGCCACACCATGCGTCCGATCAGGCTGAAATTTAAAACATATATTCCCCTCTACTACAACATCACAATTTTAAGTTTGACATCGATTGATGCAGCAATTTAAGAGGGAATTAAAAAAAAAAATATATATATATATATATATATATTTCCTTTCAATCCAATATGGCTACCAAATCATGTGACCTCTCAATGATTCGTGAATACTCTGGTATCCCCATGGCTTGGGGAACATTTGTATGAAGTTTTCCCTCGATCTGTCCAAACGTTCTGGAGAAGAAGGTTTTTTTTTAGAGGTTTTCAGGTAAATCCAACATGGCTGCCATACCATGTGACCTATCAATTATTTATGAACATCCTGGTCTCCCCAAGGCTTGGGGAAGATTTGTGTGGTTTCCCCTCAAGCTGTAAAGCTGTTCTGGAGAAGACGATTTTTAAAGGTTTCTTCTTCCAAAAAAGATGGCTGCCAAACTATGTGACCTATGACATCATAGGTGGGGAAAGTTTTGTTCCTCATGGAAAGGCGGTCATACCTGTAAAGTTTCTCCTCGATCTGCTTAGCCATTTCGGAGGAGAAGATTTTCAAAGGTTTTTTTAAATTTAATTTTTACTTTTAAAAGTCTGCCAAGCTGCATTCATGACCGATGACATCATAAATTATTTCTGTTGACCAATTTATCCCTAGGTGGCCCTCAAAAATTTTCATACTGATTGGATGTAGTATTCTACTTATGCAATTATGACGAAGCCACGTATGACATCACAAAAAAACAAATCACACATTCCCCATGTGGAGTACTTCACATGTGCCAAGTTTCAATTTTTCTATGCGGCAGGTTCGGACATACAGAGGTGCAACGTTTCTCCATTTTTCCAACATGGCTGCCACACCACGTGACCTATGACGTCATAATTATGAGAACATTCGACATGAATAGTCGCACCTCTGGTGAAAATTTCATGTCAATCCCATAAGCGTTTGCAGATGAAGGGGAATAACAAAATGCAGACACGTACTTTTCGCTTCGCGAGTGTGGGCCAATAACACAAATGAAAAGGTCCGTGTCGGGTTCCTACAACTCTCTTTATTGAACGAAAGTTTAATATGAATGAGTCAAAATAATTTAAGAAAAGCCACTATTATATCTAAATAATATACGCTTCCAAATTATATACAGGATACTAATATTGTCGCACTGCAGAATTAGTGGTTAAAGAAAGACTCTGTGTGCCGAAGACGATTGTGAATATCTCGCACGAACTTTTTGAACAGCTCTCGTACCAAACCAAATGCGATAACGTTTACAATACTCATTGCGACATATCATGGAGTATGATAGTACTCCATATAGAGGGATGATAGGGAGGAAAAGTGGCCGGCCATTCAAATGTGTGCACAATGATACACTCACCAGTCAAGTTTCATCAAAATCGGTTGACTCCTCTGGCCTCCAGAGCTGTCCATTACATTCATACAGACAGACGGAAAAGCTGAGAATAACGGTAGTCTAGCGACCACCCAATAAACTACTATAGAGTGAAGTCACAAGGATTTTTTTTTAATGTTGAAGGCTGCAGTCACAGACTAAATAGTCCTCATCGAGGCCAAGCCTTAAATAAAGAACGAGAGGGGGAGCACTCGGTAGAGTGCAAAACCTCCCCCGCCAATACTGCTAGGTCACTCAAGTGAACCTGATATCCTATTCATTCAATTTGACGTCAACAGTGATCACAGAGTTATAGTTTGCAACTTTCCCTTTTACTTTTAACTTTTACATACTCAATTAATTCGTCATAACTAGATTCCTTGAGACAAATATTGATTTTACGTGGGTATATCCACCTGAAGTTCCAAAATCAGCCGCAATTATAATTTTGGCATGTTTTTTTTTGTTGGAAATCACTTATAACATGTAGAAATGCAAAAAAAAAAATCGAAATTTTGTTGAAAAAAAATTTGCAAAATTTTTTTTCTCAAACAATTTTTTTTGGGGGGGGGGGTGGGTTGGAAATCACTTAAAACATGTAGAAATGCAAAAAAAAGAAATCGAAATTTTGTTGAAAAAAAAGTTGCAATTTTTTTTTTCTCTAACAATTTTTTTTTGGGGGGAGGGGTGGGGGTTGGAAATCACTTAAAACATGTAGAAATGCAAAAAAAGAAATCGAAATTTTGTTGAAAAAAAAAAGTTGCAAAATTTTTTTTTCTCTAACAATTTTTTTTTGGGGGGGGGGGTTGGAAATCACTTAAAACATGTAGAAATGCAAAAAAAAAAAATTCAAATAATTTTTCAAATTCGCCGCCATAGCAGCAATATTGGATTTTGGACCAAGTCCAAAATCTAATGGCATTATCCTTGGACCAGACCTAACCCCCCACCAAGTTTCGTCGAAATCCGTCGAGGAGTTTTTCCGTAATACTGTTCACAAACAAACAAACAAACAAACAGAAAGGGGTGAAAACAGTAACCTCCATCCATCTTCGAAGATGGCGGAGGTTAACAAACAGAAAGGGGTGAAAACAGTAACCTCCATCCATCTTCGATGGCGGAGGTTAAAAATATCAGAGAGAATGCAAAGTGAGCAGCAAAATGAGCGAGTAAGAAAAGTGTGTGATGTTTGTTTGCAAGAAAGAGAAATTAAAGCCAGCTTGATAGCTGTAGTTTGAGTGAGACAGAAAGTAATATCAGCAATCCTGACACGAAGAGTGTAAGATGGTTCCGGGCACCACTTTAATACTCCTAAGTCAGAACGGTAGTACCATCCTGAGCGGTTGCTGTCTACAACCTACTACCTAAAGCCATCACCTTTATTCTCGAGTATTTTCTTAACTGCCAATATTTAAAAACACGCCAAAATACATCTCTAAAGTACCACAAGGAGAGATTGCTAAATCGCTAATTTGTAGTTCTTCTTTCGTTTCTTCCCCTCTTTAAAACAATGTAAAACTGTAGCCCAACCAAACTCAATAACTGCTGAAGCCATGATGGTGATTCCAACGCGAGGAGGTTACTTTGTCTCTGGACTGGTGCACGCAACACAAAATTTAAAAATACATAAAACTTTAATCGTTTTATGAGGAAGAAAAATCGAAAGTAAATGTGGACTCAACCAAACCAGGCCAGGATCGTGGGAGTGGGGAGGGAATGGACAATACCATTCCAAAAGTGATACATATCCAAACCATCCCCCAAATCAACTGAAAAAAAGCATTAAAACAATTTAATAACACCGATGGATTTAATCAATCCCAAAATAACAAAATATACAAAACATAAAGCATTATATCATTAAAAAAAAATAATCGCATCGTTTCACATATGCGGAAATCCACATAGTGAACTGAACCAAAATCTAGCCAGGAATTAGGGTGGTCGGGGTGGGGGAAGGGTAGAATGTACCAATCACAAGCCAAATTTACTAACATAGATGAATTTAATCCATGCCAAAATACCAAAATATATAAAACATTAAGCATTTCATTACTTTCAAAATTGCAGAAACAAGAAAAAAAAAACATTAAAAAAAATGGTTCTTGTCACCAAACCAACTCATCCACCAAGTTTCGTCCAAATCCGTAGTCCATACACAACTTTTTGAGAGGTCGTGCTCACAAACAAACAGACAGGGTGAAAACATAACCTCCGTCTACCTTCGATGGCTTCGGTAACAACAAAACATCACAGCTTATTCCATGAATCGTGACCCCTCTCCCCCAAAGCCCCCTTATCGAAATGGAGGTGGATACTTCGAGACCTGGGAGGACTCCATCCCACCTTCTAAAACTCATGTACAGAGATGCCAACCAACGACACACACACACACACACACACACACACACACACACACACACACACACACACACACACACACACACACACACACACACACACACACACACACACACACACACACACACACACACACACACACACACATTGAGAGTTGATGTTCCTACCCACTCTACAATGCGCAAGGTAATCTTTATGCAGGGTGTCCAAAAATGAATACAGTATGTACCCAAAAGAACGGTGAATAGTTTTATTGTTATTCGTGAGATACTGATGTAAATTTGATATCCAAAAAGGGCTGAAAACATGATGAGCTATCGATAGAAAGAAAAAACAAAATGGCGTCAATGACCCACGTGACTAGAAATTTCTGGGACCAAAAGAACCAAATAAAATTGGTCGCTCCTGTTGTAAAGCGTGGCCCGAGAGAGGACGTCACGTGGACGGACGGAGCGAAGGCGGGGTCGTCATATAAGTGGGCGGGGTTTAAAGTGGAAGCTTGATGACGGTACTGAATGAGGCGGCTCTGGTGGGCGGAGCCTAGATAAAGGCGTGTCTGCACAAGGCGGGGGCGAGCTTGCTTTGTTTTAAACGCGCTTTTGATATATTAATGCTGAAGATGAAACAACGCAGAGACAAACGTGCGGACCATGATAGTTTATCGGAAGAGAAAGTAAGTAAGGAAGGCAAGGCAAGGCGATGAAACGTGTTTTGTTTCCCTTCCTTTCTTTCTTTGTTTGCCCTACCGAGGCTCGGCGTTGATGTGACGACCCCTCTGAGATCTCCAGGGTCAGAGATTATTGTGTGCGAAAGAATTGTCAATGGCCTGATCGGCATCGCGCACAATGCCCCAGGAAGTGCAGGGTCAGCGTGCCAGCAGATAATCCCCAACTGCGCCGCCCAGGCTTTCCCGGCCCGATGATCTGCACTGATTGCCGGTTGACGCATCCTCCACAATCGAGGGCTGTTCTAAAAGTCTTAGGAATGGTCCTACAAACGCACCCCCCCCCGGCCAAAAAAAACGACATGAATCCGTGTCTCCTGATGATTTATGTAAATTTGGGGATTTAAGGATAAAACTGTTCATGCATCTTGGACTCTTCCAAATGTCTCTTTTCCGTTCGTCGAACTTTTTGAATGCGTCATGTACGTTTCACGTGAATACTTTAACTTAATGGTTATATATATATATATATATATATATATATATATATATATATATATATATATATATATACATATATATATATATATATATATATATACATATATAATATATTTTGTATATCTGGTGACCCGTCCAGGATTGTGCCCAATAGCCAAAGAGACTGCTTTAGCAGCACCAACGCTCTGCACAAAGTCTGGTCCCAATCTCCTCTCTCCTCCTCCTTATGTCCCTTCTTTTCAATGTCCCTTCTGACAATGGAAGAGATTGTTAAAATTATTATAGATATTATTAAATATTAAAATAAAATATTTAATTATAAATTAAAATAAAAAATTTTATTATAAAAAATTAAATATTTAAAAATTAAAATAGATATTATTCACAACTGTCATTTTTGGGAAAACATCAACACAAGATATTTTCGAAATAAAATGATGGACTATTTGGAAATCAAACCTGAACTTCGGATAAAATAGAGTTTCGAAAAAAACTTTTAAAAACTAGATGATTTCTTTTCTCAATGTATAAATGAATGATTTTTTTTTTATCCGTCTGGGAGATTAACATAACATTTAACAACCATAAACATACACCAAATTCGTTAAGAAGCCTAATAGTTGGTTCAAGCAGATGTGGGAAAACTTGTTTGTTATTAAAGATGCTCCTTACTCCAAACTTTTTAAATTATGAGAATTTAATAATTTTGACAAAGTAAAGTTTTCAACTCCAGTATCAACTTCTCTCACAAGGTTTTGATGCAGGTCTTCAAAGAGAAGACTTGATCGGTTTATTTAAACTTCAAAAACAAATTAAATGGTTATAACATTGAAGACATAATACAGATCCACCAGTCTGGGTAACGAGGGGTTTCTCGGACATAGTTCCAGACCTTTGATCCTGAAGCCGACGAGCCATAGATAACTCTGTGGCATGATGATGTGCTCAGCAACCGCAGATGCAGTCTGAGACAATTAATTTAAATAGGGTCCTCATGTCCAATTCCCATGTTACCTTCCCAGCAAATTAATCCCCCCCAAATAGGGAACCGTGCTCTCAATGCCCCACAACTGTCAATCAAGAGCCTTCCTGCTCACGTGGTAATGAACAGGGTGTATGGTGTGGGTGATTGAGAAGTGCAGGTGGGAGGTACGGTGTATGTGGGTGCATGTAATGCGAGCTCTGAAAATAACTGTTCTGGACTCAGTTGATACTCTATAACAGTGCAAGTCAATAAGGTGTGTGCGCTGGGAAGTGCGTGTGTAAGATGTGTCAGGAGAGAAGTCAGTTCTGGGGAGAATCACTGTTGAGCATTTCTATGCTCGAGAGTTTGTGGATGGTTCTACCAGGCACATTGGAGGTACTGTCTGCAAGGAGGTGCCGACCATGCCTGGGAGCTCACGTCTCCACACTCTGTTTGCCTGCTGCATTCCAGCATTCCATTCCATTGCATTCCCCAAGCACGGCCCTTGGCGCGATTCACCTCGAAGCTGCTCTCAGACCAGTAGACCTCTCCAACTAACTCTACTTGAGCTTCTCTCTCCCATCCTTGAACTGGACTCAAGATTGAAGAACTCTGATAGGCAACTGAGCTGGTTTCCAGTCCCGGAGCCTGGCAGGGCATGGCTTGGGCCGCTGTGGTCCAACAAAGGAGCAGGATTCGAGCTACAGTGTGTCACTTTCCGGTTATCATCCCAGCCTTCACCTGGGGCTTATAAAAGGGGTAGTGCGGAGCCGTGAGAAGCTCGCTTCGCTCCCTGTCTCACTCTTCTTCCAAACATTATTGGTGTGCGAATGCCAGAACGTGCTTCTTTTTCTTCTTCTTCGAGAGCCGGATCCAGGGCGACTGCTGTCTGGAGAGACTCCCTGCTGCGCTGTCGACATCTTGCCACACCTGCACAACCAGACAGACAAGTGTGGAGCACACGTTGCCATGAGCCCCAGCAAATAATTAAGCAGGAGATAATGCGCCATATCATGAGGTGGGAATGCTCAGGCGAAGCGTCCCATGGAGGTACGCTCTACACATACAGAACTTTACCCAACTAGATTAGGGATTTTTCTCCTCGCGCATCTATTCTCCTCTCTCTCTATCATTAATCGTTTCTATCTCGTCTTCCTTGGACGCACAAAGAACATTATTACTGACTCGCAATCCCATTTTTCTCTGACATGACACCACACCCCCCATATTGCACCACACCACACCTCCCACTCCCACACCATATACACCAGTATTTCTCCCTCCTATCTCTCCTTAAGCATCCTGGGTTGCGCTAACCCCACCTGGTATTAATTCAACAGCTGAGCGGGATTTGAACTCAGGACCCGAGGATCCAAAGCCCACCAACCTAACCATCAAGCCAACACCAGGCAGAAGGGATATAAGAAGAGAGGGAGGATCTAGAAAAGAATTACAAAGGGAATTCTAACCTTGCAGCCTATTCTATCCTTGCAGCCTATTCTAACCATGCCCACATGAACCGGTGCTATACACACTCCTTTACTCGCTGTCTCACACGTGCCCGTGAACTTACACACCCGTTCACACTCTCCACCGCCCGGACCAGCATGCACGAGCCGAGTACTTTCAACCACGTGGAACGTGCACTCACCGTATGCCAAAGCACATAACTTGTGAGATGGCTACGCCATCTCTACCACTCCGACCCTCCATGGGGATGGAGATAAAAAGGACATATAAAGATACAGCAAGAACAGAACCATTATAAAATAATAATCCCATAAATAACATAACTATTAGAAAATAATACTCACATGAAGAACATAACCATTAGTAAACAAGTAAAAAAGACAGAAAATGTCGTAGCCCCGGTTGTTTTAGTATTTTTACTGAATGGAGTTAAAGGGATAGCCAATATTTACATACAAATAAAATGGCCGCCAGTCTACCAGTCAGCCATCTTTGATCAGATCGCAAAACTAAAGTGAGGGTCATGTGAATTCCATAATGTACTGTGCGTTTGCCACGTTTGAATAAAATCGGACCGTAAATGTCTGAGCAATGGTAAGGGACACATTTAAGTAACAAAATTGCCACCAGTCGGCCATCTTGGATCTGATCTCAAAAAAAAAATGACGTGCATATGTAAGCCATCATTCATTATTATCTGTGTGCCAGGTTTGAACAAGATCGATAAATGCATGTCCGCAGGGCCGGATTTAGGCATGGGCAAGCTGGGCAGTTGCCCAGGGGCCTCCACACCCAGGGGACATCCACATATTTCATGAAAAAAAAATTGTAAGGAAAAATGTATTTGTGAGTGGACTGAATGGTCGTTGGTAGTTAGTGGAACAGATATAAGATATTCATCTATAACAGATGTATGATATTCATCTTATCTCATTCTCTACTTTATATAGAAGTTCAGATTCTTTGTTCTTGAAAAATATACTTTATGGATGACTGTAAATATGTATTGTCACCTTTTTAGTATTCTAAGGTAGGGTGGGCCTCCACTACTGAAGGATGCCCAGGGGCCACCACATATCTAAATCCGGCCCTGCATGGCCGAGAAATGGTTGAGGACGTGTTCAATACTGGGGTTTTTGGTTTGCGGGCGCCAGCAGTGACCACTATTTTCGTTGTGTCTGTATGTTGGGTGGTCGCGAGACTATCCTTATTCTCAGGTTTTCCGTCTGTCTGTATGTATGTAATGGACAGCTCTGGAGGCCAGAGGAGTCAACCAATTTTGATGAAACTTGACTGGTAGG
Source organism: Eptatretus burgeri (assembly GCF_056783735.1). NCBI lineage: Eukaryota > Metazoa > Chordata > Myxini > Myxiniformes > Myxinidae > Eptatretus > Eptatretus burgeri. Next base: position 1,219,294 of record NC_140968.1, on the reverse strand, counting down.
TTCATACCAGGATCTAGTTGTATGATTTTGAGCACGGTTGCTATGGACGCCACCGTTGCCTAGCAAAAGGGACTTTTAAATTTTTGAAAAAAATCCGCAAAAGTTTTTTTCTTCGAAAATCAAAAATCGGATTCCGCGTTGTTATGCGCACTATAATCAATCTCTTTGTCAAAAATTTTCAGCCCGATCCATCAAACACTGTATGACTAGTATGCAATTACAAGCCGGTAGGCGACATGGGTGGTCGCTATATAATTGCATACTAGTCATACAGTTTTTGACGGATCGTGCTGAATTTTTTTGACAAAGAGGTTGATTATAGTGCGCATAAAAAAGCGAAAGCCGATTTTAGATTTTCGAAAAAAAAAAAAATATATAAATATTTTTCGGATTTTTTTCAAATTTTTCAAAGTCCCGTTGCTAGGCAACGGTGGCGTCCATAGCAACGGTGCTCAAAATCATACAACTAGATCCTTGTATGAACCTACCAGTGAAGTTTCATCAAAATCGGTTGATTCCTCTGGCCTCCAGAGCTGTCCAATACATACAAACAAACAGACGGACATACAGACAGACGGAAAACCTGAGAATAAGGGTAGTCTAGCGACCACCCAATATTACTATGTGCTTTCACCCCAACGTTTGTGTTGGGATTCCCTAACGTAGGGTTAGGGAATCGAACACAAATGATGAATGGACAGTTGATCATCATGTTCCTATATGGAACAACGAACGGCCAAAATGCCATCCGATGTGTTCTCTTATCTACATATTTCAAATTAGCCTTAGTCTAGCGACCACCCATGTCGCCTACCGGCTTGTCTGTTTGTTTGTGACTCTCCCCAGAGCATAGCTCCGTGACGTTTGATGTGATTTGATGAAACTTGGACACAAGCTGGATTCCAGATTGCATGGTTTAGTTGTGTCTTTTTGTATGAGGGGCATCCCACGCCCCTTGTGGGTGGAGCCACGCCCACTTTTACTTTTTATTAATTTTTTCTCGATTTTTTTCTCGCAATTTCATTTCCTAGAAGCTGTGCATAATATCCATAAGTACAACATACAAAAAAATCCGATTTCATTTGGTCAATTTTGACGGAAGAGATAGGATTTTATGGTAGGGCTTCCTCAAAAGCTTCCACTAACTCAATTGTATCTATCGTGGCATTGTTCAATAATGCCCGCGAACCATCGTCGCCTCCCGGCTAGTTTACAACTAAAATGGCCGCCAATCGACCATCTTGGATCTGTTGTCCAAAGAAAACCATGACATTCATACGTAAACCATCATGTGTTGTCTTTGCGCCAAGAAAGAACAGAATTGGTCCATATATGTCCTGAGATATGGTTGCAGACGCATGGATGTACACATGCACTGACATGAAAATCGAGACCAAAATCGAGATGGGATTATTTCGGACGAAGTCCAACGGGGGCTTGTAGTAATCCCATCAAGAACGTAACCATAAGTAAATAATAATCCCATCAAGAACATAACCATAAGTAAATAATAATCCCATCAAGAACATAACCATAAGTAAATAATAATCCCATCAAGAACATAACTATCAGTAAATAATAATCCCATCAAGAACATAACCATTAGTAAATACTAATCCCATCAAGAACATAACCATTCGTAAATAATAATCTCATCAAGAACATAACCATTCGTAAATAACAATTCAATCAAGAACATAACCATTAGCAAATAATAATCACATCAAGAACATAACCATTCGTAAATAATAATCCCATCAATAACATAAACATTAGTAAATAATAATCCCATCAATAACAGAAACATAAGTAAATAATAATCCCATCAATAACATAAACATCAGTAAATAATAATCCCATCAAGAACATAACCGTTCGTAAATAATAATCCCATCAAGAACATAACCATCAGTAAATAATAATCCCATCAAGAATACAACGATTAGTAAATACTAATCCCATCAAGAACATAACCATTAGCAAATAATAATCCCATCAAGAACATAACCATTCGTAAATAATAATCCCATCAAGAATATAACCATTCGTAATTAATAATCCCATCAAGAACAGAACCATTCGTAAATAATAATCTAATCAAGAATATAAACATGAGAAAATAATAATCCCATCAAGAACGTGACCATTAGTAAATAATAATCCCATCAAGAACATAACCATTCGTAAATAATAATCCCATCAAGAACATAACCATAAGTAAATAATAATCCCATCAATAACATAAACATGAGTAAATAATAATCCCATCAAGAATATAACCATTAGTAAATAATAATCCCATCAAGAATATAACCATTAGCAAATAATAATCCCATCAAGAACATAAACATTAGTAAATAATAATCCCATCAATAACATAAACATTAGTAAATAATAATCCCATCAAGAATATAACCATTAGTAAATTATAATCCCATCAAGAACATAACCATTAGTAAATAATAATCCCATCAAAAATATAACCATTAGTAAATAATAATCCCATCAAAAATATAACCATTAGTAAATAATAATCCCATCAATAACATAAACATTAGTAAATAATAATCCCATCAAGAATATAACCATTAGTAAATAATAATCCCATCAAAAATATAACCATTAGTAAATAATAATCCCATCAATAACATAAACATTAGTAAATAATAATCCCATCAAGAATATAACCATTAGTAAATAATAATCCCATCAAGAACAAAAGCATTAGTAAATAATAATCCCATCAATAACATAAACATTCGTAAATAATAATCCCATCAATAACATAAACATTAGTAAATAATAATCCCATCAATTACATAAACATTAGTAAATAATAATCCCATCAATAACATAAACATTAGTAAATAATAATCCCATCAAGAATGTAACCATTAGTAAATAATAATCCCATCAAGAACATAAACATTAGTAAATAATAATCCCATCAATAACATAAACATTAGTAAATAATAATCCGATCAATAACATAAACATTAGTAAATAATAATCCGATCAATAACATAAACATTAGTAAATAATAATCCGATCAATAACATAAACATTAGTAAATAATAATCCCATGAAGAACATAACCATTAGTAAATAATGGAGACATGACCATCAGAACAAGCAAATGGAATATATCCAATGATTCCATCCAATAATGGGGAAGGGGTGGGGTGGGTGGAGTGGGGTTGGGTGGGGTGGAGTGGGTTGGGGTGGAGTGGAGTGGGGTTGGGGTGGAGTGGGGTTGGGGTGGAGTGGGGTTGGGGTGGTGTGGAGTGGAGTGTGGTGGGATTGGGGTGGAGTGGGGTTGAGGTTGGGGTTGGGTGGGGTGGAGTGGAGTGGAGTGGAGTGGGGTTGGGTGGGGTGGAGTGGGTTGGGGTGGAGTGGGGTTGAGGTTGGGGTGGGGTGGAGTGGGGTGGAGTGGGGTGGGGTTGGGGTGCGGTTGGGGTGGAGTGGGGTTGAGGTTGGGGTTGGGTGGGGTGGGTGGAGTGGGGTTGGGTGGGGGGGAGTGGGTTGGGGTGGAGTGGGGTTGAGGTTGGGGTTGGGTGGAGTGGAGTGGGGTGGGGTGGAGTGGAGTGGGGTGGGGTGGAGTGGAGTGGGGTTGGGGTGGGGTAGAGTGGAGTGGGGTTGGGTTGGGGTGTGGTGGAGTGGAGTGAGGTTGGGTTGGGTTGGGGTGGAGTGGAGTGGAATGGGTGGAGTGGAGTGGAGTGGAGTGGGGTTGGGGTGGAGTAGAGTGGGTGGAGTGGGGTGGAGTGGACTGGAGTGGGGTTGGGGTGGAGTAGAGTGGGTTGAGTGGGGTTGGAGTGGAGTGGAGTGGGTAGAGTGGGGTGGAGTGGGTTCATCGCTCCCTGTGGTGCGTTGAGACATTTGTTGACGGCTGTGTGAGTGGAGACTCGAATGTAATGAAGAAGAAGAAGCTGTCAGTTAAGGGTTGAGGCCATGTTTCTGCTTGTGCGTACATCCGCTGTGCTTTACTGACTGTGCTTGGGCGCACTTCACCAATGATCGCGGTGATTGGCGCCCGTTTCTTGGGCGTCCGCCAGCCGAAAGATCTGGGGTCCTGAACATCACGAGGTAAAGAACCTGTCTCTGTTCGGATCAAGCTGCTTGGGCCTTGTGCTAGGTTTGAGACCGCCGTGGTGATAGCTTCGTGACCGGGTCTGCGCGTGACGCAACCGCACTTCGTGCCGGAAATTATATCCGCCCCGACAATCAACCCCGGCTCGACTTCATGAAAGTAGCGAAAGTCCTTCAGAAATTGAGACTTTGTCGGTATTGACGGAAATAGTATATTATAGTAACGACGGGGAATTATTAAACACAAATTGTGACGAATGGAGGGAATATGTCGCTGTGTCTTCCTGATCACTGCACATTCGAAAGGAGGCGATAATTCCAAGGAGATGTGATCGACATGTTTAACATAATGAAGAAATGGCGTTCAGGTGTCAGTGTGATGTGGGGGAGGACGAATGAAGCAGGAAGGACGAATCATTTCATTTGTATATATGGATACACTGTATATGTCAATGTGAATGTATGTGTGTGTGTGTATGTGTATATGTATATGTATATGTATATATATATGTATGTATATATGTATATATGTATATATGTATATATATATATATACATACATACATACATACATACATACATACATACATACATCCCTTAACATATATACGAGACAACCCGTGAACCCGGTGGTTTCCCGTTGTGACAGCGGTTGATAAAAAAAAACATAGCTCCAGCGAACTATACCGCTGAGGTTGTTTGCATTGATCAAATTCTCCTGAATAGAACTTAACTGAATCGGGAATTGATTTTTTAATGATTTTTTTCGTTGTTCAGGTCAGGTCAGGTATGGGAGCATGTGCCAGAACAGCGCGTCGCTGCGTCCACTTTCTGCCGGTACTCCAGAGGCCTCCGTCTGGCCATCCCCCAGGCAGATGCCAGGCCCATCCCCATCTCCTTGAGATGATGGTCAACCTGCTGCAACCACGAAGCACGTGGTCGGCCCACTGGCCTCCTCCGCTCATAAGACTCCCTCGCTGAGAGAATCTGGTGAGCAGGATCAGCGTCAGGAAAACGAGCCACATGTCCATACAGCCGCAACTGACGCTCACGGACTATGCAGGTAACAAATCTCATCTGAGTCTCGCTCAGCAACCGCTCGTTGGACACAAAATCCGACCAGCGATAGCCAAGGATTCTCCGAAGAGACCTGGTACCAAAGGAATTAAGTCTCCGTCTCAGATCCTTGGTCAGAGTCCAAGTCTCGCATCCATAGAAAAAGACTGGAAGTACCAAGGACCTGAAGACTCGGACTTTTGTCCTCCCGCACAGGTACCGGCAGTGCCACACCCCATGATCCAGTGAATCCATGACTCCCAAGGCCTGACCAAGACGTCTATTGACCTCTGACTCACAGCCAGCAGAGACATGAATATCACTGCCAAGGTAAGTGAATCTCTCCACGACCTCAACATCCTCACCACAAACAGACACAGACAGGACAGCAGCATCCAAGATGTCACCGAAAGCCTGGATCTTAGTTTTGACCCAAGAAACCCATAATCCCAGTGGCTCCAACTCCTCATTCAGCACCTCGAGGGCCCCCAAAAGGATATCTAAAGTCTCTGCAAAGATGACTGCATCATCTGCAAAATCAAGGTCCGAGATCTTGACATTCCCAAACGATGCACCGCAGCTTGATCTCTCCGACATCCTCCCTAGAATCCAGTCCATACAAGTGCTGAAAAGTGTGGGGGCAAGTACACACCCCTGACGAACTCCAGAAACAACTAGAAAGAAGTCAGAGATGGTACCTCCACACTTCACAGCACTCTCAGTACCAGAGTAGAGTTCAGACATCAGATCGATCAGTTTTGGTGGCACCCCACGAAGACCAAGAATCCTCCATGGGACATCCCGATTCACTGAATTGAACGCTTTACAGAGATCAACATAGGCTGCAAGCAGCCCCTGCCGAAACCCTCGTCTGCGTTCGGTGAGGACACGAAGAGCAAGGATACGGTCAATCGTTGACATCTTTGGTGTAAAGCCTGACTGCTCTGGACGCTTGTGCTCAAGCAGATGGTGGCGAACCCTATCAATAATTATCCGAGCAAAGAGCTTGCCCGGCACTGAGAGCAGCGTCACTCCTCGGTAGTTGTTGCAGTCTTGGCGCTCACCCTTCCCTTTCCAGAGAGGAACAACAACGCCCCTCTTCCAGTCAGTTGGGATGATGCCTGTGTTCCAGGCAGAGCACAAAACTGCATGCAACGACACGAGTGCAGCATTTCCACCAGCCTTGAGAAGTTCAGCATGGATGCCACAGATACCTGGAGCTTTGCCCCGTTTCAACTGGTTCACCGCAGCCCGTGTTTCCACAAGTGAAGGTGGACCACATTTGATTTGAGGGTCAGCAACAGGGATTGTAACACCCTCGACGTCCAACTCGACAGCTGGCGGATCAGCCCGGTACAACCGCTCAAAGTAACCGGCCCAGCGGGCCTTCACTTCAGACTCCTTTGTCAAGAGCCAACCACTCTCTGCTCTAACTGTAGTGCTCCGAGGGATGGGCTTGGATGAATGCAATGCACGAATTCCCCTGTAAGCGGGAGGAGAATCACCTGTCCACAGGTGATGCTCTACCCCATCACAGATTCCTCGCACATAGGCCTCCTTGTCCACCCTCAGTGCACGTACAGTTTTACGCCTCAGCTCCCTGAACAGCTCATCTCTGCCATTCAGCCTGGCCCTGCGACTCTGGTCAATGGTATCGAGTGTCCTTTGAGAGACAAAATTCTTCTTTGCCCTGCGGTGAGTTCCAAGACATTCTCCGGCAACATCAAGGACGGTGGTCTTGAAGGCACTCCACAACTCTTCAGGACCTCCCAAAGCACCCAGACCCCCCAAGTGTCCACTCAGCCTGTTCGCAAACTCCTCAGCAACTCTCTCATCCCTGAGCTTGCCAACATCCAGCCGAGGCTGGGATGGTACCATTCTCCAGGATTTAAGGTGCAGCTTTGGAGTTGCTACAACAAGCCTGTGGTCAGTATTGAGGAACTGAGCACTCCGGTAGACCCTGCAGTTCTGGATCATCCTCCAATGACCGTCAATGAGGACATGGTCAATCTCCTTTGCCACACCGCCAGCGTTGGAATACCAAGTCCAGCGATGAGCTTGTGGGCGCTGAAACCATGAACCAGCCACCCTAAGTCCATGACTTCTTGCAAAGTCAAGGAACTTAGTGCTATTCTGATTCATAGTTCCTGACCCATGGGGACCAACACACACCTCATAACCGTCCCTATCAGTTCCAGTCGATGCATTGAAATCCCCCAAGACTAGAAGTGTATCTCGTCTGGGGCACTGATCAACCACAGACTCGAGCGTGGCGTAGAATGCATCCTTCACGGTGAGATCACTCGCCTCAGTCAGAGCATAAACAGAGACCAGGGAAATGACACCTAAGGAGTGACGAATCCTTAATCTCATAATACGCTCGTTGACCGGTGTTAACTCAATTATCATTGGGGTCAGCTTATTGGACACAGCTACAGCAACTCCTTGGGTATGGTAACCATCAGAGCGACCAGACCAATAGTAGGTGTAACCACCCACCATTATCTCGCCGCAATCCGGTCTCCGAACCTAAGAGAGTGCTGCAATCCCGATGTCCAAACGCTTGAGCTCAGATGATAACAGAGACAGGTGATCACCCTCTCTTAGGGATCGGACATTCCAAGCACCCACCCGAAGGGACCGCCTCAGGTTAACCCAAGGAGACCGGCGTCTGGTGGACGACACCTCAGCACCACTCTGACACACTCTCCCGCAACCTGACCCAGGGATGTTACCCCGTGGTTTCCCTCCTATCATCAAAGATTGGGGGTCCCGAAGGCTTTGCCCCAATCCCGTCATCCGGTGAGCTGCCCTGCCAAGGGAAGCTGCACAGGAGGTACTCCCACGGAGTGGGTTTTCAAATTTTTTTGCGTTTTTGTGTTTTGCGGAATGAAGGGTTTTACGGTGGCCGGAGTGTAAATCCTGCCACCAACCTCCTAATAAAAAGTAACCCAACTGCAGGAGGACGTCCGCAGACACAGTTGGGCATTAGATATGGATGGCCGTTGGCTCGCAAGGAGCTCCTCCGCCCTTTGACAGGTTTTGTTGTTAATCCTGCTGGGTGTCCATATCCAAACACCCTCCTCACCAGAAAACCTGGTGGCGGAGACGGTTTAGTCGCCGACAACCTGACCATAGAGCAGGTTAGTACAGGTTTACATGGTACCTGTAACAGGTCGCAGATCTAACCTGACCTGACACACAGGTGTCGATTCGTTGTTCGATTTTAACTAAACTTGATACTGCACACCACAGGAGAATGGTGAGTAAGGTGGCCCTAAAAATTTTGCACTTTCGTGTGCCGTTCTGGCTGTATTTCGGGAACATACATACACACATGCAAGATGATAGTTTTTTTTTAGTTATATATACATATTATTACACCAGTTGATGAAATGTGTTGGTGAAAGCTTCGCTCCTTGTCCATGATGATTCCTCGATCTTTTTCCTGATTAATTTCCGTAATGCATTATTGTTTAAGTAGTAGCTGTTTCTTCAGTTAAACCTCTCCTCATGCAGAACTTTGCAGGTACTCTCATTAAAGGCAAATTCCAAGTGGTGAATCAATTCTGTCCCTTGTCCAGGTCATTTTTCAGTGATTTAAGTAGATTCATATTAGTCTCTGCTCCAAAGATTTTGCTGTTATCAGCAAGGATGTAGATGCAGTTTTCAAGGATCTGGCAGGTCAGACATTGATGAACACAATAAAAATCAGAGGTCCAAGGATGCTCCCTTGGGGAATGCGACTCCTCACTGGAGTCCACCTTGAGCTTGTCCCATTGATGGTTACTGTCTGCTGTCTCCCTGCAAAGAATTCTGTAATCCATCTGAGTAACTTCCCGTCTTTACCACATGCTGCAACCTTGTCAAGAAGTCGTGTGTGTGTGTGTGTGGAACTGCATCATATGCTTTTATGAAAGTCCAGATCGAGAACACCGACCGGATTCCCTTTGTCTAGCAGTGAAGTCATCTCTAGTGCACACGATAGTTGGGTGATGCATGATCTATTGGGAGTAAACCCATGTTGACTATCAGCGAATAGGTTATGCATAATCACGTGTTCTGTTAACAGATCACGCACGAGACTTTCCATCAACTTGCCTATCACCGATGTCAAACAAATTGGGCGGTAGTTCTCTACAACCGTTCTACTACCTTTCTCATGTATGGGAGTAATGTTTGCTATTTTGCAGTCTTGTGGTAATCTACCTTCTTTTGGGGACTTGCCGAGCATTAGTTTCAGGAGTTTGGCGATCGCAGTGACAGTCTCCTTCAGGCTACGTGGGTTTACTGGAGTCCGGCCCTGCAAGCTTGCATCCCTTCAAATTTCGAAGCTTTTTCTTGAACTTTGGCTTCTGTAATTTGAACATCCTCTCAAGCTGGGCCAATGAATTTGTGATCAATTTCTGGCAAAGTTGTGCAAGTCCTCAACTGTGAAAACACAAGTAAAGAAATTGTTGAAAAGTTCAGTTTTCACTTTGTCATTTTCAACATGATTTCCTTGAGTAGGCCGATCCATCATATCACCCACCATTGACATTCAGTTCAACTTGCTGTTTGCATACTTCCAAAACACCTTTGGCTTAATGCTCATGTTCTTCACACAGATTTCTTCATATTTTTGAGTCTCGTCTGGTTTTGTTGCTGTAATTGATTTTGTTCTTTCGCATATCTAGCGTAACCCAACTCACCACTCGTTTCGGTGTACTTTTTCCAAGCTCTCAATTTCTTGCGTGATTGGGAATGAAGCAGGAAGGACGACAACAAATAGCCTGTTGACGTGCTGTGGCGGCGTGCAGGTTCATTAAAGCCTGTCTGAAATGAACAACGGTTTTATGGTGTGGGAGAGCATTATATAATGGGAGAGACAAAATATGTGCGGAAGAGTTCTTCACCAGAATAGACAACGATAGGAGGAGGGGATATAGCCTGAGAGTTAAGATGGGAGTAAGGTAGGGGTCTTTCATTCAGAGGGTAGTTAATGGATGGAATGGTCTCCCTGGAAAGGTACTGGGGGCATAAACAGTACAGAGACATGACAGAAGTAAATAGACACCATGATTTTAAAATAAATCAAATGTTAAATCAATAAATTATTTCAATACATACACTAGTATTTTGTAGAGTTGCCATTTGCAGATTTCAACACTTTTACTCTTTCAGACATAGAACTAACGAGTTCTGAAATTTTCTCTTGTGGGATTTCTGCCCAGGCTTCACGCAAAAGGTTTAGCAAGTCTGCTCGTGATGTTGGTTTCCTGGACTTTTTTCCGCACAGCTCGATCCAATATGGCCTCGAGATGATCAATGGAATTCATCTCAAGAGACTGACTTGGCCATGGAAGTGGCTTGATCCCATTTCTGTCCTGTCATTCTTTGGTCTTTTTTGCAGTGTGGCATGGAGCTCCATCTTCAATGAACAGTGTTGTTTTTCACCATTTGACCAGTGGAGAAGATAGGGAGATATGCATCCTCAAGGATAGAAATGTGTGTCGTAGTGTTGATGTTGCTAACACACTCCACAAGCTCTGATCGACCAGCGCTCCAGATTTCTCACCACACCATCACTGAAATACCACCGTGTTTGACAGTTGGCTGCAATCGGTTCAAAAATAACTCTTGACTGGGAAGTCTCCAGACCCATACGCGTCCACTGTCAGAAAATTGAGCAAATTGGGACTCATCTGAAAAAATGACAGTTTGCCAAAACTCCAAGGGTCTGGTGGCCATCTCGTCAGCCCACTTCTTTCTCTTTGAATGTTGGCTGGTCTAAGAAGAGGTTTTCTCAGAGCTGCTCTCCCATAGTAGCCTAGTTGATGAAGGTACCGCACGGCAGTGCTTGAGCTAACTTGGACCTCCTCTGTAACATCTGCTGCCTTGCAATGGGGAGTTTTCTCAATGGACCGCTTGACAGCTCGAAGACACCTTTCTGAGGGCAGAGATCGACCAGAACAGGAAGCTGTGGAATCCTTGCCTTCGCTGGTGAATTGCACAATCACCCGATTGACCGTAGAAAGTGGAATTCCAAGGTTCTGAGCTATCTGATGCTGGCTGACTCCACTTTCCAAATGGCCAACAATTCGTCCTCTTTGAAAATCAGAAAGTTTCTGTGCTCCTTGGGTTTGAGGCGTAGTTAATTATCATACAAGACCCAGCAACTCGTTTCTGTAAATAAATAGTTGAATATTAGTACAAATCACTGAGTAAAACTGTGTTATTCAGATGAAATGAAGAAATTTAAGGTGTATATTTACTTCTGTCATGTCTCTGTCGATACATTTCAATTGGAATTAGATAGGGACCAAGAAGCATCAGAGATAGATGGGTGCAGGGATATTCACAGGACTGGTTGGTGGATTGAGATAGATGGGTACAGGGATATTGGCAAGACTGGTGGGTTTGAGTTAGAGGGGTGCAGGTATATTGGCATGGCTGGAAGGTAGTCTCAGATCGGGGGCATATTGGCGTCCACCTGCGTCGGATGGCCTCCATCTGCGTCTAATTTTCTTGTTATTCATTTTTTAACATAAATGAGCATGGCAAGCCCGGTCGATAGTGAGTATGACCGGCTGCTTTGGTAATACGAGTGTGAAGAGGATATCGGATCCATTAATGAGAGGTAATTTAAACAAACTTTGCAACGAGCAGTTGATGTCGAATGATCGCTGAATATCTCACGTACCGAACACACCATCCAATATAGTACGAGCTTGCTCTGCCAGGTTATCAGTTTTGAGTCATTATTTGTCCTGCACTTGGTGTAATTGGCTTTACCAGAGTAACATGTATTTATGTTTTCATATTGTTAAAGATTCTATCACAATGATTGCATACAGCATTTAATATCTCGCAAAAAGTAAAAAAAAAACCTTTTTCACAATGCCTTGGAAATAGATTTGCTCAAGGAGTCAATATGGCTGGTTAGTTTTAAATGACCTGTGAACTTGGTTGAATCGGAATGAAACGGATTTATTTTGGTCATGTTAGATGAACGCTCATATAGTATCATGACGTGATGGGGGTTTGTGGTGTTTCAGTGAAAGTGAGCAGGTCACCATGTCTGAGGAATATCGTGTGAACAACTCAGGTGGCGAACGATTCCGGCGGCGCAGAACTACGAAGGATGGCTGGGAAAGGTATGTTCACCGTGTCCGTACAAAACTACATTTCACTTACACGAGTTTGTTGCCAAGGGACAAAGTTTTTATTTATTTTATTTGGTGCACGATTAGTGACGCACACTCAGGTTTTATGAAATTCAAGCTTGTTTCGAAGTTTCGACTCCCTTGCTTCGGAAAAGTTCCTTATCCCTTGTACAGGGTGACCACAAAAACAGTAGTACCCGTACAATCTACCGACGAAGTCGCCAGAGGCATTATGTTTTGGAGTTGTCCGTTTAACTGTCCCGCCATGCGTCTGTCCATCCGTGATAGGTTTTTGTTACCACAATAACTTTGTATAATGATGCAAAGATTAGATTTTGGAATCAAGATTTGAAGGGTCAGAGGTCATGTTAGGTAAAAATTCTGTTACCACACTAACTTGTGAACCAGTGATTGGATTCTGACCAAACTTGATACAAGTAGGTATGGTGATTTAAAGATTAGCTGATTCATTTTGGGGTCAAGAGGTTAAAGGTCAGAGATCATGTGATGCTTGAGAACAGGTAAAGGGATTTTCAATCAAACTTGGTACAACTATGTGTAATGATGGAATAATGTGGCCGAAGGCATATTGGTTGCCGAAGAGTGCTGTTCTTGTTTATTTTTTTTTTAATTTCAAACGAGCAAATACAACCCATCGCTTTGTTGATTGCAATATTAAGGGTGGGGGGGGTGAGAGGGAGTTATATATATATATATATATATATATAGAGAGAGAGAGAGAGAGAGAGAGAGAGAGAGAGAGAGAGAGAGAGAGAGAGAGAGAGAGAGAGAGAGAGAGAGAGAGAGAGAGAGAGAGAGAGAGAGAGAGAGAGAGAGAGAGAGAGAGAGAGAGAGAGAGAGAGAGAGAGAGAGAGAGAGAGAGAGAGAGAGATAGATATTGATTTGTGTGAGGAAGGGGGAGCGAGGAGTGGGTGAGGAAGGGGGAGCGAGGTTTGTGTGAGGAAGGCGAGTGAGGAAGGGTGAGCGAGGTTTGGGTGAGGAAGGGGAGCGAGGTTTGGGTGAGGAAGGGGAGCGAGGTTTGGGTGAGGAAGGGGGAGCGAGGTTTGGGTGAGGAATGGGGGAGCGAGGTTTGGGTGAGGAATGGGGGAGCTAGGAAGGGGGGAAGAGCAATGTAGGGTGGTGCGGGGAGAGCGACGCCTCACCTAACGTTGGGAAACACTCTGGGAGGGGGGTGTGAGTGTGAAGGATGCTGGGAGATGGAGGGGGTTTGGGAAGAGATCAGTTTGAGGGGAGGGGGTTCTGTACTTGCGTTTGGTCGTGGGACTTGTGGAGAGGGGGGGGGCGGGGAGGGGCGGTCGAGTTGTACAGGATTGAACGAAATGGGGTACGTTAATACAGCACAGAGACCACCTGGAGATGTCCATGTGGGATGGAGAGGGGAAGGGAAGGCAGCGTGAGGGGAGGGGAATGTTATGCCAATAAAACACTCCCAAACAGCAACATTTTCTTTTTAACCACTGTGTTCTATATAAAATGGGGTGGGAGCATTTAAAACCCATGCGAGCAACCTGGCAAAGGTTTGCTTGCTTGCATGCATGCGCGCACATGCAGCAACCTTTGCACATCCCCGGTCGGCTCACTGCGGATCTGATTAATACATGCTACGCTCTGTGGAAGCCGTTTTAAATTCAAAATGAAACCGTCAGTCCTTAACAGTCCCCTTAACAGAGGGAGAGGTGGTGGAGTAGGGATGGGGGAGGAGGGGGGGGGGGGGGGGGGTTGGGGATGCGGATGGGGGGGTTGGGGATGCGGATGGGGATGAGGAGGTGAGAGAGGGGTGGGAGAGTGAGGAGGGGGAGGGGTGGGATTCCGGCAGATGTGACGTCCAGTTTAACGTCCATCTGAAAGACAGCACACACATTGATGAATGACCCTGCCTGTGAAACACCGGGACGACAGTTTATAGCTGGGTCGGTATTTGAACCCAGGTTAGACAGCTTAGAGCAAGTGTGCGTGCGTACCTTCCTCTTACCTATTCTGCCGTGATGTGGCGATTCATTGCTTTGTAATGACTGAAAACATTTTTTACCTTCGCCACCGAAGGTGAAGGAGGTTATGTTTTCATCCCTTTCTGCATCTGTTTGTCTGTTTGTTTGTCTGTTTCTTTGTTTGTGTGCAGGGTATCTCAAAGAGTTGTGGACGATCCAGATGAAATTTTGTGAACAGGTTGGGTGTGTGACAAGGCCAAACTGAATAGATTTTGGTGAAGATCCATATCTGGATCCGACTACTAGTATAATTTTTAAGTGATTCTTCACTCGTGGGAGAAAGAGAAAAAAACTATGTATGGCATGATATCTCAAAAAATTGTGGATGAGTTATGACAAAACGAGGTGGATGAGTTAGTGAGGTGACAAGAACAAGCCGATTCGATTTTGGTTAAGGTCCGGATTCAGATCCGACCTATCAGTGGGAAACAAAATGTAAACTGTTGAGCCTGGCGGTTGTATGTGCTCCACCGAGTGCTGTTCCATTCCGCCAAGTGTCACTTTGAGTGATTTTTCATTTGTTTGTTTGACTTCTATGCATTCCTGAACCGCTGGATGGAATGAGTTGAAAACTGGTGGTTATACTTGGTGGAAAACTGGTGGGGTTTGCACAATAAAGTTTTTGGCGATTTAAAAAAAAAAAAAGCAATTTCATTATCCCTTGGTTTCAGGGTATGGTGAGGGTCCCAATCCCCTCTTTGTACATGTGTATTGTATAGCGCCGTTCGCTCTTCAAGCAAGGGGTTAATAGTCATACTAAAATACACCAATTCTCAGGTAATTATGCCGTCCATTTAATTCTCGGGGAATAATTACATCTGCACGGATGGATTATTCGCTGGTTAACTTAAGAGTTGTAAAGTTGCACTGATTGGTGAATTCCTTTTGCGATTCGGTAGTTTCCGATTTCGTTGGTTTATGATTAAAATAATAATAATTAATAGACCCTGGGGTAGTTTCCCTGGGGCAGAATTTATTTTGCGATTTGGTAGTTTCCGGTTTTGGTAGTTTCCGATTAAAAAAAAAAATATATATATATATATTTTAAAGATCCTGGGGTTCATGGTGTGGTGAGGGTCCCGCTCTTCTCTTTGTCGATGTGTATTGTTTAGCGCTAGTTGACTTGAAAGTTTCACCTATTGATGAATTCATTTTGTGTTTCACTTTATTCACTTTTAGCATTTTGTTTTTCCTCCTTTTGTCTTTTTTATTTTTTACAGCGATGATCTCCTAAGTGAAGATGAATTTGGTGGAACTGTAAGTTGCTTCCTGTTGATGTTTAAATTTTTTTTTTCCAATCAAATGAATACTGTCCCATGAATGTGCTTGTGACTCATCAGCTTGAGTAAGCCTGATCACATAACATATCAGAAGCTTAGTTCGTGCCTTTGTGGAAGAACCCATAGTCTGCTGAGGGATGATGGCAGGGTAGCTCAATCAGACATAAAAAGAAAATGCTGAGTTTTGGGTAACCAACCCCCACCAAAAAAAAATATCCCGGAAATTACTGCCGACCACAGGTTTTTTTTTTGTTCTTTTTTTAATGTGCCATGGCGATTTTGATAGTTTCCGACCATTTCTGGATTCTGCCGATGACCGTCATAGAGGGACGGCTTCTGGGCGGTCATTTTATGTCTGTTAAGCGATCAGCATCAAAATACTTAGTGCCATCATTGACCGTTGTGTTTTCACCGGAGAGGATCCGTGATGGTCCATTTCAGTTCAGGAGTCGGGGAATTTTCCAGACATTTTAAAACGTTGCGCAATCCACCTGCCAACACATCATTGGTCTCTTTTTCACAATTGTAAAATGGACCCTGGAGAGACATTACAGACCCGACGACAGAAGTCATCGCTGCCGTGAATATATTTGGTGTTCGGTTTGTGCGTTATTAAAGTGGCGATGTGGTAGCCAAGTGCCCCAGGATATCAATCACATGAAGTTTGTATTTTTCATACCATACGTGTCGTGAAAAATGGCTGCCATGTTAAAAAAACAACGAAAAGGCATCATGGATGTAAAACTATCTGAACCGTTGTATGAACATAGGTTTAAGATATTCTCGTAAATGATTTTAAGCCAGTTTGGTTTCAAAGTAAGAAAAATTGCAAGATTTTGTTTTTTTCATTTTCTCTGTCCTCTGTGTGCCTTCCAGACCAATTTGTTGGTTTGGGTCGATGGTATATCGGCCTTGGATAGGCCCATTTATACCATGCAACCAGTATCCAAATTTTATGTAACTTTTTTCATGGGGAATTCCTTCACCATTTTTCAAACATAAATTAAAGTTAACGGGATGGACTTGTGAGATAATTTACTTTGACAAGCATGTGATATTTTGTGCCATCAATGTTACAAGTTTCTAAACAAGTCCCACATTACTCTTTCAATGTGTATTTGCAGTGCTGGAATGTCAGCTGTTCACATCAACAAAGTAGATGAAATGTTTTTGGAACTCTGTTGACTTGTTTGAAGAACATGGATACAATTTCCTGAACACAACAGCAGAAGCTGAAGGATGCTATCTCATGTCGATCTGCATGACCTCATCGGCATTGTTTAAAATTAGAAAGGGGACAACCATAAAGTATATATGCCTGGTGTTGGCTTAATGGTTCGGGTGGGGGGCTTGGGATCTGAGGATCCTGAGTTCAAATCCCACTCGGTTGTGAATTAATGCCAGGTGGGGTTGACTCTGCCTGTCATCCTTCCGAGGTCGGCAAAATGAGTGCCAGCTTGCTGGTATCCTGTGTTGGAGTGGCGACCCATCCAGGATTGTACCCAATAGCCAAGGAGACTGCTCAGGCAGCAGAAATGCTCTGCACAGAGTATGGGC
Source organism: Eptatretus burgeri (assembly GCF_056783735.1). NCBI lineage: Eukaryota > Metazoa > Chordata > Myxini > Myxiniformes > Myxinidae > Eptatretus > Eptatretus burgeri. The sequence continues at coordinate 1,202,161 of NC_140968.1, read as the reverse complement.
CCAATAGATGAATAAAGTATGTTACATCTGAATTCAGAAATCTTGACTCCCCTCCCACAATATACACTAAATTTGGTGTACAATGGACAAAATTGCATCCTTTTGACTTCCCTCCAAATTTTTATGTTGCCTTAAAAAAATTCTATATTCAGCTGCCCTTTCTGTGGTCAAATTTTTGAGAACTTTACATGTTCCAGTCCATAAATCATTGTCTTTAAATTCTATCCATTCCACACGTTATCTTCTATTAGAGGGGCTACCCGGTACTCGGCTCTGCCCAGCTTGGTGAGCTTCTCCCGGAGCTGGTTTCGGGACATGTTGGACATTGAAAAGCTATGGAGTTTATTGGCCTCATGGTGGTTGCCTTTTGCCTGTGGGCCGGCGGCATCACTACCTGACCCCACATCCCAATATATACTTTATAGCAGCCCTTTGTGGCCTCAAAATGGACGCGAAGGCCAACATATGGTGGCTAAGAACCTTGCCCACATTATGAAGGACCTACACCCAAAATTTGGAACCTTTAGGAGCTATGGTTCAGCTTTGAAAGACTGACATAGAAACAAACAAACACACAAACAAGTACACAAAAAACACACAAACACTTGAAAATATTTATAGATAACGATAAGAGGTGTGTGTGTGTGTGTGTGTGTGTATCTGTGCTATAAAAGAGAGGTGTGCGTGCGTACGTCCGTGTGTACGCGTGCGTGTCACCAGCTCAGTTTTTCAGACATGGCCGAATGGATCTTCGTCAAACTTTCAGAGGTTAATCAGTGAGTGTGTTGAGTGTTTTAGGCAACAACAAAAATATTTAATTGGATAAAAAAAATTTAAAATTATATATATTGTTGTGGTTGACCAAATTCGCAAACCACCATTCAGGTCCCTTAGGTGAGATATCTCGGTAAGTATATGTGTAGTTAGGCCCAAACCCGTTGTCTAGAGGGAATAAATGTCATTCATGCGGGCTGCGACTCTTCAGGATAGCCGTTTTTCTTTTACTATCTTTATTTTGGACCAGCCGCCATTATTACCACCACCAACCACGTCTCAACAGCCATCACAACAACAACCACCAACCACAACGCCGCTTCACAACAACAACAACCACCAACCACAACGCCGCTTCACCACAACCGCCACGACCTTTACCGTCACAACTCGCCACCATCGCATCACCGTCATCTCGCGCCACTCGTGGGCACCGATGCTGGACTCGTGTGGGGCGCGCACCGAGCAGCGTGTTCAAAAATATCACGTACTTTCCGCAGAAAAACGGATCAAAAACGACTCACGCCCACCTTTGTTCTGTCCAATTGGTGAGCGAGGGGCGGTTTGGCCCCGCCTCCAGGGCGTTGGAGGGCGGTCGCTATATGCAAATTCATGGATCAAAAAGCATTCACGCCCACTTTTCCTCGGGCCAATGGGGAGCCAGCAAGAGAGGTGAAGGGTCGGAGGCAGAGGGTCAAGGGTAAAAAGAGCGAAGCCACGGGGCTTATAAAAACGACTGCGTTCGTCAGAAGAGGGCAGTTCGCAGTGGGCAGTTCGCAGTTAGCAGTTCGCAGTTGGGAGTTCGCGGAGCCAGTGAAGAGTTGGGACGAGTCAAGGGAGGAGACGGAGAGGGCGATCGGACGAAGCTGTGGAGAGGTGGCGGCGGCGAAGGCGGTTGAGGGGGTGCTCGCGTCGGATTCGGGGAACTGCGGAGGGAGAGGCCGGCGGCGCGACCGAGGTCGTGGTGGAGACGCTCGTCGCGGGACCCGAGATTTTGTGAAATCCCCCTTTCCCCGAGCATCAGCAACCCCCTCCTGTTTCCCCCCGCGCTGAGATAGTGCGACAAAAGGGGGCCCCCTTCCCACCCCCTACCAGACACTGTCCGCGAGGCCCGCGGAGTTGAGGCACCACCGCCACTTCGTGTCTCATCATCAGACGGGTAGGCCCGACACGGTCTCGGCCCCAGGCCCGCCTACCCCCCTCATCCTGGAGGGTGGTTCTCTTTTCTTTTGCTTTGGGAATATGTGTTGTCGGCGCCGTCTGTGAAGTAAAATTGTATAAGTGTTGCCGTGTGCCCGGTAGTCGGATAGATCTGCATTGTTGCATTTGCTTTTTGTCTTCTTCTTTTACATGTGCTTTTGGTGGAATTGTATATGTGTGCTTTCCGTTCATCGCGAAATAAATGTGCTTATTGTTGAACTGTTTTCCCGTTTCGCTTCGTCATTTCTTTCATTGAATCCCCATCTTGCTTCACGTAAAGGGTTGGTCGTGGGCTAAGACGCCCGATAATTAATCGAACCGTCGAGGCCGACGAATAACACCGCTCGGTTATCCCGATAGTACGGAACGGGTCGCTTAAGTGGCCCGTGTCCGAAGTCGACCTGCGGCGAGGTGCGATCGCCCGGTCTACCCTCCGTGTGGGTACTTAGGTAGGTCGAATTTGGCGAGCAACCCTATCCCATGCGGGGGCCGATTGGCTCGATCGCGGTGAGACCGAAAGGTCCACCCGTGACTGGTTCCCGGCGTTAGTCCGAGAGGGTCACGACTGGATTGTCCGTCCGGTGGGCGACGTGCCGCGATTCGAGTTACGTGGCCGTTCGCACGCCGACAGGCGCGAATCCGCAACAATATATATATATATATATATATATATATATATATATATATATATATATATATATATATATATATATATATATATATCTATATATATATATATATATATATATATATATATATATATATATATATATATATATATATATATATATATATATATCACTCTGGTGCCAATGCCTTTGTAGCTATGTGAAAGGGAATATTTAACTAGCATAACCCATGCTCTGCGCGACATGTTGGGGTGGGTGTGTTTGAGAAAGGAACTGATGCAGAGTATCAGTAGTAATTTTACTTTAATGCAGTAATGTGGAATACGATTTCACTGTTTCAGAACCATTTTATTTACTTTTTTTTGTACCATGCACCTCATATGGTCTTTGAGATAATGCAAGCCGAATATCACGTTACTCGCCCGCAGAACAAAGTCGAAGATAGCGCAACACGAAACCACAAACTCGGAAATAATATGTAAGATAATCCCCAACCCCATTTCTTAGTGGGTGTAGGAAAGTGTTTTGGGCCCCCACCAAAAATAGAAAATAAACTTGATTTCTTCAAAGTGCTAACTGAATTAGAACAGCAATGGGCAATGCCGGGTACCCCAGCTAGTTACCTATGGCACCGAAGATGATGTTTGCACCCCTAACTGTTTGTTTGATTATTGCCTTGTCTTGTCAAAACAGACTTGTCTGTTTATTACTTGTTTTTATTATTACATGAAAAGTTGTGGACGGATTATGTCAAAACTTGGTGGATGAATTGAGTCGGTGACAAGAACAAGACGATTCAATTTTGGTTCAGGTCCGGATCCAGATCTGGCCTACCAGTGGGATAGAAAACTTGAATTGTTCAGCCTGGTGGACGTATGCACTCCACCAAGTGCCGTGTTTGTTACTTACGAAATCTAAAGATTTCGTAAGTATATTGATGACTTCCGTTTCTGTTTGTATGTTTGTTTGTTTGTTTGTTTGTTTGTTTGTTTTTAGGCACGATAACTCGAGAACAGAAGAAGCAACCAATGTCAAATTACACCACGTGATTCAGGAGGGTGATGGCTAGTGCTGATTAGATTTTGGTCAAAATCGGTCAAAGGTCAAGGTCACAGTGAGGTCAAACATCCAAAAAAAAGTTATAACTCGCGAACGGAAGAAGCTACCAATGTCAAATTAGACCACGTGATTCAGGAGGGTGATGGCTAGCGCTGATTAGATTTTGGTCAAAATCGGTCAAAGGCCAAGGTCACTGTGAGGTCAAACATTCGATTTATGATGCTTTGGTACAGAATCATCGTAGAAACTTCTGGTTTGCGTCGCTACCTTCTCGAGAGACAGCTTTTATTAGACAAGGTCAGAGGTCAAGTTGACGATTTCGTACCAGTCTATGACTGCCTGTTTGTTTGTGAACAGTATTACGGAAAAACTCCTCAACGGATTTCGACGAAACTTGGTGGGGGGGAGGGGGTTATGTATGGTCCAAGGATCATGCCATTAGATTTTGGACTTTGTCCCCCCCCCCCAAAAAAAAAAATTAGGAGAATTTTTTTTTTTGCATTTCTGCATGTTTTAAGTGATTTCCAACCGCCTCCCCCCAAAAAAATTGTAAGAGAAAATTTTTTTTTTTTGCATTTCTACATATTTTAAGTGATTTCCAACCCCCCCAAAAATTATTAGAAAAAAATTATTTTTTTTTGCATTTCTATGTTTTCAGTGATTTCCCACCCCCCCCCCAAAAAAAATTGTTAGAGAAAAAAAAATTTTTGCAACTTTTTTTTCAACAAAATTTAGATTTCTTTTTTTTTGCATTTCTACATGTTTTAAGTGATTTCCAACCCCCCCCAAAAGAATGTTGGAGAAAAGAACTATAACTCTGTCAGCACTGTTGACATCATATTTAATGGATAAGATATAAGGTTCACTTGAGTGACCCAGCAGTATTGGTGGCGGAGGTTTTGCACTCTCCTGAGTGCTCCCCCTCTAGTTCTTCATGTTTTTGCAGGTTCTGTGTAATGTCCTATGTTATGTTTCACTCTGCCTCACTGGAAAATAATTGTGTACTGCCAATTCCTCCGATATTTTCTAAATTCAAGGGATATAATGACATCAAAGGGAAGAGAATAAATCCCCAACAGATGTCAGTACCACACTCAAACGTTGTGCAGAGGTGCTGTGCAATCTTTCCTGAAAACCAACTGTATCCACCTCACAGTGAGTGGGTTGTAATCCAGATTCACATTAAAAATCTTGGGGATTGTCTTCATTCTTCTTCTTCTTCATTTATATGCAGTACAAGGATGTGGGGTAGAATCAACTCTGAGGGTACAGCTGTGCTGCTGATGCATTGCCCCCTGCTGGTTAGAGTAGGAATTTGGAATTTGGCCATGGTGCTAGCCATAGCTTGCCTACTCTTTGTGAAGGACACCAACGGATCTTTAGCATCCACCAACGAATGTTGGCGGATAGAACGCCCGTTTGACTTCCATCTGAGGGACGGCAACACGTTGATGAATCGTCCTGCCAGTGAACCCAAGGACGATGGCTGACTGACAGTTTATACCTGGGTCGGGATTCAAACCTATGCTAGATAGCTTGGAGGCAAATGTGCGTACCCCTAGGCCATCCTGTCACCCCCACTTCTTCATTCAGACAACTCTTACCTGAATACTGCGCTGGAACTTTAAACAAAACTGCAAAATAAATGGAGCACCCAACTCGAGATGTATCGGAGCATGTCACAGTTGACCATCACACATCTGTAACATTTGAAGTGCAGAATGATAATCGACGCCTGATGCTGCTGTCAGACGCCGGCCTACAATGGCTAGTTTTATTTGAAGAAAGCAAACGCTTACAATCTCCATTCATGTCAAGTGTCCAATGACATAGATTTGTTGATAAATTACAGCTGTCAGTTCCAATTGGTCTTTTTCACGATGCACCAGGAGGGGCCCATCCCACTGTTGTATTCTTTGTTCCTGTGCAAGATAATCTCTCTGAAGAAGAAATACTCAAACTGCTCGAGTGATGGCTGAAGTGATGCCGCGTCTTCCTCAGGTCCGCACCCGCATGATGAAGAAAACCTTTCAACAGAGATTTGAAAATGTTGCTTCTATATCGCCCATCATTGTTGGTTTCTGCATGAGGAACTATCGATGGATTCTTCACTTGCAAGTCACTCACAAACACAACAAAGACTAAGATTGATATTTCTTGGTGAAGAGGATTTTCTGCAGATTTCTGAAAAGTCACCGCTGGGCCTCCAACTGACACGTTTGAGATATTGTTGTATCAACTAGGTCTTGTGACAGAGAGGGTTACAGCTGTCTACAAACCCCGCCACAACCTCGCCCATACAGTATGGCGGAATGAATCTCATTAAAATATCTTATTCAGCGAGCTCAGGACCAATGACCATTGCCCAGAGGAAACTCTGATCCCGTCCTCAACACTCATTCGCATACAGTTTACCCCCAAGGAATCCATATCTCCTGAACTTCATTTTGAAGTACAGTGTAAGGTACAGAGATGACAAGTCCGTTCACAGCATCCAGATGACCACAACTGTGCATCTTTGCTGAAGTACATGGAAGCCCTTGTCAATTCGTCTGAGTGATTCATGCCTATTATGCAGTTATGTTGACAAGGCCAATATCCCACTTGGGGAGCTAGGTTTATCAATGTCTCCAGAAGTCTGTGATAAGAAAACCTTGGCACCGAAAAACACCGCTCTTGCTGCTTTGGACCACGACGTTCATAATATTGGCAGTTTAACCCCACATGTACCTGATGGTGGACATCCTGACATGTCATTCCCAACATCCATGATGGTAGACATCCCAAACGATGCAAGTCATTTTGTCAGGGGGGAGTTGTTAAGACTTTAAATTCTGGTTCCGGTTCTTGAGCTTCGTTTGTGTTTTCATCGTCTCCTCCGACCTTCTCAAAGATAAGTTTTCTCCGTCGTTTTCTGTTGCGTTTTTATTGTTATTTTGTTGTCTTTGTGTTTACTGTGTGTTTTTAGTTCGGTTTTGTTTTAACATTTTTACCAATTTGTGAGTATTCGTCGGATTTTTCATATTGGGTTCTTTGAGGCCTAACCTTTTCCTTGTTTGTGTGCACGATTGTTTTTTTTTTTCCCCCTCGTTTGTGTGTACGATTGTTTTTATGGTCTTTTCTCACTATTGCCTTCAGCTTTCTATTTTCACCACACCCCTTTACCACTCTTTCAATTCCTCCCAGTTATACCTTCTGTTTAATGTCTTAAAATATAATAAATAAATACATATTTCCCTTCCTCACTTACCCCTTCCGTGACCACTTGACTTCCTTTTCCTCCTCCCCCTCCCCCTCCTCCTTCTCCATTTTGCCAATCCACCTTTCAATTCCCACTTTGATCGTGAAGGTATTCACCATACACCTTCACAATCTCTTCTTCAGACGTTTTTCTTTACTCCACCCCTCTCTTGCCTAACCTTAAAAAACAAGCAAACAAACAACAAAAGCAAAAACGGTGCTTTAAAATGTTTCAACTTCCTCTTTCACCCATGTGGAACTCTTTATTCCATTGAATTCACTCCTCTTCTTCCTCTTAAAAAGGGTGATTTCAAATTGATCTTTCAAACATTCCGTCTCTAAAAATTCCAACTCTTACAGCTCTTCCTCTCTCCATTCTCTTAACTTGCCATTATTCCATCGCTCATCGAACGTTTTTAAACGTATCTCTCACTTGAAAATCTCAAGAACCCCAGTTTTCAATGGCTGTTCATATTCCATCAATCCTTTTTGTCCATCTTCAGTGTCAAACCTTTCCCTGTCTGTTCCCTCCTCTCCTCCGACTTGCCTGTATTCTACCTACCCTATCCCTTACCAGCGTCCCATGACATGTGCCCTCCCCTTCACAACCTCCCTCCCCCATTCCATCACTTCCTTCCCCCTTCCCCTCCTCCACCTCCCCTCAAAGCTTCTTCCTTCCAAAACCTCCTTTCTCTTTCCAATTCACTCCACCTCCTCAAATCTACCACCTCTTAACTCCTCCCCTGTTATATCCCATCCTTACCCCTCCCATCTTGCCCCTCATCCCGCCTCCTCTCTTCGCACCTCTCCACTGTCCTCCGCTACACTAACAGCTCCTCCTCTGGTGTCCCAAACCATGTGGTGTTCAAATGTCCGCGGGCTCTGTTCCAACCTAACAGATATCTCACTCTCTCAATCAGTCGATCTACACCCCTCAACGTCTCCCTCATGCTCTTCCTTTCCTCTTATCACCCATCCCACTCTTCCCACCCTCTCAAATCTTGTTCCTCCCTGCACCTGTTCTCATCTTCACCATACCACTGGTCCACTACCCAGACTCATCCTTCCCCTCTCCCCACTCTCTCCCTCCTCCACCATGGCCGTGTCTTCTCTCATCGTCTCCCTCCCTCTCAAAGCTTCCCTCTCACCCCTTCCTCTCAAATCAGCTGCCTCTTCCTTCCTCAAAGCAAACTTAATTCTCTTCCCTCTCCAAAGTCCCCCCTCACCTTTCTCAAAAGCTCCCCCCATACCTTTCTCACTCAAAAATCTCTCCCCTCAGCCTATTCCCTCAAATCTCTCTCTTGACTCCACCTTTTCAATGTTTCCCCCTCTCACATCCACAAAGCTGCCTCCTTCCTCCAACTGCTCTCTTCCAACCCATTCCTCCACCTCCAATCTTCAACTTCCCTCTGCCCCGTCTCATATTACTCCCCACTGTGCCTCATCCCATCACCACCTAGCCTTTTGCCCTCCTCCCCTCATCCTGCCCTCCCCTTGCTCTTCTGCAAACTACTTCTCACTGTTAACAGCTCTCTCTCAACCTCTCCCTGTCTTTCCTGATCTTGCCCTCCCCTCTCCTGTAGCCATCACCTCCTCCCTTCCTTTTTCCTTAATGGTATGGACCTCAGACATCCAAGGCCTTCGCTCAAACCTGACAGATCTCTCCATACAGGTTGCCACTGACAAACCAGACGTAATCTACTTAACAGAAACTTTCATCAAGACATCTCTGACTCCTTGGTATCTCTCCCTGGTTACTCCTTCCTCCGGTATGATAGAACCGAGCGTCGTCCTGGCGGCTGAGTTGCTCTCTTTATCAAAAACTCTATTCCTCACTCCACGACACTCCCAGGAGTACCTTTGGCTACAGCTGCCCCTCCGCTCCCACCTCTTGTTTATATGTGTTGTACCATCCACCAAACAGTGGTGACTCAATTCACACCTCGCGTACCAAAAACATGGACCAACTTCTATCCACTCATCCCATCACTCTTTCTTGTATGTGGTGATTTAAGTTATGCCAGTTGGTTGGGTATGGGTACCTCTCTCACCTGTCATGGCACTTCAGCAAAGTACTTCTGCGACTCATTGGGACTGACTCAATCGGTCAATTTCCCAACCCTGATCTCAGTCAACGGTACTTCATCTCTTCTAGATTTGGATTTGACCAATTTCCCTGCAAATGTGTGCTGTTCTTCTTTTGCTCCAATCGGTTCATCTGACCATATGCTTGTTAAAATGGTCATCTCTCTGGCCTTTCTCAGAGAGCCACCTCAGCGCTGACGAGTCTGGCATTTCACCCAGGCTGAGTGGCAGGGACTTCAATCAGCCATCAAACTTCAAGACTGGTCTCCCATTTCGACTTTCTCTCACATCAACTCATCCTGGGAATTTTTTCAAAGAAATTTGTTCTCTCCTCTCTCCTCTCTCCTCTCTCCTCTCTCCTCTCTCCTCTCTCCTCTCTCCTCTCTCCTCTCTCCTCTCTCTCCACAAAGCTCGGAACAATTGTGTGTCTACCCTCAGGAGAGCCAGGATACAACATCTTTCTAATCTCAAGTCTGAACTCTCCAACCTGTCTCCCTCTAAATCCTTGTGACATCGAGTTAAATATTTCTGGTGTATGTTCCCCCTCTATCCCCTCCCTGACCTGAAATGGCTGCACAGCTGACACTGCACAGAAAAGGCTGAATGCCTAAGCTCTGTGCTTGCTTTTAAATCTTGTGTCCCAAACCCATCGCTTTCAGCACCCACCTGACCCAGTTGCTCCCAGCTGCTCCTGGACTTTGTGTCCTTTTCTCCTGACAAGGTGGAGAGCTTGCTGTCAAATCTCGACTCTGATTCTGCAACCAGTCCAAATGGCATCAGCCCACGTGTCCTAAAAACCTGCTCCTCTGCTCTTGCTCACCCTCTCTCTGTTCTTTTCACCCTCTCATTTGCTCAAGGTCATCAGCCATCTGCTTGAAAATCAGCAAACATCACCGCTTTGCATAAAAAAATTGCAAAAACAGATTCCTGCAACTGCAGACCAATCAGCCTGCTCCCAATCATCAGCAAGGTTATGGAATCCATCATCGCTTCCAACATTAAATCTTTCTTCTCCAATGGCTTGATGTCCGATTATCAATTTGGATTCAGGCCAGGTGGAATGACAATGCCCCCATCCACAGAACACGTGTGGTCCCCCATTGGTTTGATGAGCATGAAACTGATGTTATTCATATGTCATGGCCTTGTCAGTCACCAGGTCTGAACCCAATCAAGCATTTATGGGATATTCTCGAACGATGCTTGAGACGGCGCTTTCCACCTCCATGAAGCTGGTGTGAGTTGATTGACTTTTTTGTGGAAGAATCGTGCCGCATCCCTCCTCCCGAATTCCAGACACTGATGGACTCTATGCCATGGTACATACAGGCCGTACTGGTCGCACGTGGTGGCCCAACTCCCTATTAAGTGACTTTCCATTAGTGTTTCCATTTTATGTCCACTACCTGCACATCAGAATCATAATGGACATGTTGAAAATCATGATTCTATAGCTTTTCAACCATCAACATATGTATCCTCGATTTAAACGCATGGAAAAAAAAAATTCCCTCACAAATTTGTTACGATACATCAGAACAGTTAGATCTCATGGAATTGTGCTCCCCGTCCGAATCGGCTGGTATAAGAGGCTGAAAATTGGGGTTTTACCTTAAATTCCGGTAATTTATTTTAAAATCTTCTCAGAAACTGGCGGCCAGATCCAGACTAAGCTTCATGAAACGTAAGGACCGTGCCGTTAACTTGAGTTGTGCTCCCCGTGACCATACCGGTTCAGGAAGGGGGCCATGGCCCTTTTCCCATCATCTCTCATTTTCACCCTGTCTGTTTGGGAAATAACTGCTTTATAACTCCCACGGGGATATTTATTATTTTTGGTCTCGGTTGTGTGCTTATCTCTGAACCATATTCCTAGATTTGTTCCTTTGCCAGCTCAAATAAGACTAGATATCTACGATCACAAAGTGATCGTCAAAGGTAACCCTCCCCTGACTTGGTGTGGCTTACCTTTGGTGATCACCTGCAACTTACTTACCTTTGGCTCGTTATCCAGTGATGGCCATATTTTGTTCGGACCACCATATGACCTTGACTATCAACATTTTGGGATAGTGTAAATTAAGAAAATATGTCGCCATCTATCATCTGTCCATAAAAGTCAACATCATTAAAATTGAAGGAAAATTACATGAATTATGATCAAAAAGATGTTTTTTGTTGATGAGGTCACAATCTGAAAAATGTAGGTCAGGACATGCATGGCATATCAGGTCCACAACTTCTATGCGGGTATTATATATATGTATTGTGGGCCGGGGGTCGGTGGTTAGAACGACTGCTAGGTGGGGGAGGTTACGCCGTCTCCAACCAGACTCCCTGGAATTGTAGGCCGTCGCTCCGGATAATTCCATGAGCTGGCGGGTCGATGAACCGACCGTGGTCGCCAATATCTCAACTGCGTAGCATAGGGTCTGTTTGTCTAAAACCAATTTACCTAAGTAACTTCGCGATTTCGACTACCGGGGAAACCACGCCCTTGGCACGTCTTGCTCGAACCGGGTCACTCTACCGACTGCGGTAAGTTCCAACTACCAACTCCTTTTCGGGTGCAGCCGAGCTGAAACTGCCAAAGCCGTACTGGCTGGAATGAACTGATTATCGGGAATGAAAACCAGCCTATACTCAGACCCAGACCATGCTCGACCAATGTAAGAAGGGACAGAAACGGATTGGGAACATTTCTAATAAATTTATTAACAGTAAAATAAAGACAAACGCAAGACTTGACGTGAATATGCAATCAGGGAAATATTTACAATCAGCAAAAACACTTACTCAGTTCTACTTACAAGACGGGCCCACACGCAGACACACACACAAAAAGAAAAGAAACCCAGAGTTCTTTATTGGACCCTCCAGTCGATGAGAGAGAGACGAGCTGGGGGGTCAGAGTCCGGATGGGTACCTGGCCGTCGGAGAAAGGGGGTACTCCGTTCTGCGGCACCTGCCAATGGTATTCGGCCTGGTCCCAGTCACATGTGGGGGACTCGTGGTTCGTGGCGGTGCTCGGGTGGTGAATAGTCAGGGTCCACGGAGGGAGGTCAGGGTCGCTATGCCCTTTCTTGTGGAGGCCCAGCAGAGACTCATTCGCCCCCTCGATGACCCTCTGCTCAACCCTCGTGACAGAAAAAAAAACAACTAAGAACTCGTAGCAGCTCCTCGCAACCACTGCTCGTAACCACTCAAGAACTCCAGCGCAACCCAAAAAAACACGACACCCTTGCAACCCCACCCGTAATTTTTGTATCTTCCTCTCGATAGGGGAGGGGCCTTGGTGAAGCCGACGTCACTGTTCGCCCCGATTGGATGGGGCTTCCATGGGTCCACCCTTTCTGGGCAGGATTTCGGCCAGGCCGGAAAAACCCGTTCACTCTACTGCAGACTCGCTAAAAAGGACCCACCGCCAGATTGAATTGGGACGCTGGAGGAAGCGGCGAGGAACAGCTGCAAGACCCTGCCTTGGCAAGTCAGAGTGTTTGTAGACAGCGGGTGGGTAGTGGGTCGTGATGGGGGAATGGAATGGTTGTTGGTTGTTCGTTGCATGTGAAGATTTAATAACCAAACTAAAAAAAAAGTCGCAACACACGTTTTTGATTCTCCCATTAGACAAAAGGAAGGGACCTGTCTCACATGTACTTAACAGAATAACTGACCTTTGGGACATCTGTTTGTTTGAATGCATATGGTTTCCAGATCTGTAACAAAATATATATATATATATATATATATATATATATATATATATATATATATATATATATATATATATATATATATATATATATATATATATATATTGTGGTTCTGCAAAACTGCATGCCTCTAAAGCAATGGCACCCAACATACAGTGACCCCAGGCAGTTATTTCATTCATCTTCTTGCAGTCAGATCTTCCCCTCACATGTCTTGTGGGTTAACGGGACGAAGTGCATTGCATGGGTCTAATAGCTAGGTCTCATAACGATATCTCTATCTTCAATCCTGAATGATGTGTCGTGCCGGATGTGCGCATGAAACCGCTTCCGGCCCCAGGAACCAGGCAGGGAGGGGCTATGACCGCCGTGGGCCATTATATACCGGGAGCCTGCGGGGCTTAGCTCAACCGAAGAGGGGAACAATTGCCGTCCTCATGGTAAGATGCCAGATGATATTCTCACCTCAGAACTGTGCTTCTGCTGGGACACTGCTGCTGGGTTGACATTCTGTGGTCAATATCCATCTCGCATAATCGGCGCTAGCTCAACCTGGCAGCGGAACGGCCCCAAGTAGGTTTCTGATATTATTCATATAGCTTGTAACACGGTATAAACAATGACAGAAGATTTCGCTGCTGGAATACCGGTGACAAAGATTAGATGCCACAAAAATCACGCGAGCTCAACCGAACAGCGGAACGGCTAAAACTAACGCAGAATGCTAGTAAGGGGTCCCCTGAGTACAAAAGGAGCACTGACAGGCAACTTGGTCGCTGGGCCCCCCAGGACAGACGCTCCCTAGTGGGGCGTTCCATGTCAAGTGTACACATTTTTCAGCGAAATTGACACATTGTCTTAGATTTGACTCTTTTTTTGTGCAAGTGTTTGTATCCACGGTAAAACATTATGTGTTAATTTTCAGACCTGGGGGCCCATTTTAGGCCCCCCCCCAGATTTGGGCACCCCCAGTTGACCCACAATCTTCCAGTGCCCATATCACAGGTTGTAGTGGTCCGATTTGGGTGATCTTGGCATCAAAATGCTCGTAAAAGCGAGATCTTTCGAATCGCGTAAAGTAAAATCACTCCGAAACAGTAATTCAAAAAGTTATAGTTTGGGGCGCCCTTTGACCTTGGGCCCCCGCTCCCCAGCCAAACCAATGGTCCCGATTTTTTTTCGTGTGAGAATTCCCCTTCATATACTCCAACACCTCAGCATAAATGAAAATGGGATCTCAATGGGTTCAAGTTCTGGGCCCTGTTCTTTTTCTGGTTTTCATCAATGATCTCTGACTCTCTGGGAAAATCCTCTATTTCTCTTTGCCGATGACTCCACCCTCTGCCGTACCATCTGTCATCCCTCAGACCGGCAAGCAGCAGCTTCTTCGCTCACTGCAGATCTGGATAAAATCACAAACTGGTCCAACACGTGGAACATGTCTTTCAATCCAGACAAATCTCACACTCTCACTGTGTCTCTTCGAAAGGACCGTTTACAAAACCCCCCCATCCACTTTCTCAACAATCCTCTGGAAGAAGTCTTTTCTTTCAAGCTTCTGGGTCTCACTATCTGCCATGACCTTTCCTGGGAAAGTCACATTTCCAACCTTGCCTCAAAAGCCAGTCGCCGACTGGGAATCCTCCGTCGTGCAAAGTCCTTCCTCGGCCCTCTTGAGCTCCTGACCACTTACAAAGCTTTTGTCCGTAGCCTGATGGAGTACTGCTCTCCCCTTTGGGCTGGTGCTCCTGCCTCCCACCTTTCTCGACTTCACGCTGTCGAAACCAGGGCATTTAAGATCATTGGCATCTCCCGCAATGAAGCTGAGTCATTGGGCCTCTCACTCAATCACCGCAGGTTAGTCGGTGGTCTTTCTGTCTTCTACCGACTCCTCTCCAGCCTTGCCCCCCCTGCTCTCTCTGCAATTTGTCCCAACCACATTTCCACAGGGCGCTCAAGGTCCGCCAACAATCCCCTTCTGGTAAAACTACCAAAATCACGAATCACTGCTCATCTTCACTCTTTCATTCCTCTTTTTTCCCGCCTTTGGAATAAACTTCCTCACTCTATTCTTTCCCATTCTTCCCTCCAGGCTTTCAAAACAGCTGTTCACCACCACCTCTTATCTTCCCCCATCCAAATCCTCGATCTTTTCTACCCCCGATAATCCACCCAAGCCCACTTCCTTCAATTCTTCTGCTTTCCTTCCTGAAAGTCCCTGTAATGTCCATCTTCTCCTCGCCATGTTCCCCGTCCCATCCCCATCCCTCTCCCTTCCACAGTTCACCTGTGTCTGTTCCCCACTGTTTTGTCCCTTCCACTCCCACCCCTCTTGTCTCATGCCTCCTTGCTGTGAGTTGTGTGTTCGCTCTCATACGAGCCTCGACCAAGGTATACAAAAAAAAAGAAAAAAAAAAAGTGTGATGATGGTTTTATTGTTCGCGGTCTCGGGTGCTGGACACACAATACGCCACAATACATAGCACAATATTTGAACACAAAATTTCAAATACACTATATCAGTATATTGTACACAAATTTTCCACATGCACATGCAGGAACTGGAAGCGATACTAGTTTGAGTAAGAGTTTTTCCTAGCATATTATAGTCAAGATTTTTTGCCAACCAATGTTTTATTTGACAGCTGCGTTTCTTTTTTACTGATTGTATAGGTTCTACCTGTAGCAGTTTTTGGTTCTACGGAAAGAAGTATATCAGAAATTTCTAAAATGCAGTGATCTTCAATGTCAGGAAAAAATAAACTATTTGTGGGCCCGTTTGGATGAAGAAAATTCACTTTCACTTCATGAGTGTCCTGAAAGGCTTCCATGATGCAGGCAAGCCACCATTTTCCATCATATAATAGTGCACTGTGACATAACCTGAGAGTTTCCCATTAAAAGTTGATGTAGATTTTGAAATAGCTGACTCGATACGGTGTTCCTCGCTAAGGCTGAATTCGCGTACGTGAAGAGCAGTTTCAGAAATAGGGATGAAAGCATGAAGTTTTTGAGTTCCAGCTATGGTTTTGGCCGTTTTTAACCTTTCTTCCAGATTTCGTTCTTCCTCGACATACGCCTCTTGGATCCCGTAATCGAACTTCATTTCATTCAAACCATTTTCAGCAAAGGCGAAAATATCTTTTGGAGAAATAATTTGACTGTCGTAAGGACGACGCAGGCTCTCACGTGTTGCTTCTCGTTTGACTGTACCTCCCACACCATCTGAAGGGCCCTTGCCATGACTTGTGGCAAAAAAATGCCATTCTGCTTCAATACCATACTCTGATTTGTGACGACATAGGTTTATGAAGGCTTTGCAATTCTTATATTGGCCAGCGCAACCGTCTGAGAAATAGTAAAGTTTCTTTACATTTCCAAAGCTAGATTGCAAGTGTTCAATGAGCATTCTTTGGAAGAGGTGGACTGAGACAACGTCATGAGTATTGCATTCTGATATAATGTTTGGCTGGGGGGGGGCAAGGTCAAAGGGCGCCCCAAACTATAACTTTTTGAATTACTGTTTCGGAGTGATTTTACTTTACGTGATTCGAAAGATCTCGCTTTTACGAGCATTTTGATACCAAGATCATCCAAATCGGACCACAACCTGTGATGTGGCCACTGGAAGAATGTGGGTCAACCGGGGGCACCCAAATTTGCGGGGCCCTAAAATGGGCCCTGATTGGACCCCAGGTCTGAAAATGGACACATAATGTTTTTTACCGTGGA
The DNA here is from genome assembly GCF_056783735.1 of Eptatretus burgeri. Classification (NCBI taxonomy): domain Eukaryota; kingdom Metazoa; phylum Chordata; class Myxini; order Myxiniformes; family Myxinidae; genus Eptatretus; species Eptatretus burgeri. The sequence continues at coordinate 1,185,729 of NC_140968.1, read as the reverse complement.
TACAAACACTTGCACAAAAAAGAGTGAAATCAATGACGATGTGTCAAAATTTCGCTGAAAAATGTGTATACTTGACATAGAACGCCCCACTTGGGAGCGTCTGTCCTTGGGGCCCAGCGACCAAGCTGTCTGTCAGTGCTCCTTTTGTACCCAGGGGACCTGGTACTACCATTCTGAATCGATACGAATGAAACTTTGCAGGTTCATGGTACTCAATGAGTACTACAACTTTGCCTCAGGACATATTGACCGATTTTGCTTAGGTCAGGGGTCAAAGGTCAATTAATGCAAAAATCGATAATATGCGAGAGCTGGAGGTGCCTTCGCGCCAAATGCTACTCCTCCAAGGGTTATGGTCGGATGGTCTTGAAAATTCACACTAATCGTCTGGAATACATTGTGCACAAACGATCAAGCCGGATTTTCAATTTAGATCTTTGTTCACCCACAGCACCCCCTCGAACCTTGGGGATTTCCGATTTCAAACCGCATTTTCGGTGCTTTTCATTCAAATGGATACCGAGTAGTTATCAGTAGATGGAACTGGATGAGATTTGATATGCATAATCTTAAGGTGATTCCCTATCCGCTATATGACATCCATTTTGCTCTACATCTTATTGTTTCCATGCTCGGCGATCCATCGCCGCCTACCGGCTTGTCTATCTGTTTCTCTCTGAGCAGAATATCTCAAAAAGTTGTGGATGGATTCGGATGAATTTTGGTGGACAGGTTGGGTGTGTGACAAGGACGAAATTATTAGATTTTGGTATTAGACGACGTTTTAAAGTGATTCTTCAGCATTGGAGAGATGGGGCCAAAAACGATATAATGCACGTTATTTCAAAAAGTTGTGGACGTGGTATGACAATACTAGGTGGATTGAGTTGGGTAGATGTGCAGTAAACCCTCAAATATTATGGGAGTTAGGTTCCTGGAAAATTCCACGATAGTTAAAACCACGATTGGTGAAACCAAGGGCCAATGGGAAAGGGGTTTTTTGTTCCTGGACTTCGAGTAAATTATTGAGGAAGATCGACAGCAGCCAGAAATAAACATCAGAATTGAAATCAACATGTAAGATATATATATATATATATATATATATATATATATATATATATATATATATATATATATATATATATAAACATCAAGCATGTTTATATTAAAATAGACATGAAAATATAATATATAAAAACAGAAGACTTTTACCTTTGTAATTAATTTCAAAACGGTGAGGTGATTTTTTACCAAACAGTGAGGTGGGTGAGGGTAAATATTCTGGATGCTGCTGTCAATGTCAATCACAAGACTTTTACATTCCAAAATATGGGAGGGTATTTTTCAAAACAGTGAGGTATGAGGTTAAAAATATTATGTACCACTCTGACGTAAATAGAAAACAAAAGCTCCAGATGTAATGACGATGCTGTAGGAGTGAGTGGAAAGGGGGAAGGGTGGGGATGAGAAAAATGTGGATGTAAATCCTGCAATAGTTTTGGATCATCAGGAGCTGGTTGAAGCACTGCTGGTGGTAGTCGTGGTGGTTGTGCTTTCGAACCTTGTAAAAAAAAAGCCTGTTATTGTCGATTGCTTTGCTTTAGCTTGCGGCCCCTGTAAGTTTCTTTTTATCGCCGCATAGCAGTCTCCAATTGGTTCACGAAAAAATATTTTCACGAAAAAAATAAGTGACCACTATATTTGTTATTGTTGTGCGTCTATCTGTCTGTCTGTCTGTCTGTCTGTCTGTCTGTCTGTCTTTCCCGAGCATAGCTCTGTGGCTTTTGATCCAATCCTGACAAAATTTTGGTGGGAGGTTTGTATCATGATCTAGTTGTGTTTTCCTGAAAATGGGTGTGGCGCGCCCATTATGGGCGGAGCCACGCCCAAAAAGAATGTGTTTTTATTGGGTAGCCGATTTCAATTTGCATCTTCTCCTAGGGGGTTTGTCGAATCTGACAGGGGTTTCGGTATTTGGTTAGTCCAATGGCACCTGCATAGCCCCACGGAGCTCGATTTTTCACTTTCGTCCCAAGGTCACGAACTTAGAAAATTGCGAATTTTGACATAAAAAATTTTCTTCTCCGATGGGTTTGTCCAATCTGGCAGGGGTTTCGGTATTTGGTTAGCCCAATGGCACCTGCATAGCCCCACGGAGCTCGATTTTTTTTTTTTCATTTTCGTCCCAAGGTCAAGGTCAAGGTCACGAAGTTAGAAAATTTCGAATTTTGACATAAAAATCAGACGACCGCCCAAATTTTGAGAGCTAGGATGACAATATTTTTTTATGCATAATCTTGAGGTCATTCCCCACCTAAAGTCTTGAAACCATTTTGCTCTATCTCGAACACCTTGTCCGTGGCGCCCCCTTCAAGTTTGTTTTTACGCTGATTTCATCAAAGTATGGCTAATCCGAGGAGTGTGAAATGCCATATAGGCTATCTGACATTATATTGTTCCTGGAATGTTCCAGAGGAAGTTTTGCACCAAAGGTCATAATCCTTGACCTTTGACCTTTAAAGTTCACAAAGGTCAAATTTTCAAAGTTGTGGGAATCGAACCGGGTTTTCGACCTTTTTCGACGAACTAACTCCAATAAGCTATAGCACGTATCCTGTTTCCTTATTTTAATGTCCAAATTGTTTTGTGACCTTTCAAGGTTATGCAAAGGTCAAATTTTTAAAGTTGTTGAATGAAACCGGGTTTTCGACATTTTGCAGCTAATAACCTGTCACTCGTACCACATCATGTTGATCATTTTTATAACTTGGTCAAACATTATCACATTGTCTCATCCTTGACTTCTGAAATAATCTACAACGTCAAATACCGCTCGTGAACCATTGTCGTCTTCAGACCTGTTCCCTTTTACATTTTATGCTCCCCTCCATGAACGTATCGATCGCAAAAACCCTGTCTGCCAGGGCCTTGCTCATTTGTAATACCTCGGCGACCATCTTGGTCGTTTGTGCATCTGGCACCATAACCTCCTCCTTATCATCACTCTCTTCACGTGAGCGTCGTTCTTCTTCCAGATCCTTCTCTGTTAACTCCTTTTGATGAGATTGAAGGAGTTCCTCCACCCCTTCCTCTTGGATGTCCTCAAAGCCCTCTCCTCCAACATCACGTGCCACCCTCACAACCCTCCGGACGTTTTCATTCACCGAGGGGAGGCCCATGAGGTCGTGCACTGTCTCGCTCCACAATTTTCTCCAACACGCATTCCACGTCGTAGGCTTAATCTCTTTAAGGGATTCTTCAATAATATTAATGCAGTCAGCGATGTTGTCGCTTTTCCAGCAAACCTGACTGTCAAACGAGAGTCGCTTTCCATTTGGTCCAGTCACCTCTTGAGTGTGCGGTGGGTGTAATGAGACTTTTGTGCATCGGCTGGAGGAGGGAGGTTGCGTTTGGAAGTAATAAGATAATCTTCACGTTGGGGTGTGCAAACTGCACTCTTTTTGGATGTCCTGGCACATTGTCCAAGATATGTAAAACTTTGAATGCAAAATTCTTCAATACCAGGTAGTTTTGCACCTTGTGGACGAAGCATTTCTTTAGCCAATCGGTGAACATTGTGTCAGTCACCCACACTCTCCTATTTACACACCAGAACACCAGGGGCTGGTTTTTGTTCTTCCCTTTGAGGGCATGGGAATTGTGCCTCTGGTGATGCTCTGGCGATGCTGTTAAACATCTGAGATGCTAGCTGGGAGTACGTGCTGTTGGCTGCAGTTTCAGAGTAGGGAGTATAGCCATGGCATCAACGATCCAGATGCAATGAGGAGGAACACTAGTCAATGGGGCAATGTCTCCCTCCAGTACTTTAAGGATTGTAGACTTCACTGTCTTCACAGGACTGCCATCGGTTGAAGCAATTGACAGTGGATGGGATCCCAGAGAATACTTCAGAAACCTCTTCAATGACAAGATAACAGCTTTGACGAATAACTTGCAAGCGTCCAAACATTTATCTTGTAGACTTCAGTACATTTGCCTTTGATGTGGCAACCCATGTTTTGAAGGGCCATCATCTTCAGTTGCAGCTGAGGTATGGGTTCATAAAAATCTTTCTTTCTTCCAATTTCAAGCTGATCAGAGGTGAATCTTCTAAACGGATTCATCCCCTTCTCATGTGTAGACAGGAGATCTGACCTAATCTTCTGTTGCAATGTTCCCAGATGCCACGTGGCATAGCTGCTCATCAGATTTCAATGGGTTGATCCAATTACAAACAAAGGTAGTTATCCGTTACACAGCTTCCTCATCATCTCGCATACGCTTTCTTCCTGCATCCTTGTGTGTTTGCTTATGTTTAGTCGACTGCAAACCTGACAGCTCTTGACATTGATGGGCGTATTTAGCACGATCTGTAAGCAGTAACATCCGCCTAAAAACTGCACCTGGATTCCAGCTCAAACCATTTATGCCACCGCTTGTCTTGGTATATTTGTTTATGGTGACACTGATTGTTTGATCTTTTGACAGCTCAATTTTTTGGCAGCTGACGTGAGAGTAAGATAGTGAACTTACTCTTTTCATCGTCCGTCTGACGAGAGTTTTTTTTCTTCTTCTGACAAATTATGCACTTTGACCGATCACTGGTTGGTGTACTTGATCAAGTCAGTCCACTGCTTTGTGATGACAATCCAGCGTCTGTCATGGTGGTTTTGTTTTGAGCCTTCTCATATCTCTTGATGGTCTTTTCAAGAGTATAAGATGCATGAACAGTTGTGTTTTACTCACCGAGTGAGGTCTTTTGGCAGAGGTTTATCACCATTGATGTAGTCTTTCAGATAGTCATATACAGTATATATCATCCTTCCGCCGTTCAGCAACTCGGCAGATTGTTTCCCATGACTTTGCGGTGAATTTATACAATCGACCAACTGTTGCCGGGAACCATGACGTAGATAACGTTCCCCATCGATGGAAAGGTGGGAGTTGCTTTCCCTCCGGAGGATCCCATGAAGTAGCCAAAGTGAATATAGCTGGTGCTCGGATGTTTCGCGATGATTTGGCAGCAGTGCTGTCATCACCGGTGTCTATCATGTTAACTGTGTGTTGGATTTTCTCGGCTCCTGTATAACCTTAATACCACTACTTCACCAACACTTGGTATTACGTGCCAAACCTGTAACGGATACGTATGCCAGGGTAAGAAGATTTACAACAGCATCCACACAGTATTTTAAATAGCTCTGTCAGAGCAATTTTGGAAAGTGCCAGAAGCGTATTTTAGAGTTTTTGCCAATATATCATCCTCATACGACAGAATATGCAAACTGGTACGATGGTGTGGAACTCACACTGGTTATTGGTGAAACCTTTTGTTGAGGGGTAGAGGGGCGAAAATGTTCATCATTTTGATAAAGGGGTAAAATATCACCACACTGTATGATGTTTGAAAGACTAGGTGATGGAAGATTAATTTGAAACAAAAATTATTAATGTAAGTTATGCTGAATCAAAATTGTAGCAACTGACGGGGCAATATCAATTGAAGATAAGGAAAACTTGTCCCAGATTTTACTAATTTACCCATTCTCTCTGGTGACCGGGTGCTTGAAGCACGGCATGGCGCTGTGTGACCAGAGGGTGTGCATTGCAACTGTCTGAGATGACATAGAAACTTTTAACACAAGATATCAACTCCTCAAGCAAGAAAGCTGCTTTACGATTTGTTTTTTTTTTCTTCACAACATCGGCGATGCTCCGTGTCGGTTAAAGAGTTTAATTAGGGTTGTTCGGAGAACTTTTGAAAGGGGGTAGTGTTTTGAATTATCGACTTGTAGGTTCAATCAGACAAAAATATCGCGAAACACAAGATTGATGGTGGGTACAGCTAACGTTGGATTTAGGTCATTTTGGAAAATCAGCTCCAGGACCACATGTGTCAAATAGCATGATAAGAAATTAATGTCTTTCCTTGTCTTATCATTTCGCATCAATCATTCACACCTATCATTCCCACCATTCTCTTTTGTGATTATGTCATTAACGATGTCCTGCTTTTAACATTCACTAAAAACAACATTTCTGTGCATCCTGTAACCAAGGCAAATCTGGGCACAGTGGACGAGGAGCTCAACGAAGACCTGCTTCTTGGTAGTGATGAGGAGGCCGACACATTCCGGTGAGAGTTATTATTGTTTTCCATTGTCTGGTTTGTTTGAACTTATTCAGGCATGTCATCTTTCATATCTGCAGGTGTATATGTGTATATATATATATATATATATATATATATATATATATATATATATATATATATATATATATATATATATATATATATGTATATATAAAAAAGACAAACTCCTCTTAAACATTCAGCATGTGAACCTATTCCTTTTTCTTGAAACCTGAAGAGTCCTGACCCTCTGAACCTCTTTTCCCCCACATTGTCCTTTGCACACCATTGCTGAATGATGTCTAGTGTTACCATGCTTGTCAGTGGCAGTGCATTGTTAATGGATTTCTTTTAAACCGTAACCACCACGTTATAATTCTGTTGTGTGTTTTGTTAGATTTTTTTTTCACTATCATTGCAGGATTTTTGAGAGTTCATCAATTCCCCCCCCCCACTCCCCAATACAATTTATCAATAGATCACCCTCAAAATTTTTTTTACTGATCAGATCAAGCATTTGACATGTGCAGTCATGACATCAAAACAAAGGTACCTGTGACATCATCAAAAAAGTCACCCTTGTTTCCCATGGGGAGTACTTCACATGTGCCAAGTTTCAATTTTTTCCATGGAGTGGTTTCAGATATGCAGAGGTCCGAAATTTTTCCTATTTTCCAATATACGTGCCACACCACGTTGGACGTAATTATCATTAGAACATTCTACATGAGTAGTCGCTCGTATGGTGAAAAATTTGTGTGAATTGGAAAAGCTGTTGTAGAGAAAACAGAGAAAATTAGCAAGGACAGACGTTCGGACGGACAACCCGAAAACATAATGCCTCTTATAGCGACTGTCAGCAGAGGCTTAAAAAGGTCCAAGTGGTCTAAAACTCATCATGGTCAAGGATGTAAAGCTGTCTAATCTGTCTGAAGGGTGTAAGGGGTCTGACTGGTGTAAAGGTCTAAAAGGTTGAAAGAGATTTGAAGGGCTGTAAAGGGATAAAGGGTATAAATTTTCAAACCGGTGAAGGGATTTAAAGGTGTCTGAAGGGTCTTAATGGGTCTTCAAGGGTCTTTTGGGTCCTCAGGGTCTTTTGGATCTCCTTGGTCTTTTGGGTCCTTTCTTCTCGGTTATCTAACGCACACTTCTCGTGCCATTACAAATCCGCACGATACCCACTGAAAGCAAATTTGAAAGATGGCAAAAAAATTCTACCGGGAAAGACCCAATATCAAATTTTGAGTTTGTGCCATGTGGTGATCATAGCTGCACTACCTGGCCAAAAATATATGGACACCTGCTAGTCCAACATCTCATTCCAAAATCATGGGCATTAATATGGAGCTGGTTCTCCCTTTGCTGCTATAACAGCCTCCACTGTCCTGGGAAGGCTTTCCACTAGATGTTGGAACATTGCTGCAGAGATTTGCTTCCATTCAGTCACAAGAACATTAGTGAGGTCGGGCACTGATGTTGGGCGATTAGGCCAAAAAAAAAAAATGTTGCATTGGCGTAACGGGTCACTGAAAAATAGGGTAGGTCGGTCGGGATCTTTTTTTTTTTTTTTTTCCCTAATAAATCCCAAAATTTTTGGATAATAAATCCAAAAATTTAATAAATCCTAATAAATCCCTCCCAAAATCTCCCCCGGCTCGAGTACCACCCTTTTTGTCGGCGGGTTCTGTCCGAAACACTTCCGGGTTTTTGCGATCGCGATCACAATCAACAAGATACTTGAAATCGATAGCAAAAAAACAAAAAAAAAAACGTAGGGTCGGCGGAATTTTTAGGGTCGGGCGGGTTACGCCAATGCAACATTTTTTTTTTTTTGGCCTTAGGTCTGGCTCACAGTCGGCGTTCCTATTCATCCCAAAGGTGTTCGATGGGGTTGAGGTCATGGTTTTGTGCAGGCCAGTCAAGTTCTTCCACACCGAACTTTACAATCCATTTCTGTGTGGACCTCGCTTTGTGCACGGGGGCATTGTCATGCTGAAACAGGAAAAGGCCTTCCCCAATCTGTTGTCACAAAGTTGGAAGCACAGAACTGTCTAGAATTTCATCGTATGCTGTAGTGTTAAGATTTCCCTTCACTGGTACTAAGGGGTCTAGTCCAAACCATGAAAAACAGCCCCAGACCATTATTCATCCTCCTCCACCAAACTTTACAGTTGGCACTATGCATTCGAGCAGGTAGCGTTCTCCTAGCATTCGCCAAACTCAGATTCATCCGTCGAATTGCCAGATGGTGAAGTGTGATTCATCGCTCCAGAGAACGCGTTTCCACTGCTCCAGAGTCCAATGGCGGTGAGCTTTACACCACGCCAGCCAACGCTTGGCATTGCACATGGTGATCTTCGGCTTGTGTGCGGCTGCTCGGCCATGGAAACCCATTTCATGAAGCTCTCGATGAACAGTGTTTGTGCTGACGTTGCTTCGAGAGGGAGTTTGGAACTCGGTAGTGAGTGATAGAACCGATGACAGACGATTTTTTTCACGCTACACGCTTCAGCACTCGGCGATCCTGTTCTGAGGTTGTGTGGCCTACCACTTAGCGGCTGAGCTGTTGTTGCTCTTAGACGTTTCCACTTCACAAAAGCAGCACTTACAGTTGACCGGAGCACCTCCAGCAGGGCAGAAATTTGATGAACTGACTTGCTGGAAAGGTGACATCCTATGACGGTGCCACGTTGAAAGTCACTGAGCTCTTCAGTACGGCCCATTCTACTGCCAATGTTTGTCTCTGGAGATTGTATGGCTGTATGCTTGATTGTATACACCTGTCAGAAATGGGTTTGGCTGAAATAGCCGAATCCACTAATTAGAAGGGGTGTCTGCATACTTTTGGTCATGTAGTGTACCCAGTTTGGTGAATTCTACCGAATAGTTTAGGAGATAGCGTGACTGACTGACTGACGGACCCGATTAAAATATTTCCCCGGTTGTTTTTTTCTTTTCTTCTAAAAGGCATGGGATAACTACTTTTAGAATGGTGGATCACTGCAAAAGGAATTTCTTATCCAGAATTCAATATCCCCATGCTTTTTGTAAAAAAACAGTGGCGGGGGGGGGGGGGAAACAAAATAATCGGCTTTGTCTGTCTGTCTGGCTGTCACGCTATCTCCTCCTAAGCAGTTATGCAGAAATACACTAAACTTGGTAGTTATAATCAAGCTGTTAGATGGAACTGAATCAAGACATACACTTGATCTTCACAAGTTATGGCAAATTTTTTCGTGATTAGATTATTTGGTTGATAAATATCTGAGTAAAAAGGGGTTCAGTTTTGTCCTTCGTTTACTCTATTCTTGCTGGGTAAGTTCTAAAAACAATAGCAGATGACCATTGATCATCGTAGGTAGCAATCAATTGCTTGGCTAGATATCTCAGTAAAATATTGTCATCGCACTATAGCACTTTTAGCGATCATGCCGGATCACCCTGTGAGTTCAGGCTATAAAGCACATCCTTTGTTTGTTGGAGCCGTCATTCTTAGCTATGATTCGTGGATATCATGCAGTCGAATCAGCGTGGCGGTCAGTGCATGCAATGAGACAGCTGGTAAGGCCACTGTGCATTTTACATGAGCATGCTATGTGTGTATTTTACACACACAGTATGCTCATGCTTCTCATTAAATAAAATGTATGGTCTTACTGACTGTGTGTGTGCTGCTCAGCTATAATTGGCACACGCGATGATGACATGTACATGCGATGACGACATATTATATACACACAGAGATTGGCACACGTGGTAACGACATGTACAGTATCGATATCGCTAATCGGCATAGGCAGACATTGATATCTGTATCGGTAATCGGCACAGGCAGACATTGATATCGGTATCGCTAATCGGCACAGGCAGACATTGATATCGGTAATCGGCACAGGCAGACTTTCATCTGACAATGCAGAGAAACTCATCTTTCTGAAAACAAATCCGGGATTTGTGGATTTTAAATATTAAAATTCTTAAACGTGCCACTTTCCTTGTTTTGAACTATCCAAGTACGGGTAACCAGGTAATGGTTTGTCTCCCGCTGAGCTTGTTAAATCATTGGGTAAGTAGCCCCTACTCGTGTGCTTATCTCACCATTTATCACACTGAGTCATTAGCTTATTGTAGGATTGATTTACTTACCGTAGGAACGATTGTTTGGAACGGAATCCCCTTGTAACCTGGGGACTCCCTGCACTGTATGAATCTTGCTTTTCACAGGACCAGACGAGTATGAAATGCTTAATTTTATATCCATCAATAGCTTATCGAATGAGCATACAGGAGCTCATTATTCATTTAAAAATGACAGGATACTATGCCGTTTGATGCACCAATTGATTAGAGAAGGGATTTAAAATGTATCGATTCACATCCACTCAATTACATCAATCTGTCAATTGCGAGCACGGCACCGATCCGGCTTCATGTGTGTCCACTTCATGTGTGCACTCTGTACTATGGCGTCATTATTTACCACTTTATAATCGGCATCGGCATCGGTATCGGTATTGGCCGAATTTGAAGTTGTGTTTTGCAGCTTCCTTTACCAGTAAAGAAGTTGAAGTTTTTCTTTCTTTCGGATATTTGATGTATTTAAGGATTGTAAACACCTTTCTTCGATTTGTTGGTGATATATAGATTTTATTATTTATTTTTTTCCCCCAGACTGAATTTTTTGGTATACCGGTATATTCAAATTTCCAATATCGGTATATCGATAAATCGCCAGACCCTGATGTGCCATCCCTTGGACGGATGTCAGACGGGTGTCCTGTCTGCCGGCATTCTTTGGTGGACATTAAAGATCCCATGGTGCTCTTCGCGATGAGTCACTGAGATGTTGTCTGCACCCTGAACAAATTACAAATATTGCCTGAAGCAGCAGGGGGCATTGCATCGGTGGTACAGCCGTGCCCTCAGCTAGTGATTCTGCCCTCTAGCCTTGTGGTGCATGAAATGAAAAAGAAGTTGCAGTCTTGCTCAAAGTTTATGTTTCGGTACACAGAAGGACGAGAATCCGGTTTCACGCGACCACGTCAACAGAAACACCATCAGGTCATCAAATTGTAAAGGGATTTTGAATTAGCTTTGTGTTAAGTTCAGGAAGATCAGCGAAGTAGGACGTGAACTCTTCCTTCAGTGCACTGAGAGGGCTTTGAAAGAGGATTTTTCAAGAACTCTTAGCAATCCCTGTCCACCGACGACGACGACGACGACGACGTCGGTCAAACTTTCGAGCATTTCAAAATTCCCATGTCCAATCTTCGTGTTCCAGAGGAACGGCTGAGGCAACCACGTTAAGCCAGAAAACAAATGTATCAGTTGGGAACATTTCCTGCCAATTGGGGTCGGTAATAAATGCGGAGTCTTCTTCTTCTTTTTATCTGACCCATTGGTTTTTGTCAAATTTCATCAGAACAGTAATTACAGTTCTGTAATCTCTACCAGTGAATTTGATTGGTTGAGATGGCGTAAACGATTTTCTCAGGCACTACTAAACTGAAGTTTTTGGATGTGCAAACAAGGCGATTTGTGTTCTACAGTTGAAATATATAATCCAATTTAAATAAAATAAAAGTTCTAAAGGCTGTAGAAAAAACAAAAACAAACCATTTATTCTGAAGTCTACCGCCGTTCACGCAGTGTCAATTACACCACCCTATCAAACACGTTACATTCGTTATCCGTACCCGTTGTTTGTGTCCTTTATGACGTCCATAAAAACAGCAAGTTTCCTGTTTGGAATAATTTTCAAATTTTCTTTTTGACTGCCCTATAAACTGCCCTATAAACTGCCCTTTGTTTTGACTGCCCTTTGACTGGCAGACAGAGTAAAATAATTACCCTATTGCTCTGTGTGCGTGTGCATGTTCGCTCAAGACGAGATTCCATACAATTTACCAAATCCAGAGTCAAAACAGTACAAAACTGCAGCTTCGTGTTCCGCTTCGTGTTCCGCTTTGTGTTCCGCTTTGTGTTCCGCTTTGTGTTCCGCTTTGTGTTCCGCTTTGTGTTCCGCTTTGTATTCCGCTTTGTGTTCCGCTTTGTGTTCCGCTTCGTGTTCCGCTTCGTGTTCCGCTTCGTGTTTCACAGTGTTCAAAATATAACATCAAATTGAAATTCAGCCGTTCCTCAATCATATAAATATACCGATGGACGAACAGAGTGAACTTGCTTAACCCCACTTTGTGCTGCACGTGCGGGGTAATGACGCAGTCAAAATGGCACTCTGACTTGTGTTGCTGTGATTACAAAATCGAGCAGCCCAACACAGAATAAACCTTTTTTGTCATCATGTCTACACAGAAAATCAGCTGTTTTGTTTTTTGTTTTTTCATCTCTGATGAGAGCGAGCCAAGACCTTTCTGAAATGTATTTTGGTTTTGAATACCGTCGACCATCTTTTTTTTTGTTTATGTCGACCCCCAAATATGACCACAAGAGTAAAAACAATAAAAAAGAGATATTTCAGCCATTGTTTCTTATTTTGTCACAAGTGGTGTTCGTCGACCAGTGGTCACTGTTTGTCGGTTACCAATAGCTTTACCGATAACTCCACTCAATTATCAAAAATTTGGCAGGTTGGGATGGTGTGGCAGGAGATTAGCTAAGATGGTTTTACAAATATACTGAGCTTCTTTTTGATCCTTAGCAAGCAGCTTTGGCCTGTTGAAAATATGGAGGAATTTTTTTTAAACAAAAGCTGGGGAAGGCCTGCAGGTTATTCTAGTATAAAGTAACCAGTGCTTTTCTCTCACAGAGTCCAGTGCTCTGTGGCAGATCCTTGTTCCCTGGTGGTCTCCTGATGAATAAAGCCAGTCAGCAGCTATGATGAATAGGACTCGCCACCCATTGTCACTCTCGGGATGGACAATGGATGGGTTTCTAATTGCAGTTTTATCATGTGCACCAGGAAGCACTATGCCTTCCCTGAAAAGTACGTCCAACAAATGCATGCAAATTGGAAAAATCGCCGCAATTAGAGCAGCTGCAATGTCAGGCTGTCAGGGTGCTTGGCGCTAGCTCCGTGCTGTGCACTGTGTGCAAGCACAGGCTGGAAATTTTTCTGGGATCCATCTTACACTTTGGCCAGTTTGTCCATTCAATTCAGAAAGTGTGCTGACATCGTTTTATTTTGGGATGCCATTGCTTATAGGATAGCTTGCTTAAACCTTCCGACCTGCTTTGCCATGTGAGTGAGTGACACGTATTTAAATTGTGTAAATTTTTTTATTTTAATCAACCAGCTCTTTATCATTTATTCACTGACCTGGGTTCGAATCCCGACACAGATATAAACTGTCATGCTGGACCTGGTGTTTCACAGACAGGGTGATTCATCAATGTGTGTGCCATCCTTGGATGGACGTTAAACTGGGCGTTCCTTCTGTACATGAAATGAACGAATGAATAATCTATTAGCTTTGTGTGCCTTTCTCCTCGTGTTTATGCAGTGTTTCATTCATATCCTTCCAATGTTTCCTTTATCATATTGTTAAATTTGAGAGTTTCTCCTTCCATTTGAACCTTTCAACCTTCCCTTCGATCTTTTTCCTTGTTCAAGGAATAAGAAAAATCAGAATATCCATATTGATGATATGTTGGAGAAGGATCATGGTTTTCGTCTCCCAGTGATGTCTCAGGTGGATTCCATTGTGTTTTGCATTAATACCATTGCACCAGGAAGGTAGTCACATGAATATCAGGTCAGGTCAGGTATGGGAGCATGTGCCAGAACAGCACGTCGCTGCGTCCACTTTCCGCCGGTACTCCAGGGGCCTTCGTCTGGCCATCCCCATCTCCTTGAGATGATGGTCAACCTGTTGCAACCATAAGGCACGTGGTCGACCCACTGGCCTCCTCCACTCATGAGACTCCCTCGCTGAGAGAATCTGGTGAGCAGGATCAGAGTCAGGAAAACGAGCCACATGTCCATACAGCCGCAACTGACGCTCACGGACTATGCAGGTAACAAATCTCATCCGAGTCTCTCTCAGCAACCGCTCGTTGGACACAAAATCCGACCAGCGATAGCCAAGGATTCTCCGAAGAGACCTGGTACCAAAGGAATTAAGTCTCCGTCTCAGATCCTTGGTCAGAGTCCAAGTCTCGCACCCATAGAGCAAGACTGGAAGTACCAAGGACCTGAAGACTTGGACTTTCGTCCTCCCGCACAGGTACCGGCAGCGCCACACCCCATGATCCAGTGAATCCATGACTCCCCAGGCCCGACCCAGACGTCTATTGACCTCTGACTCGCAGCCAGCATAGACATGAATATCACTGCCAAGGTAAGTGAATCTCTCCACGACCTCAACATCCTCACCACAAACAGACACAGACAGGACAGCAGCATCCAAGATGTCACCGAAAGCCTGGATCTTAGTTTTGACCCAAGAAACCCGTAATCCCAACGGCTCAGACTCCTCATTCAGCACCTCGAGGGCCCCCAAGAGGATGTCTAAAGTCTCCGCAAAGATGACTGCATCATCTGCAAAGTCAAGGTCCGAGATCTTGACATTCCCAAATGACGCACCGCAACTTGATCTCTCCGACATCCTCCCTAGAATCCAGTCCATACAAGTGCTGAAAAGTGTGGGGGCAAGTACACATCCCTGACGAACTCCAGTAACAACTGGAAATAAGTCAGAGATGGTACCACCACACTTCACAGCACTCTCAGTACCAGAGTAGAGTTCAGACATCAGATCGATCAGTTTTGGTGGCACCCCACGAAGACCAAGAATCCTCCAGAGGACATCCCGATTCACTGAATCGAACGCTTTACAGAGATCAACATAGGCTGCAAGCAGTCCCTGCCGAAACTCTTGTCTGCGTTCGGTGAGGACACGAAGTGCAAGGATACGGTCAATCGTTGACCTCTTTGGTGTAAAGCCTGACTGCTCTGGACGCTGGTGCTCAAGCAGATGGTGGCGAACCCTATCGAGAATTATCCGAGCAAAGACCTTGCCCGGCACTGAGAGCAGCGTCACCCCTCGGTAGTTGTTGCAGTCTTGGCGCTCACCCTTCCCTTTCCAGAGAGGGACAACAAGGCCCCTCTTCCAGTCAGTTGGGATGATGCCTGTGTTCCAGGCAGAGCACAAAACTGCATGCAACGACACGAGTGCAGCATTTCCACCAGCCTTGAGAAGTTCGGCATGGATGCCACAGATCCCTGGAGCTTTGCCCCGGTTCACCGCAGTCCGTGTTTCCACAAGCGTAGGTGGACCACAGTTGATTCGAGGGTCAGCAACAGGGATTGTAACACCCTTGACGTCCAACTCGACAGTTGGGGGATCAGCCTGGTACAACCGCTCAAAGTAACCGGCCCAGCGGGCCTTCACTTCAGACTCCTCTGTCAAGAGCCTACCACTCTCTGTTCGAACTGTAGTGCTCCGAGGGATGGGCTTGGATGAACGTAATGCGCGAATTCCCCTGTAAGCGGGACGAGAATCACCTGTCCACAGGTGATGCTCTACCCCCTCACAGATTCCTCGCACATAGGCCTCCTTGTACACCCTCAGTGCACGTACAGTTTTACGCCTCAGCTCCCTGAACAGCTCAGCTCTGCCATTCAGCCTGGCCCTGCGACTCTGGTCAATGGTATCCAGTGTCCCTTGAGAGACAAAATTCTTCTTTGCCCTGCGGTGAGCTCCAAGGCATCCACCGGCAACATCAAGGACGGTGGTCTTGAAGGCGCTCCACAACTCTTCAGGACCCCCAAAGCACCCAGACCCCCCAAGTGTCCACTCAGCCTGTTCGCAAACTCCTCAGCTACTCTCTCATCCCTGAGCTTGGCAACATCCAGCCTCGGCTGGGATGGTACCATTCTCCAGGATTTAAGGTGCAGCTTTAGAGTTGCTACAACAAGCCTGTGGTCAGTATTGAGGAACTGAGCACTCCGGTAGACCCTGCAGTTCTGGATCATCCTCCAACGACCGTCAATGAGGACATGGTCAATCTCCTTTGCCACACCGCCAGCGTTGGAATACCAAGTCCAGCGATGAGCTTGTGGGCGCTGAAACCATGAACCAGCCACCCTAAGTCCATGACTTCTTGCAAAGTCAAGGAACTTAGTGCCATTCTGGTTCATAGTTCCTGACCCATGGGGACCAACACACACCTCATAACCATCCCTATCAGTTCCAGTCGATGCATTGAAATCCCCCAAGACTAGAAGTGTATCTCGTCTGGGGCACTGATCAACCACAGACTCGAGTGTGGCGTAGAATGCATCCTTCACGGTGAGATCACTCGCCTCAGTCGGAGCATAAACAGAGACCAGGGAAATGACACCTAAGGAGTGACGAATCCTTAATCTCATAATACGCTCGTTGACCGGTGTTACCTCAATTATCATTGGGGTCAGCTTATTGGACACAGCTACAGCAACTCCTTGGGTATGGTAACCATCAGAGTGACCAGACCAATAGTAGGTGTAACCACCCACCATTATCTCGCCGCAATCCGGTCTCCGAACCTCAGAGAGAGCTGCAATCCCGATGTCCAAACGCTTGAGCTCAGATGATAACAGAGACAGGTGATCATCCTCTCTTAGGGATAGGACATTCCAGGCACCCACCCGAAGGGACCGCCTCAGGTTAACCCAAGGAGACCGCCGTCTGGTGGACGACACCTCATGAATATCATTGCCCCAGGAAGGTAGTCACATGAATACCATTGCCCCAGGAAGGTAGTCACATGAATACCATTGCCCCAGGAAGGTCGTCACATGAATACCATTGTCCAGGAAGGTAGTCACATGAATACCATTGCCACAGGAAGGTAGTTGCATTGATGCCAAAGGAAGGTAGTCACGTCTATACCTTCTTCAGAAATTCCTTCTTCAGGTCCATTCTAACTACTTATCTCGGAATAATCGTTGTTGGTGTTTTCCAACTGTTCTCAAGTTGGGCATTGGTAGATCTTCGTGACTTTGTGCAGTCATTCCTTGTTTTCAAGTCTGTAACATGCTTCATGAATGCCCATGAGTGGTTGGGTGATACTTTAGAATTGTTGCCCTGCAGCCACCCTCTCGAATTGAAGATGGTCTCGATCTTTGTTTTTGGGTGGTATGGAGATATAATTTGTTATGGAGTTGGTAAAAAGTGTAAATAATTTGCCACATCACAGCAATGAGTGTGAACGGCATGGTGTGTAGTAAGTGAATGGGGGCAAGTGGGTGCTTTTACGTACCACTTGAGTTTTTAACCAACCCGTTTTTGCTTGGTGCACCCATCATAGCTATTTTACTGTTCTTCTTTTGGGGCTGGCAGGATGGCCTAGAGGTACTCGCACTCGTCGCAAGCTGACTCGCCTGGGTTCGAATGACTATCCAGCTATAAACTGTCATCCCAGTGTTTCACAGGTTGGGTGATTCATCACTGTCCGTGCCGTCCCTCGGATGCACGTTAAATGTTGGCCCTATCTTGCAGAATTAGTTGGTGGACGCTCAGGATCACACAGTGTCCTTCGCGAAGAGTAGGCAAGCTATCGCCGTCACCCTGACCAAATTACAAGTTGCTGCCCTAATTACATCGTTGAGTGTCAAGCCTGGCCAGCCGGTTGGTAAAAGACTCGGGCCAAGAACTTCCCCACCCGGCCAATCCCACAAGAATGTGGGAATAATTGTGGCCATTATAGAATAATACTTATAATTATAACAAGAGCGAGAATTGCTTTTGCAGTACATGTCCCTGACTGGTCCCAATGAATGTTCGTTTATTTGAGTGGTGTATAATGGTGCTTTCGGTGCCAAAAATAATAAGAACAAGAAAAGGAGCAATCAGAGATTGCAGACCCTTGCCAGGACTTTTGTGTGGTGTTTGTGCACTGGTCTGTTTTGTAATTAATAACAGAGATAACTAGAACTGCCACTTAATTGCTGCCAGTGATGACCGGGTACCAATACGTCCCGCTTTGATGCAACCCTGCTTTGATCAGACACTTGACCCTGACCCATGACGTTTATTTTTATTCAATTGAATTTAGAATGGGATGAAAATAAATTCTATTCAAATCAACCAGAAGACCAAACAGGTACAAGTCCTGCATTGGAGTCATCAGAAGGAACCCAAACAAGCAAAAATCAAAGATGAAGTCATCAGGAGGAACCTGGATATCATTCACCTTTCAGCTGCTATTCCTCCACCCTCAAACCCACCCAGGTTCAGCCAAGTGAACCTTATTCAAAAAATAATAAAAAAACGAAAATAACCCAAATTCAAAAAATTAAATATTTCTGGCGGCCACACCATGCGCCCGATCAGGTTGAAATTTAAAACATATATATTCCCCATTGCTACTAGATCACAATTGTGAAGTTTCACATCGATTGATTAAATGTCTCAAGAGAAATAAAATTTTAAAGGTTTTCGCTCAATCCAATATGGCTGCCAGACCATGTAACATTGTAACATCAATTATTCAAAAATTCCCTGGTATCCACAAGGCTTGGGGAACATTTGTGTGAAGTTTCCCCTCGATCTGTCCAGCTGTTCTGAAGAAGAAGCATGTTATGGGTTTTAGGGTAAATCCAAGATGGATACCAAACCATGTGACATATGAAGTCATATGTGTAAACCATTTGTTCCTTGCAGATAGGCGGTCATATGTGCTAAGTTTTGCCTCGACTTGTTCAGCCATTTCAGAGAAAAATATTTTTGAAGGTTTTCTAAAGAAAAAAATCAAAATCGCTGCCGAATCACGTGACCGATGACGTCATCATTTTTCGTTTTTCTTTCTGTGTACCATTTTATCCCGAGATGACCCTCAAAACTTTTCATACTGATCAGATATAACGTTCCACATATGCAATTATGACTTCATAATGAAGGCACCGATGAGGTAATTAAAAAAAAAAATCACCATTCCCCAAGAGGAGTACTTGCCATGTACCAAGTTTCAAATTTTTCCTTGGTGCAGTTTCAGAGATAGAGGTCCAAAGTTTTTTTTTCCCATTTTTCGAACATGGTTGCCACACCACGTGACCTATGACGTCATAATTATCAATAAAACATTCTACATGAGGAGTTGCTCCTATGGAGAAAATTCTGTCTCAATCCGACAAGCGGTTGTGGAGAAATACACGAAAGTTCTGTTTAAACAAACAAACAAACACAGACAGACAAACAAACAAACGGACCCAAATGCAATACCCTCCCCCCCCCCCCCCCCCCGTCGATGGTAATGACCTGATGTGTATATATATATATCCATGAAGCATTATATATATATATATATATATATATATATATATATATATATATATATATATATATATATATATATATGTTCATTTATTGCACCTCCCATCCTCCTCTTGCCGAAACTGCTGCGTAAAGCAGCCAAGAAGGCCTACACAAGGTAAGCGTGATGCTGTATCAAACCCTTCCTAGAGTTCCTCCACAGCTATAAAGACATTCACAAAAGTACACACATGAGAAGCCCAATGCTACACACCCCCTCAGCTGCTGGACCAGTTCCATCACTTTTTGGCGAATCATTAGTGACAGCATATACAACAATGCATGCTAATGAGGCTCCCAAGCATGTACCACGTGCAAATGTCAAAAGCAGTCAATATATAAATGATAAAGAAAGACACACCCACATCTCTCACCTGTGAATGGAGGTAATAGCGAATCAGCTGTCACCTAATCAACTAAGCTCAATACAACAGTCAGGTGGTGCGTCTGATGTGTAAAGTACGTATATACACTGCATGGGCCAAAAGTATGTGGCCCTTCTAATTAGTGGATTTACTGATTTCAGCCACACCCATTTCTGACAGGTGTATACAATCAATCGCACAGCCGTACAATCTCCAGAGACAAACATTGGCAGTAGAATGGACCGTACTGAAGAGCTCAGTGACTTTCAACATGGCACATCATCGGATGGCACCTTTCCAACAAGTCAGTTTGTCAAATTTCTGCCCTGCTAGAGCTGCTCTGGTCAACTGTAAGTGCTGTTATTGTTAAGTAGAAATGTTTTGGAGCAACAACAGCTCAGCCGTGAAGTGGTAGGCCACATAAGCTCACAGAACGGGATCGCTGAGTGCTGAAGCACGTAGCACGGAAGAATTTTTTTCGTCGGTTGCAACATTCACTGCTGAATTCCAAATTGCCGCAGGAAGCAATGTCAGCACAAGCACTGTTCGTCGAGAGCTTCATGAAATGGGTTTCCATGGCTGAGCAGCCGCACACAAGCTGAAGATCACCATGTGCAATGCCAAGTGTCAGCTGGAGTGGTGTAAAGCTCACCGCCATTGGACTCTGGAGCAGTGGAAATGGGTTCTCTGGAGTGATGAATCACGCTTCACCATCTGGCAGTCCGACGAACGAATCATGGTTTGGCGGATTCCAGGAGAACGCCACCTACCCGAATGCATAGTACCTACTGTAGTGTTTGGTGGTGGAGGAGGAACAATGGTCTGGGGCTGTTTTTCATGGTTCAGGCGAGACCCCTTTGTTCCAGTGAAGAGAAGTCTTAACACTACAGCATACAATGACATTCTAGACAGTTCTGTGCTTCCAACTTTGTGACAACAGTTTGGGGAAGGTCCTTTCTTGTTTCAGCATGCCAATGCCCCTGTGCACAAAGCGAGGTCCATACAGAAATGGTTTGTCGAGATCAGTGTGGAAGAACTTGACTGGCCTGCACAGAGCCCTGACGACAACTCCATCGAACACCTTTGGGATGAATTGGAACACTGACTGGGAGCCAGACCGAATCACTCAACATCAGTTCCCGACCTTACTAATGCTCTTGTGGCTGAATGTAAGCAAATCCCCGCAGCAATGTTCCAACACCTAGTGGAATGCCTTCCCAGAAGAGTGGAGGCTGTTATAGCAGCAAATGGGGGTGGGGGATCAACTCTATTAATGCCCATGATTTTGGAATGAGATGTTGGATGAGCAGGTGTCCACATACTTTTGGCCATGTACTGTATTTTTGTGCGTGTGTATACATGTGTATATGTATATATTGTTGCGGTTGTGGGAGTAGATGGAGGAATTTCATAGCAAAGTTAGCATTGTATGGAGGTGCTTGGTCTGTGGACGTGTAGGAGACATCTCGATGTAAATTAAGTTGGGAAACTGTGAACCTAAGTGTTACTTGTCACCACACAGGGGGTGGTGCTGTGTTAATTAGGTTGAGATTAAGGCCAATTTTCCCCAGTATGTAATTGCCCCCTGTGACCTTTTCCTACGTTTTCGCATTTACAAGCCAGCAATAATATAATTACGTTTTTATAATAACAACAACAACAATAATAACAGAGCTGCCAGTCCAAGTAAGCAAGGAGCTCCACATTCGGTCTTCATACCACCAAGTCACTCCCCCGAGGTTTATGATTGGTGAGTGAGACATGAAAGAGTAGGGGGAGGGTGGAGGGGGGCATGATCGGAGAACGGGGAGGACACAGTTGTTGGCAGGACACATTTGGTGGAGGAACGTGGCTGAGACAGGATCTCGTTTTTGCTCTCCTCTCGGCATGACAAAATGGCTGCGTGTTACTCGAGTTCATGCTGGTGAATTTGCAGCGTCCTGGGCAAGGCGCTAGCCATTCCTCTTCGGCTGAGTCGTGAAGTTGAATGATTATGAGAAAGAGAGGAAGAGGAGTGCACCTCTCAGTGAACTCGGCGTTATCCCGTTGTGTATTCAAGGAGGAAGGTGGGCGATCGTTGTGAGCAGACCTCGTTTAAGAGAGGAACATTCGGCATATTCGTTCATGAGAAGAAGCCGAACGGCAGTTGGTGAGCCCTGGCATTGAATACCGCATCACAAATTACCTCGCGTACGTTTCCCGCACAGAGAGCGGCTCGGCACCATTTTGGGCGCATCTTCACGCACACCACTACGCGGCTCGACCCCGAAGTTCAATAAAGACCATGTTGGGACAAACCTAAGTTCTAGAATAAAGGGAGGATTTTCTTTTGTTTCGTTTTCCCCTTGTCTGTGTGCAGAGGTGCCTCAACTTTAGGCTTTAATTTATCTCGTGTTTAATTTTTACACTTTGAATTATTACGATTGTAAGTATTTGACTTATTTTCATGAAATCCCTGTGTTTATTTTAAGTTGCTTGTGTTGTTTGTCTGTCGTGGGTTCGAGATAAACCCCTTGTGCTGTGCTTCCATCGTGTCCGTGCGTTTGCCTCCCATTACCCTCCCGCGCGCACCATAATCTCCGAGGATCACTTGTTCACCTCCAAGGAAAACCTCTCGGTGATCCGGCCTGATTGGTGTTAACCTCCCGTCCACCACAGTTGCGTCGGGGGAATTAACCTAACCACCAGGGCCGTGACAATATATCGTTATATACCTGCGATCATTCCAATTGCAGTGGGCCATGAACTAACACCCAGGCCTAAAGCCTGAGGCCTGTTGATCTGTGCTGCTTCATGGAATGGTAGCGCATGATTTTAATTGGGGTGGAGTCAGGCCAGCTGTCCACCCAATGGGTGTAAAGCAGTGTGGTGGAGTCAGGGCAGTTGAATGGTGACCCATGTATAATACTGTATGTGATATTTTCTCAGTCCAAAAAGGGCATAACTGTGAAAAATTGACGAAACGTCCTGAAACTCGTACTTGTTCTATAACTCATCATAATATCGCCATTTACCGAGTCTCAGTTGAATATATTGTCGGGTATGGGAAAAAAGTCAGAAAAAACACAGGTGGGACAGATGGAGATCAAACCTCTAGTCCCCTCTGGCAAAACCGGTAGGCGAGTATTATAAGAAGTACAAGGTGTTTGAAAAAGACCTGGATAACTTTCGTTAATGTATTTAGAACCACAAATGATATGACGACACCCTTTGTTTTATATGATACAGAAACTCATAAAATATTCTTTATTTTCAGGTCTGGTGGTTTAATGTAACTCAAGCCAAATGACGGATCCAAACGCAAGGCATTTGCCTTGGAAATGCTCAGTTACGTAAAGGATGATGAAGATTACCTGAAAAAGGTCATTTTCACAGATAAGGCTTGCATTCATGTGTTGGGGAACATCAACCAGCACAATGTGAGGATCTGGGGCTCCGGAAACACCCCACGTGATCATTAAACACATACGTAACAGTCCAAAGGTCAGTGTGTGGTGTGGCCTCCTCCATGACCGCTTGGTGGGTCTGTTTTTCTTTGCGGCGGATATGGTCACCTCAACAATTTACATGAACATGTTGGAAGGATTCGTCTTCCCACAGATTGAAGACCTGGTACTCCATATCATTTTTCAACAGGACGATGTGCCCCCTCATTGGGCCTCAGTCGTTCGAGTTGTCCTGAATGAAAAATTTCCAGGTCACTGGATTGGCCGAGATGGACCAACCGCCTGGCCCTCACAATCACCAGACATAACCCCCCCTTGATTTTTTTTGCTGTGGGTGTTTGTCAAAGATGTTGTCTGCAGTACCAAGGTAGCAAACCTGCAGGATCTTCGTTCTCGGATCACAGCTGCAAGCGCACTGGTGGATGCAAACGTGCTGAGCCAAACATGGCAAGAACTCCTGTACCACCTTGATGTCCTGCGCATGAAGTGTATTGATGGTGTGCACAAAACTTTATAAGTTTCTGTATCATATAAACCAAAGGGTATCTTTGTATCATTTGTGGTTCTAAATATATAAACAACTAAAGTTGTCCAGGTCTTTTTCCAACACCGTGTGCTGTTCCTCCATTTAAATCCAAGTTTGATAATCCATATCCTAACAGCTACAGTACATATGTAGCTTGGCACCTAAAAACCGACACCCTGTTACGTTCTACACTGTGACTCGGTTGTGGTTCCTTTCAATATTCTTGTAATCTGATGCCTAACATGAAAATTCCTATTGTTATTGTACGGTATCCTCCTCTCCAATCTTTCCTGGGAGCACAACAAATGCCCACATGATGCTCATATTCTCAATCGAAGCAGACTTGAGAGAGTCTGCCTGTTTGTTGAACTTTTCCTCTTTTTAAAAATGTATACCCTATATATTTAACAATTGATACTTTGAAGAGCATCAACAGATGATGGAATTTTACAGATGTTTTCCTTTGTAAACCGTCTCCATTTTCTTTTCATCCAGCAGACATGAAAACGCCGGATCTCATACGCTGCCTTCGTACGACCAGGAAGCCAGTGATGGGATCGAAGGAAACGACTACAGTGAGGAAAAGCTAGAAGACGTGGATGTGAGCCTTGTTTGGGAAGGAGGGCAGGTGGAGGGTGGGGAACGCACGGTTGGAGATGATCAAGGAGATTACCTTGGGGAGGGCAACATGGATGACGTCGTCTGTGAAGATGAGGTGTTGGATATCGAGATTGATGAGCCCTTGGATGAGTTTCCGGTATTGCTAACTCTCTGACGCAGAGATGGATGGTGCCTTCAAAATGAGTCTCCCTCCATCTCCCTCCTCCCTCATCATTGTCACGGCAGCTTTTACTCTTCATGCAATAACCATGACGTGGCTACTCATTTAATTAAATTTCACAACAAAGTAGAAATTATATGTGTATTATATTATAATGGAACCATGTCCGTTTTGGAGAATGCACAATATCAAGTGAATATTGATTGTGATGGGCCTTTTTGTGAAGGAGGAAAGCAAGCTGTGTTGAGAGATGTACAGGGGTGTGACGCTGTTGACGTGTCAGGCTAATTGAGAAAGAGGCACACTGGGCGGGTGCCTGGATTGTGATGGAGGAGCCACAAGTACAGAGATGATCGGCTCGTTAGCAGATTCAGCCAGCGAAGCATTCCTGCTTCTAAAATGGTGTTATTAGGGTTCCCATGCACTGACAAGGCCAAGCATGTTTCGCAACACAGGGCCAGCTCCCATTAGAGTTGATTATGTGCTTGAGTTGTGTGTGTGTGTGTGTGTGTGTGTGTGTGTGTGTGTGTGTGTGTGTGTGTGTGTGTGTGTGTGTGTGTGTGTGTGTGTGTGTGTGTGTGTATGTGTGTGTGTATATGTTTGTGTTGATGTGTGTGTTTTGCACAATGTTTCCATTTTCATAGCTACTTCCTTTGTTGTAATGGTATTATGCTATCACTGAAGAGAATAGGGAACTTTATTTTACTTTCCTTTGGTAGGCAATAGGTTTGGATGCTTTAAAATAAAAATGGGAACATAACATTTATAATTGGGGGCTTGAGTGATCGCCTAGATTATGATGCGCATCTGCCTTTGACCTGTCTCGTAGCAGTTTGAATCTTGGTCGAGCTATGAACTGTCATCCTAGTGTTCTGCAGGTAGGGCAATCGATGCGTGCGGCGTCCAGGGGATGGATCTTAAGGTCAGTGTCTCGTGCACTGACATTGGTTGGTGGACGTTAAACATCGCACCGTGTGAACTTAACAAAGAGTAGGCGAGTTATCGAGCGCCAGGCCAGCCGGTTCATGAAAGTTTTGGGTCAAAGCATTCCTTGACCGACACAAGAAGTTGGGTATAATTGGGGCCGTTTAAGAAGTAATAGTAGTAGTGGTAGTAGTAGTAGTAGTAGTAGTAGACTACAATATGTTTAATTATTGTATTTTATACTTGTAAGATTAGACAAAAATTCTTGCTGTTTCTCAAACGTCCACCATCACTGTATTTCCTGAATGGTGTCTGAATGCTTGGCTCATTAACATTAGGCTCAAACTTTACATCTCATATTAATGACTTCTTTCTTTCTTTATCGTGTCATTTTAACCATTAAAGATAAGAAAATATGGAAATAATAAAAGATTTGTATTTGGAAAAAAATAACAAGGGGTAGAAGGTTAGAAGGAAAGGGAAAGGAGAATGTTGGACGAGTGGAGTGGAGTGGGCAGGCTGCAAAAATTTAGTTCAATGTACATTCTATATAAATGACCATGAAGGTTTTCACATTAAGTTATATTCAAGTATTAAAAAGATGAATCCTCTGATTCTGGATTTATGAATTATCCTATAGTCTCTGATTCTGATGTACCATAGCATGGGTTATACGGAGTGGTTTGCCATTGCCCTCCCAGTAGTCGTTATGGCAGGAATTTTAAATTTGTTTCGGGTGCTCAAGATAGCTCGCCTACTTTTCGCGAAGGACACCATGGGTCTTTAATGTCCACTGACTAATTCCGGCAGATGAAACGTCCAGTTTAACGTCCATCCAAGGACGGCACACAGGTTGATGAATCACCCTACATGTGAAACACCGGGATGACAGTTTATAGCTGCGTCGGGATTGAAACCCAGGCTAGACAGCCTAGAGGCGAGTGTGTGTATACCTCTTAGCCATCCTGTCAGCCCCATGCTCCACCAACATCCCCATAAGAACTAAAATAAACCTTCACTAAAATGTCGTCCTACTTAGAAATGTGACCTTGATAGCAATCAAAGTTACGAGCAATGAAAACACACGACGGTGAAAATGGCAACTCATTGAAGTTATCTGCATGAGCTGTATGAACACACATTAACACTTTACATAGGTTGAGAAACAAAATATACTGTAAATGCTTTTGAGGCTTACTACATATTATGCATGTAAATTGGCAAACCTTTGAACTCACCCTCCCCTCCCTGAAGCCTGGTGTTGGCTTGATGGTTGAGGTGGCCGGCTTCAGATCTTAGGGTCCTGAGTTTGAGCCGATGTTGTGCCGTTAACATAACACCAAGTGGGTTGACTCAGCATGTCATCCTTCCGAGGTTGGCAAAATGTGTACCAGCTTAACGGGGAAGAATGAGCCGTTTGAGTATCCTGAGTTTGGGGTTGTGACCCATCCAGTGTTGTGCCCCCTAGCGATGAGAAACTTTGCCTCAGCAGCCCTATGTATCTGGCAATGCCAAAAGAGTGATTCTTCTTGCTCTTATTCTTACACTTCATCTTCTCCGCCTCCTGCTCCTCATCCTTCTCCTCATCCTCCTCATCATGATCGTCCTTCTCATCCTTGTTCTCCTCATCCTCCTTGTCCTCCTTATCCTCCTCGTCCAACTCGTCCTTGTCATTGTCATCCTCCTTGTCCTCATCATTCTCCTCCTCGTCATCCTTGTCATCGTTGTCCTCCTTGTCCTCGTCCTTGTCATCTTCGTCATCGTTGTCGTCGTCGTCGTCGTCGTCCTCCTTCCTTGTCCTTGTCCTGGTCCTCGTCCTCGTCCTCCTCGTTCTCCTCATCCCCTCCACCCCCATTTTCATTCACCCTTTCCCTGTATCTCTCATCAATTCACCCTTCCACTCTTCTTGCAAACCTCCTTTCACTTTTCTCTGCCTCATCCGATTTTTCCTTTTTTTATTTTATTTTCCTTAATCACCCAAACCTCATGTCCATTCACTATATTCGCCCCTTCCACTTTGCTCTCGTTTACTGTGCTTACAAAACATGCTTAGTTTGCTGTTGTGTAAAGTTGACGGTAGGTTGGTAGTCTGTCTGCGGTTAATGAATTGAGCTGAGTTTTACTGTTTTTATTCCCACCGAAGTTGTCATCGCACTCGCTCTTTCACACATTCAACGAGCTCCGATAAAAAAAAAAAAATCTCGCTGTGAATATTTACACGAGGACAAACTGGTCATTCTTTTACAGGAGGAAGACGAGGATCTCTCTGACTTGTACCACAACTATGAGTTACCAGAGAAGGTGTTGTTGCCGAGTGAAGCGGAGACGCTCAATAATGCGAGTGCAGAACCGCACAACTGCACCGATTCCTTTGACGAGCGTGACAACGTGGATATAAACGAGAAATACAATTACACTGAAATGGTTGAACGGCACGATGACACGGATGCTTTTGATGAGCCTGTCTACACAGGCATGGCTGCAGCACACATTCACAATCAGGATGAGGCGCTTGGTGTGGAAGAAGAGGTGAGCATCACGTCTTTACGTCACGTTATAATTGTGCAGTATTTAGTGCAATTTGTGTTTCCTAATAATGCTGAGATGAGCTCTTCGCAGGTAGAAGAAGAAGAGCTTCATGAAGATGGACAAGAGGAGGAGGAGGAGGAAGAGGAGGAAGAAGAGGATAATTCTGGTTCAAGTCGCTTGCGTTTTCGCACTGAGCGTAAGGCAGGCTCAACTATGCTGTCGCTTGTGGCGACTGGAAAGGCACGGGACATACCAGAGACACTCGGTAAGCTGACTGATAGTATTTTGATGAATAGTAGTTTAAAATTTTTCAAAATGGTTCATTGTTTTCGAATCGTTTCGATGTACAGTAATTGCTCGCATAACACGCGCTCGTTATTAAGCGTCTGATGGATTTACGACCATTTTTCATAGAGCACGTACATTTTCGTTATTACGCAGTTGCGAGCAAATCGCCCGGCCGTCACTCATCGGACCGAAGTAGTCCGAGATGAGCTGCGGGATGCTGGGAATGCACGGACTCGTACCAAACACGCGGCAACATGAGGGTCTTTGGCAGCCATATTAGTGTGTGTGTGTGTGTGTGTGTGTGTGTGTGTGTGTGCGTGCGTGCGTGCGTGCGTGCGTGCGTGCGTGCGTGCGTGCGTGCGTGTGTGTGTGTGTGTGCGTGCGTGCGTGCGTGCGTGCGTGTGTGTGCGCGCATGAAATTTATCACGAACTTATCTGCTAAACCAATCACGTAATACAGTACCATGCATCCTGCGACGCCATTACTGGAAAGGGCGAAATAAAAAAAACGTTTGGATGAGAGAGCAATGGTGAAATGACATTGGCGAGCACTTGGACTTAGCGAATCCACTTCACGCGTGATTCGTGTAAATGCTTCCAAACTAAAAGTGAATGCTCGGAGTGTTACGCCATTAACTGCAGCGAACATGAGTCATTCGACATTCTGGAATCGTGGAGCAGTTGAATCGCTTGCTTGATGGAACCCCTCAATCACTGGAACCCCTCAATCACTGGAACCCCTCAATCACTGGAACCCCTCAATCACTGGAACCCCTCAATCACTGGAACCCCTCCAACTCCACACCATTACCCATCCACCTCCACCATCACCACAAGCAACAACATTTAACATATACGCTTTTATTATTTTATTTTATTTAACCATTCAAACCCACAGCTGCTTGGACTTTTGGTTCCCCCATCTTGTGCTCCATGGAGAAAAAGCCGGCCGCTCGGGTATATGGAGGTTTGAATGGCGTCCAGTAAACCGGCCACTCGGGTATATGGAGGTTTGAATGGCGTCCAGTAAACCGGCCGCTCGGGTATATGGAGGTTTGAATGGCGTCCAGTAAACCGGCCACTCGGGTATATGGAGGTTTGAATGGCGTCCAGTAAACCGGCCGCTCAGGTATATGGAGGTTTGAATGGCGTCCAGTAAACCGGCCGCTCGGGTATATGGAGGTTTGAATGGCGTCCAGTAAACCGGCCGCTCGGGTATATGGAGGTTTGAATGGCGTCCAGTAAACCGGCCACTCGGGTATATGGAGGTTTGAATGGCGTCCAGTAAACCGGCCACTCGGGTATATGGAGGTTTGAATGGCGTCCAGTAAACCGGCCACTCGGGTATATGGAGGTTTGAATGGTGGCCGGTAAATCGGCCACTCGGGTATATGGAGGTTTGAATGGCGTCCAGTAAACCGGCCACTCGGGTATATGGAGGTTTGAATGGCGTCCAGTAAACCGGCCACTCGGGTATATGGAGGTTTGAATGGTGGCCGGTAAATCGGCCACCCGGGTATATGGAGGTTTGAATGGCGTCCAGTAAACCGGCCGCTCGGGTATATGGAGGTTTGAATGGCGTCCAGTAAACCGGCCACTCGGGTATATGGAGGTTTGAATGGTGGCCGGTAAATCGGCCACTCGGGTATATGGAGGTTTGAATGGCGTCCGGTAAACCGGCCACTCGGGTATATGGAGGTTTGAATGGCGTCCAGTAAACCGGCCGCTCGGGTATATGGAGGTTTGAATGGCGTCCAGTAAACCGGCCGCTCGGGTATATGGAGGTTTGAATGGCGTCCAGTAAACCGGCCACTCGGGTATATGGAGGTTTGAATGGCGTCCAGTAAACCGGCCACTCGGGTATATGGAGGTTTGAATGGCGTCCAGTAAACCGGCCACTCGGGTATATGGAGGTTTGAATGGTGGCCGGTAAATCGGCCACTCGGGTATATGGAGGTTTGAATGGCGTCCAGTAAACCGGCCACTCGGGTATATGGAGGTTTGAATGGCGTCCAGTAAACCGGCCACTCGGGTATATGGAGGTTTGAATGGTGGCCGGTAAATCGGCCACCCGGGTATATGGAGGTTTGAATGGCGTCCAGTAAACCGGCCGCTCGGGTATATGGAGGTTTGAATGGCGTCCAGTAAACCGGCCACTCGGGTATATGGAGGTTTGAATGGTGGCCGGTAAATCGGCCACTCGGGTATATGGAGGTTTGAATGGCGTCCGGTAAACCGGCCACTCGGGTATATGGAGGTTTGAATGGCGTCCAGTAAACCGGCCACTCGGGTATATGGAGGTTTGAATGGTGGCCGGTAAATCGGCCACTCGGGTATATGGAGGTTTGAATGGCGTCCAGTAAACCGGCCACTCGGGTATATGGAGGTTTGAATGGTGGCCAGTAAACCAGCCACTTGGGTATATGGAGGTTTGAATGGTGGCCAGTAAACCGGCCACTCTGGTATATGGAGGTTTGAATGGTGGCCAGTAAACTGGCCACTTGGGTATATAGAGGATTGAATAGCGGCCAGTAAACTGGCCACTTGGGTATATGGAGGTTTGAATGGCAGCCAGTAAACTGGCCACTTGGGTATATGGAGGTTTGAATAGCGGCCAGTAAACCGGCCACTTGGGTATATGGAGGTTTGAATTGCGACCAGTAAATCGGCCGCTAGGGTATATGGAGGTTTGAATGGTGGCCAGTAAACCGGCCACTCTGGTATATAGAGGATTGAATAGCGGCCAGTAAACCGGCCACTTGGGTATATGGAGGTTTGAATGGTGGCCAGTAAACCGGCCACTCTGGTATATGGAGGTTTGAATTGCGACCAGTAAATCGGCCGCTAGGGTATATGGAGGTTTGAATGGTGGCCGGTAAACCGGCCACTTGGGTATATGGAGGTTTGAATGGTGGCCGGTAAACTGGCCACTTGGGTATATGGAGGTTTGAATGGCAGCCAGTAAACCGGCCACTTGGGTATATGGAGGTTTGAATGGCAGCCAGTAAACTGGCCACTTGGGTATATGGAGGTTTGAATAGCGGCCAGTAAACCGGCCACTTGGGTATATGGAGGTTTGAATTGCGACCAGTAAATCGGCCGCTAGGGTATATGGAGGTTTGAATGGTGGCCGGTAAACCGGCCACTTGGGTATATGGAGGTTTGAATGGCAGCCAGTAAACTGGCCACTTGGGTATATGGAGGTTTGAATAGCGGCCAGTAAACCGGCCACTTGGGTATATGGAGGTTTGAATTGCGACCAGTAAATCGGCCGCTAGGGTATATGGAGGTTTGAATGGTGGCCAGTAAACCGGCCACTCTGGTATATAGAGGATTGAATAGTGGCCAGTAAACCGGCCACTTGGGTATATGGAGGTTTGAATGGTGGCCAGTAAACCGGCCACTCTGGTATATGGAGGTTTGAATGGTGGCCAGTAAACTGGCCACTTGGGTATATAGAGGATTGAATAGCGGCCAGTAAAGTGGCCACTTGGGTATATGGAGGTTTGAATAGCGGCCAGTAAACCGGCCACTTGGGTATATGGAGGTTTGAATTGCGACCAGTAAATCGGCCGCTAGGGTATATGGAGGCTTGAATGGTGGCCGGTAAACTGGCCACTTG
Organism: Eptatretus burgeri; assembly: GCF_056783735.1. Taxonomy (NCBI): domain Eukaryota; kingdom Metazoa; phylum Chordata; class Myxini; order Myxiniformes; family Myxinidae; genus Eptatretus; species Eptatretus burgeri. The sequence continues at coordinate 1,153,859 of NC_140968.1, read as the reverse complement.
GGTATATGGAGGTTTGAATGGCAGCCAGTAAACCGGCCACTTGGGTATATGGAGGTTTGAATGGCAGCCAGTAAACTGGCCACTTGGGTATATGGAGGTTTGAATAGCGGCCAGTAAACCGGCCACTTGGGTATATGGAGGTTTGAATTGCGACCAGTAAATCGGCCGCTAGGGTATATGGAGGTTTGAATGGTGGCCGGTAAACTGGCCACTTGGGTATATGGAGGTTTGAATGGCAGCCAGTAAACCGGCCACTTGGGTATATGGAGGTTTGAATAGCGGCCAGTAAACCGGCCACTTGGGTATATGGAGGTTTGAATTGCGACCAGTAAATCGGCCGCTAGGGTATATGGAGGTTTGAATTGTGGCCGGTAAACCGACCACTAGGGTATATGGAGGTTTGAATGGTGGCCAGTAAACCGACCACTCGGGTATATGGAGGTTTGAATTGCGACCAGTAAATCGGCCGCTAGGGTATATGGAGGTTTGAATGGTGGCCGGTAAACCGACCACTCGGGTTCAGAGGGTTAAATGCATAAGTGGCTTTGCCTCTCTTGGTCTTCCCCATCCACACACTTCCTATCACACAACCTCCACTTATTACATTGTTTCTTATCCGAAAACTGCTTTTGTTTTACGCGTTTTCAGTCAACACCATAAATTCTCATAACGCAACTACCTGCGTTAAATGAGGAATACCTGCCATTTGGTTTTGAGATTGTTGAAGCTGTTTATCTGTAATTTGTTTGAAATTCGTTTTGTGGTGTAACAGGTGCAAAACTTTGGCAATTGGCAAGTATTAGTATTTTCTGGGAAATAGGTTGGTGTCTCAGAACCCTCAGGTTCCTTTCTTGATTGACATCCAAACTGGCAGGTGAGTGAGCTCCCAACTGGTGTTAAAAATAAATAAATAAAAAGGAACAGTATAACACAATCGGTACATACGGCACGGTACAAAACAAAACTATTCTTGACTGGCGAGCCTTCTTCTCTTCCCCCACACTCCTCTTCATCTTCTTCTCCTACCCCACCCACCACCACACACACTCCTCTTCATCTACTCTGCTTCCCATTTCTATTTGCTTGGAAAGAGAACACTCATGAAAGTCCCTCCCTCTACAAACTGATTGCGTTGCCGGATGATTCTATATCTGGAAGTACTGTACTTCTGTCTGTCTGTTTGTTTGTCTGTCTGTTTGTTAATTGCCGGAATCCTTCGGATTTCGGCAATTATGTTGGTCGGTTGTGTGTGTCATTCTGTGTGTCTGTGTGTCTGTCTGTTTGTTTGTTTGTGTGTTTGTTTACCCTGTAGCAGCCACACCGTTTCAGCGATCATGACCAAACTGGGTACAGACGTCGGCCATGGTCCAACTTAGACACTTGTCGTTTTTGGTGAATCTAGGTCAAGGGTCAAGGTCAAGGTCACCAAAAAAACCGAAATTCTTATTTTCGCAATAACGTCCGCTAAAATGGTCGTATCGACTTCAAACCAAATCCAAAATGTGCATCTTCCAATTCTGCATCCAACCATATGTCTCATTGGGGTGTCACACCAACACCCTTCTTAGCGGTCGGGCGTCGAATGTCACGGGGGTCGGGTCAAAACTTTCAAATTGCGATTAAAACGTCATTTCAAGTCCGATTGACTTCCAAGTTATGATCATGACCAAACTAAGTGCTATAACTCATAAAACAGCAGCACTATCGACTTATAAGAACCAAATTGATTTCCAGGTTTTTGTTTTTTCAGAGATCATGGAGATATGACAAAGTTATTCCGGCAATTCCTTGCTCAACGAGCAATTTCATTTGTTTTTCTGTTTGTTTGTTTGTTTGTGTCCAGGATATCTCAAAAAGTTGGGGACGGATCCTGATGAAATTTTGTGGACAGGTTCGGTGTGTGACAATGACGAACTGATTTGATTTTGGTGAAGATCCGGATCCGGATCCAACTTCGAGAATTTTTTAAGTGGTTCCTCACCATTGAGAGATAGGGCCCAAAATGATATGGAGCACGATATCTCAAAAAGTTGTCGAAGGATTCGAATTAAACTTGGTGGACAGGTTGGGTGTGTGACAAGAATAAATTGATTCGATTTTGATGAAGATCTGAAACCGGATCTGGATACAATAATTATTTAAATTTTAAAGTGATTCTTTACCATTGAGAGCTCGGGCCAAAAATGATATATAGCACGATATCTCAAAAATGTATTGGGCCCCACATGTTCTCATGGATCAGGCATTATGTGGCGGAGGTATGCGCTCTACCGAGTGCTCTTATAGTTAACTGTTGTGTTTCTACTAGAACTTGAAAATCTAGTATCACAGGATCTCCGTGCATCATTTCCTGTTCGATGACCAGTATTTAATTTAGATTCGTTCCGTATGCTGGCCTGATTACTACAATTAACGGTCCACGAGAAACAAGAAAAAGCTCGTAATGGGAGATAATCGTAATGCGGATGCAAACAGTGACTCATCTCAGCTCAGAAACTGCGAATGGCTCAAATGAAATACCTCGATAACGAAATCGGAACACAATAGGTTGCTCGCGATTGGTCTAAACCCACGCTATTGGAAGCCGCGATATTTGATGGTTTACTGTATTTACATCCTTCAAAAGATTATGATAATATAAGTAATACACAACATCATTTAAACAAAATATACTGTATATATTAAAATCACCGTTTCTTAAACGTTGTCCCTTTGTTTGACCATCCCGTATTGGTTCTGACCATCTCTTCAGAACTATCGGAGGAGCAGCGGCAGCAACTGCAGGAATTTGAGGAACAAGAGAGGCAGCGCCAGCAACCCTGGCTGGCATTACGAAAGCAGCAGGATTCTCGTGGAAGGGGTTTCAGAGGTCGAGGTCGTATGCATGCCCGTGCCCAGATGGGGAGGCTTCCGGTGAATGCTCCTGGAATGCAATTAATTCCTAACTGCATCCAGGTATTTAAGATGCCATGATACTGGCCCATTCTGTTTTGGATTACAAGTTGCACATTTTTCTTGAGGTTCATATCATCTGATTAATAATTAAATGTGCTGTTATTATTGCAAACATTTTTATTGTGTTAAAATTAATGTCATTCTGTGCATTGATGGTTGTGCCATGCTCAAAAATGTCACATTATTCAAACATTTAGGTCCCAATACACAATTGCTGGCTCATGCCTAAACGTTGGTAAATATATATGTGTATATATATATATATATATATACATATATATATGTATATATATATTTAATGACATCTACAGTACACTGACCAAGTTATGCAAATTATTGACATCAATGCTGTTTAAAGCATTCTTGGTAAAAGAAAGATAGCAGCCAAAAGTCATGTTAGCTGTGGAACACAGTTGTATTTTTATGTTTCTGGTGAAGAAGATCAAACCACCTGAAATTCACGTGAAACCGTGTGCACAATTTGGTGATGCACAGCCTTCATTTATTACCCCCACCCACCCAATGCGGATGGAGGTTATGTTTTAACCCCTGTCTGTCTGTCTGTCTCTGTTTTTATGTCTGCCTGTGTTTGTTTGTTTGTTGTTTGTTTGCATGATATCTCAAAAAGTTGTGGACGGATTCCGATAAAACTTGGAGGACACGTTGGGTGTGTGACAAAGATGGATCGATTCAATTTTGGTGAAGATCCGAATCCAGGTCCAGATATGAGAATATTTTTTTAATTTTTAAAGTGATTCTTCATCATTGAGAGATGAGGCCAAATACTAAAAAAAAGCACGATATCTCAAAAATCTTTTGGGCCCGATATGTTCTACTAGTGGGGCAACTTAGCTAAATATAGCATAACAATTGTGTATTTTGTGAGGAAAACACCAAATTTGGCACACGCGAGTAGCCTATCATATTATGAACAGATTTGGATATTGGGCTATCTCAAATTCAGCCGCTGATGGCTGTGGCAGCCATTTTCCACTGCCATCAAAAATTTTGAGATGGCCCAATATCCAAATCTGTTCATAATATGATAGGCTACTCGCATGTGCCAAATTTGGTGCTTTCCTCACAAAATGCACAATTGTTATGCTAAGTTGCCCCACAAGTGGGGCAACTTAGCTAAATATAGCATAACAATCTTTTTCTGAAGAAAAAATCTTAAGAAGTTCTTCTTCTTCTTCCTCTTCTCCTTCCTCTTCTTCTTCCTCTTCTCCTGCCTCTTCTTCTTCTTCCTCTTCTTCTTCTTCTATTTCCACATTTTGGAACTGCTAATATTGGAAAATCGCCATATTTGACCAGACTCAGTGGCGTAATGGCTCGAGCATCGGCTCTGAGTCTGAGAAGTCGGCGGTTTGAACTCCAGCCGAGTCATACCAAACACTTTAAAAATGCTAAGTGCTGCTTTCTTGATTGATGCTCAGCATTTAAAAAGGATAGAACACGGACAAACAACTATAGGTTGGCACTCAGAGCTCAGGCTTGATGGGCTTAATGGCATCCTCCCACATTGAAGTTAGTTGTAAGGAAACATTATGTGATCAAGCCATTCTGGCTGATCCACTCTTGGTTATGTTTGGATGATTGTTGTTCCATATTATTATTATTATTATTATTATCATTATTATTATTATTATTATTATTATTATTATTATTATTATTAGTGCACGAGATGACCCATAGCAGCAAACACCTGCAAACCTACTCCATTTAATTTACCTGCTCAGCAACCACTTCTCCCATTCCCCTTGACCCCTTCACACATTTCCCTCAAAGCTTTCATCCACTCCCACTTCCTACCGGTTTCACTGGAGGGGACTATAGGTTTGTTGTGTCCCTCAATCCGTACCACCTGTGGTTTTTCAGACTTTTTTTTACCCTTACCCTATAACATATTCTACTGAAACTTGGTACATGGCTTTATTATAAGTTACATAACAAGTTCGAGTTTCAGGACACTTTGTCAATTTTTTTGAGTTATGCCCTTTTTAGACTGAAAATATCACAAATATAATGTTATATATGGGTCAATTTTCAGTTGCCCTGACTCCACCTCACTGTTTTGTTGCACCCAATGGCTGGGATAGCTGGCCTGATCGACCCCAATAAAATAATGTGCCACCATTGCATGAAGCAGCCCAAATCTGTAGGCCTCAGGCCTGGGTGTTAGTCCATGGCCCAATACAATTGGACTGATCCCAGATATATAATCACAATGTATTATATATGCACATAAGCCGTACACATGTTTTTGCTTCATGTGTGGACATCGGATTATTTTTAATATGAAATAGGCAAAGCCAAGGAACAAACGAAATACAGTGGGTTTGAGTTTCTTCTTCATTTTGGGTCCGGTATCAGCTCGAGCATGCATTATGTGCAAACAAATTTTTATCTCTCGAACATTCATTGGGACCGGAAGAGGGACATGTATTGCAAAGCAATTCTTGCTCTTGCTCTTGCTCTTGTCCCACTCCCACTGCCTTCTTTACACCTTCATGGACCTCCACTCAACCCAAATCACTCACTTCCCTCAAGCCCTTCACCCTCTCCCACTTATACCACTTCTCTCACTATCTTTTCTACCCTTTCACCCTTGCTGCCAAGTTGTAGTTTTAAGCTAATTCAGGTCAGTGGTGCAAGAGTGCGTAGTCAAACAAACAAGCACCTCAAATGATCATGATTATTTCCAATGTCTGTCTATGGTTTTCATTGAGAGAATCGTCATATTTTATGACTTAATAGCCACTAGCTACCACAAGGAATTTTTGCCACGTGATAAACTCACATTATTTAGCTTTGACAGCTCGGACTAATTACATACAAAAACCTTAATTTATTACATAAATTGCTCATTCCTTTATTTTGGTGGTGTATTAGCCAGATCACTGCTTGAATCACTCCCAACCCCCCCCCGCTTTTGTACGCAAAAACATGCCAACTGCTTATGTGTACAAATAGTAAGTCATGGTTATGTAGCTCAGATAATTAAAATTGTGAATATGAGACTTCTGAAGACATCTTAGGTTTACCAGAAAACCAACATGGCAGACACATCAATTATCTTCCTGGCACTTGTGGGTGGAGTCAAGCCAACTGTCCAATCATTGGGTTGGAAGGCTTCATACCCATGCAGCTTCATTACGTTTTTACCCCTCAGCCCGAATTGGCTAAGGGGTATTGTCGTCATAGGCGTTGTCCGGCGGGCATCCCGGCGTCCATCCGGGCGTCTGTCAACTTTTGGTTTCCGTCAATTTCGAGAACGCCTTGTCCGATTAAATCCATGTTTGCAGGGTGTGTTGGGGTTCAGTAGAGGAAGGTTCCTTTCGAAAATGGGCGCGCTGCGATTTTCAATGTGGCCTCCATGGCAGCCATCTTGAAAATGGTTTCCGTCGATTTCGAGGAGAACGCCTTGTCCGATTAAATCCATTTTTGCAGTCTGTGTTGGGGCTGGGTTGAGGAAGGTTCCTTTCAATAATCAGTATGATGCGATATCCAATATGGCGGCTAGGGCAGCCATCTTGAATTTAGTTTCCGGACAATAACTTGAGAACGGCTTGACAGATTGATTTTATTTTCATGGGGGTATAATGGGGGTGTGCGACCAGGGTTGCGTGAGGAAGGGCATCTGGCGTAAAACATGTGCCAAATCACTAAGCAGATCATACGGATGATCTGCTGTGGCGACCCCGAACGGGAGCAGCCGAAAGAAGAAGAAGAAGAAGAAGAAGAAGAAGAAGAAGGGGGTATAATGGGGGTGGTTAGAGGAAGGTTCCTTTCGATATACAGCACAATCCGATATCAAATATGGCGGCGAGGGCGTTCTCCTCCTCATCTTGAATTTGGTTTCCGGACAATAACTTGAGAACGGCTTGACTTATTGATTTCATTTTTGTGTGATATAATGGGGGTGTTTAGAGGAAGGTTCCCTTCGATGTTCAGCGCAATCCGATATCCAATATGGCGGCTGGAGCAGCCATCTTGAATTTGGTTTCCAGACAATAACTTGAGAACGGCTTCACACATTGATTTTATTCTGGCGAGGTATAATTGGGGCTGAGTAGAGGAAGGTTCCTTTCCAAAATGGGAATGCTGCGATTTTCAATGTGGCCGCCACGGCAGCCATCTTGAAATTGGTTTCCATCAATTTTGAGAACGCCTTGTCCGATTAAATCCATTTTTGCTGGGTGTGTTGGGGTTGAGTAGAGGAAGGTTTCTTTCGAAAATGGGCTTGCTATGATTTTCAATATGGCCACCATCTTGAAATTGGTTTGCGTCAAGGGGCTGAGGGGTTATGCCCGCTTTGCGGTGCTATTTTTAATACTGTACTAGACGACCCGTGTACCCAGTGGGTTCCCGCTGTGATAGCGGTTGATGAAAAAATCATTTCAATAAATAAAAGATAGCTCCAGCAAACTATACCGCTGAGGTTGTTTGCATTGATCAAATTCTCCCAAAGAGTACTTGACTGAATCGGGAATTTATTTTTTAATAATTTTTTTCGTTGCCCGATTTGAACGAAACTTGATACTGCACACCGCAGGCGAATGGTGAGTAAGGTGGCCATAAAATTTTTTGCGCTATCATATACTGTTTTGGCTGTATTTTAGGAACATACATACATATATACGAGATGAGAGTTTTAGTAATATAGATAGATATATGATATTATACTTCCTGCCGTTTTGGGGGTTTATTCGCTTTTTAAAACAGTTTTCCCTGCAACCACTTGAGTGATTGACACAAAAATTTCAATATAGGAGCGACTTCTCACGGATATTTAAAAAAAAAGAAAAAAAAAGATGTCATAGGTCATATGGTATGGCAGCCATGTTGGAAAAAAGAAAAACTTTGAACATTTCCAAAAACGCTCAACAGAAAAATATGAAAGTTGGCACATGTCAAGTACTCCCCCATAGGCGAGTACTTCCCCATAGGGAATGTTTCCCCATAGGGAATTTCCCCTATGTTTCCCCAACAATTCCCCATAGGGAATAAATGTTGATAATGATGATGTCATCCGTTAAGTGGTATGCCAGCCATAATTGGATGTCGAAATCCTTATCCCATCAAAACAAAAATTGTTGAGGGTGATGTACAGAGAAATTGGTCAATAGAATTAAATTGATGACATCATCGGTCATGTGGTCTGGCAACCACATCTTTTTGAAGAATAAACCTTAAAATTGTATCTTCTCCAGAATGACTTATAAGATCGATGCAAAACTTTGTACACATGATCGAAAAGACTCGTGGAATATAGAATGATCATTTAAATGTCATCGGTCACACGCACACACTGGCAGCCATATTTGATTGAAGGACAATCTTAAAAAAAAATTATTTCTCTTGAACCGCATCATCAATCCACATGAAAATTAACAAGTGTTACCTCGTAGTAATGGGGAATGTGTTTAAAATTTCTCCGTGATCGGATACATGGTCTGGTAGCCATATTAAAAAAAAAAACTTTTGAAGAATATAACCTTCCAATTTTATCTTCTCCAGAATGGCTAACTAGCTCGATGTGAAACCACGCGCATGATCAGTGAGTCTTTGGAAATATTGTTTGATAATTTAAACGTCATAGGTCACATGGTCTGGCAGCCATTTAAAGAAATTATTTTGAATCTGCATTTTATTAAAATTTATTTTTAAATTGACATTTTCGAATCCATTTCTGAATTCCGTTTTATAAAGAGGATGTCATGGGTCGTGGGGCGACTTGGCAGTTATAAAGTGCATGCCTCGAGTTACGGTACCGAAGGAACCCTATTGCTTCTGTTCCATTTATTATTATACTTTTAATTCTGCCGCACTTTTCCACGTTTATTCCCTTTAAAATTCGTTTTCTCCACAACTGCTTGAGCGACTGACACAAAACATTCAACAAAGGAGAAGCTACTCTTGGAAATTTTTTGTAATGATGACGATGAGGTCATAGGTCTTGTTGTATGGCAGCCATCATGTTGGGAAAAATGGAAATACTTTTGAAATCTCTGCAAGCAGTTTATGAAAAAAAAAATGGAAACTTGCCACACGTTAGAAACACATTCCTTATGGGGAACACCATCTGATAATTACTACATGATCTGTCAGTGCCTTCATGATGTCGTCATCATTGAATGCATCGAACGCTTTATCCGATCAGAATGAAAAATTTTGAGGGTTACCTACGAAGAAGCTTGTCGAGAAAATGAAATCGATGACGTCATCAGTGACGTGGATTGGTGGCCATATGGTTTTGAAAACAAAAACTTTACAAATCCCCATCTCTGAAACGGCTGAACAGATCGAGGCGCAACTTTACAGGTATGATCGACTGACTATCCATGAGGAACAAAAAGTTCCCCTACTATGATGTCATCATAGACATGGTTTGGCAGCCATATTGGATTTTCGCAACAACCTTAAAAAACCTACTTCTCTCAAACGGTCCATCTGATCGAGGCAAAACTTTACGGATGTCATCGACTAGCGATGTTGAATAATGTTTGATAACTAAAACATCACCAGTCATGTGGTGTGGTGGTCATATTGGATTGAAGGAAAATCTTAAAAAAAATTATTTCGCTGAAACGGCTTCACATATGATGCGAAATTTCACAAATATGATCCAATATCATATTTGGAATCGCTCCCCCCCACTTTCCTCAATCTCCCTCTCTTCCTTACTTGTGCCCTTCCTCCCCCCTTCCTTGCCCCCCACCCTTCCTAGCCCCTCCTCCTTGCTCCTCCATCCCCCTCCCTCGCTCTGCACCTCCCTTTCAAGCTCACCCATTCCTCACCCCTTTTAGCTCCCCCACCCCTCCTCTCTCTCACCCCATTCTCTCTTCCTTCCCTTCCCCTCTTTCCTCTCCCTCTTCTCTCTCTCTCTCTCTCTCTCTCTCTCTCTCTCTCTCTCTCTCTCTCTCTCTCTCTCTCTCTCTCTCTCTCTCTCTCTCTCTCTCTCTCTCTCTCTCTCTCTCTCTCTCTTCTCCCCTCCGTCCTCTCTCGCTCTACTCCCTCCTCTTTCTCTCCATTCCCTCCCTCCTCTTTCCCTCCATTCCCTCCCTCCTCTCCCTCCCCCTCTCACCCTCCCTCCCTCCTCTCTATCCTCTCTCCTCTCTCTCTCTCTCCACTCCCTCTCCCTCTCCTTCTTCCCCTCTTCTTCTCCTCCTTTTCTTCTCCCCCTCCCTCCTCTCTACCCCTCTTCCTCCTATTCACCCCTTCCCTCCTCTATGTACCCCCTGCCTCCCTCTATCTACCCCTCCCACCTCTTCAACCCTCCTTTCTCCTCTTTTCCCCCTCCCTCCTCTTACCTCCCTCCTCTTATCTCTCTCTTCCCTCTCTCCTCTTCCCTCCCTCCTCTTCCCTCCCTCCTCTTCCCTCCCTCCTCTTCCCTCCCTCCTCTTCCCTCCCTCCTCTTCTCCCTCCTTGCTCCTCTTCTCCTCTTCCCTCCCTCCTCTTCTCCCTCCTTGCTCCTCTTCTCCCACCTCCCTTCTCTCCCTCTCCCTCCCCTCCATCCTCTCTCCCCTCTCTCCCTCCTCTATCCCCCCCCTCCTTCTCCCCCCACCTAATATTTCCGTGAGCAAAACGATGGGTTGTATTTGCCAGCATCAAATAAAAGTTACAACTGAATGGTGAAAGCATTAAAAAAAAAACTGAAAAGGAAATTAAAGCCATTTAAAAAGGATAGAGCACGGACATATAGAGAAGCGAGGGTGGGGGGAGGAAGAGGTGAGTTGGGGAGAGACTGGAGTGGAGAAGCGACAGGAGAGTTGGAGTGGAAGAGAAGGGGGAGTGAGGAGAGGGAGAGAGAAAGAGAGGGGAGGGAAATGGAAGGGGGGGGAGAGGAGAGGGAAATGGAATGGGGGGGAGGAGAGGGAAGATGGAGAGAGGATGGGGATGGGGAGGAATTGGGGAGGGGGGGAGAAGGAGAAGTTTCCTTCTGTATCCATCATGTCCACTTCATTCTTCCATACCCCATTGTTTGTCCATTTCTCCCTCTGTGTTGTCCTTCAACTCAATTACTGGTGTCCCTCCCCCAACCCACCCTTTCACAACTGTTCCTTTTGTCCTGTTGCGTCCTGATCTGTTTCGTGTTGGAGCTCTTCCTTGAGCCTTGACTATACAAAAAACGTGAGAGGTTGGCAATCATTGTAGAAGCTTGATGGACCGAATGGTCTCTTTCTGTGTTGAAGTTCCTTGGAAGGGAAGTCATCTGATGTATATTGTGAACCGTGGTGTCTGTTCCTGCGTTCGTCTGTCTCCCGTTTACGGCGGCCGCTTCCCACGCTGCATTGAAAAGCTCAACATTCATTTTTGAAATGACGGGAGAACAGGCATGAGTAATGTTGATGCCAAATTATATTTCACAACCAGGATATTATGCTCTCTTTTGAGACAAATCAGCCTCTGCCACCCTATGTTGCACCACCATTTTGCGGTGGGCGGTATATATAGCTCAGGGCTTTGGTTCTGAGCAAAACCAAGAGTGTAGCACAATTAACCTTTTTAAAGTCCATTAAATATTATTTAAATTGAGAGATTAACTTAAACTTTTTCCCGTCACTGGGGGCGGTACTCTTCCTTGTGATAACGTTTGATAGCTAAAACGACATCGGTCGTGTGGTCGGGCGGCTTATTGGATCAAAGCTAATGCCTTTAAAATTCCCCTTCTGTCAACCCACTGAATGAATGGATGTGAAACTTTTGGTGTATCGTTGAGCACCTGTGATGATAAAAGTTTGATAACTAAAACATCAACGGTTAAGTGGTTTCAGAGAAAGATATTTTTAAACGTTTTCTGTTGATCCAATTTGGCTGCCAAACTGTGTGAATAATGATGTCGTGGTACGGCGTCGTCATCGCAATGGGCGGCATGGCACGGCGTCATCGCAACTGGCAGCATGGCATCGTCATCGCAACGGGCGGCGTGGCACGGCATCGTCATCGCAACGGGCGGCGTGGCACAGCATCGTCATCGCAACGGGCGGCGTGACACGGTATCATCATCGCAATGGGCGGCGTGGTACGGCATCGTCATCACAACGGGCGGCGTGGTACGGCATCATCATCACAATGGGCGGAGTGGCACGGCATCATCATCGCAATGGGTGGCGTGGCATGGCATCGTCATCGCAACAGGCGGCGTGGCACGGCATCGTCATCGCAACGGGCGACATGACACGGCATCGTCATCGCAACGGGCGGCGTGGTACGGCATCGTTATCACAACGGGTGGCGTGGCACGGCATCAGCTTCGCAACGGGTGGCGTGGCACGGCATCGTCATCGCAACGGGCGGCGTGGCACGGCATCGTCATCGCAACAGGCGGCGTGGCACGGCTTCGTTAATCGCAACGGGCGGCGTGGTTCGGCGTCGTCATCGCAACGGGTGGCGTAGTACGGCGGCGTCGTTGCAACGGGCAGCGAGGTATGGCATTGTCACCGCAACGGGCGGTGTGGCAAGGCGGCGTCATCGCAACGGGCAGCGAGGCACGGCATTGTCACCACAACGGGCGGCGTGGAATGGCATCGTCACCGCAACGGGCGGCGTGGCGCAACGGGTGGCAAGGCACGGCATCGTCATTGCAATGGGTGACGTGACGTGGCATGGCGTCATCGTCGCCGCAACGGGCGACGTGACACGGCGTCATCGCAACGGGCGTTGTTCATTACCTAGCTTAACTGCTCGCAGTTTTCGGTGGCACATCTGGTTATTATTTCTATTATTATCTATATATTAATACTGAAGGACCAATTTTGTGCTCCTCCTAGCGGTCGCGTCACATTTTTCTCAGTACTGTGACCTGGACTGAAAGAGACTTCGTACCTGTAAGAGTGCATCGCACATAGTGGCAATTGTCAAACTTCAACTCTGAAGCAGAATAAACACTTTTCGTTTTACATTCGTTTCCATGGCGACGTGTGACGTCACCGCTGAGAGGCGTCAGGACGTCATGACATCATCGGTTATTCGCTGATGCCATTACGTCCGTCGTCAGAGAATTACTGCTGAGAGGTGTAATTACTAATTCCACTCCTCGAAAATAGCGTCTGCAATGTAAAATCCTCTTCTGCACATGGTGACTACCTCACAATCTGAATTTGACACAAAAAATGTAACAAGAAACTGTACAGTAGACACCGCTTTATGAATCCACCATGGGACCACGCCGTTTGGATTTATTAACCGGCTGGATTTATTAAGCGGAGAACCTATTTTCAGCCACCTACGGATAGATAAGACAAAAAGCGAATGTCGTTAAACACTGCTTTATGCTACAAAAACATTGATTTATCAAACGGTGACAAGGGGATTGTTCAAAAGAATCTCTCCAAGGTCGCTTGCTTGGGAGGGAAGGTTTGGCGCAAATGTTTCTTTATTGAATCCATCACGTGGCGGAAATCGGGATGGGCAAAACCTGAGAGCTGCATCCCCTGTCCAATTTGGAGAGTGCGGTCCGTATCTCTGCCGCTGTTGGCATCGGCTCTGGTTCGTCGTCACTTTCTTCCCTTGGCTATTGGGATTCGGGGTCGGAGGGATTCGAGCGGCGGAGGGATTCGAAGTCCGTCACCAGTTGTTGTTGTTGTTGTTGGTTTTTTTTCACTCTGCGGCAGCCCATACTACATTAAGCTTAGGTTGAGACCACGCACGTGCCAAGCAGGTGGATTTATTAAACGGCGGATTTCTCGATGTAAAATTCCGTTCCAACTAATTTTGGTCACAATCAGCGGCTGGATTTTATAACCGTGGATTTATTAAGTGGCGTTTACTGTATCTTCTGTCTTCTATCTATATATTAATACTGAAGGACCAATTTTGTGCTCCTCCTAGCGGTCGCGTCACGTTTTTCTCGGTACTGTGACCTGGACTGAAAGAAACTTCGTACCTGTAAGAGTGCATCGCGCATAGTGGCAATAGTCAACTTTCAACGCTGAAGCAGAATAAACACTTTTTGTTGAGATGGGGGCGAGGAGTGAAGAGGCGTGGGGCAAGGTAAGCAAATTTTTGGGTGGAGGTAAGCAAATTGAAAGCGGGAGACAGGGGAAATGGGGCGGGGGCTGAGTTGAATGAGGCGGAGTTGAGTGTGAGGGGGTGGACAGGGGAGTAGGGGCCCGTGGGAAAGTGGGGCGGGGAATCAAAAGACGGGGGGGGCGGGGAGTGAAGAGGCGTGGCTGGGGTAATTACATTTTTGGGCGGGGGTAAGCAAATTGAATGGGGCAGGGGTGGGGGATGAGTTGGCGGGGGCAAGCACACCCTGTCCAGGCCATGTCCCTCGAGTGTGTGTGAGCTGGTGAGGGTGGTTGAATGAACGGAATCCGTCTGTGACGGGGTTTCAGCTAGTTTTATTATTATTATCATTATTTTTATTATTATTATTGCTATTATTCCGAAATGTGAAATTGGAGATTAAATGAAGTGGAAAGAATTCATTCTCACCTGTTCCATTAAGTTAGTGAAAGATATGCACCTATGGACCTCACATTTGATCAAAATGCAACTTGTGTGGCTCTTGCAATAGAGATGGAATACTAACTTGCAAAAACTAATTATTTATTGAACAGGTTTGTGACTGATTGGGTTTCAGTGGTCCATCATTTCATACCAGTCAAAGTGAACCAGCATGAAGGGGAAGCATTATTTGTTCCCCGCCACAAAAAGTAAAAACATTTTTCTCGGTTTAGGCTTCAGTGAAATCAGCTTCTGGCAAGTATTTTGGGACCACAAAAAAGGACTAATTAATGTGTAATTTCTTGAACATGGGAAACCCATCAATATGTAGCACTGATTTATTTTGTTACACAATGAATTGAGAGAAGCAATCGACAGATGATGGCTCGGTATATCATCTCAAGACCTGACTTTGCTGATTAATAAAATTTGCAAATATAAACTCTTTAGTTTGATTTGTGGAACTCAAAGCCTACACACAGTTTGATGACCTGTATGAAGATACTGCACCATTTTATTCGCTTAGGACGATACAATACCTGTTGTGGCTCTAATCAACCCACGTAAGTGCTGTGAGAACTGAGATCAGATGCTAATGTCATTTATCACCAAAAAGATAAACATATTTTGACATTTCCTCAATTTTGTTTTTGTTTATGCTGCATTGTTTTCCCTTAAGGCTTTAGTTGCACCAAACAGCTTTTTCCGTGGTGTTTTTAATCTTAACCACAAGTGCCCTTGAGATTTTGTTATCCCTCCTTTGATCAATGTCTGTTCCTGCTTCGATCTCTCTCTCTCTCTCTCTCTCTCTCTCTCTCTCTCTCTCTCTCTCTCTCTCTCTCTCTCTCTCTCTCTCTCTCTCTCTCTCTCTCTCTCTCTCTCTCTCTCTCGCTCTCTCTCGCTCTTTCTCTCTCCCTATTTTGAATGTGCTACTTTCAGTTTCCTGGCCTAGCCCCAATGATGATGCATCAACTCCGTCCAACATTGAATAACTTCCAGGCTCCGCTGTTTCCTCGACATCCCCGGATGAACATGTTGAACAATTCGCGACACCTTAACTGGGCAGAGCAGCATACCCGGCCTTCACAACCGAGACACTTCATGAGCGGCTCGGATTCCGAAGACCACCCTGGTCGGGCACTGCCACCGCAGTCACCGTACGGCTTGGACGCCAGTGCAGGCACGCAACCAGCAAAAAACATTCACATCAATCCCCACTTCCGACGGGCTGCGCAGAATTCTGCACCGAGCATGGCGGGTAAGGCTCGCATGGAATGTCATGTTCAAAACTTTTACTTGATGTCATCAAAGCAATTGGCATCGTATTCGATTATTAGCATCGTATTTTACTCCAACACATCTATTCATCAAAAAGTAATTTGCATTTGGGGTAAGGTTCTTCACAAGCATTACCATCCAAAGGAACACAGCAGTCATGTTTTATAAAGTATTACTAATGTATTTTCTTCAGTCTTTTTATGCCTCTGCTCACCAAGTCGCCAGAGACATGATGTTATTTGGTTGTCCGTCCATACGTATGTGCAGAAACCTGACAGAAGTAAGTAGACACCATGATTTTAAAATAATTTCTTTATTAAACATTTGATCCATTTTAATACGTACACTAGTATTTGGTGAGTTGCCATTTGCAGATTTCAACACTTTTACTCTTTCAGACATGGAACTCTAGAGTTCTGAAATTTTCTCTTGTGGGATTTCTGCCCAGGCTTCACACAAAAGGTTTAGCAAGTCTGCCCGTGATGTTGGTTTCCTGGAATTTTTCCACACAGCTCGATCCAATATGGCGCAGAGGTGTTCAATGGGATTCGTCTCAAGAGACTGACTTGTCCATGGAAGTGGCTTGATCCCATTTCTGTCCTGCCATTCTTTGGTCTTTTTTGCAGTGTGGAATGGAGCTCCAACTTCCATGAACAGAGTGTTGTTTTTGACCATCTGACCAGTGGAGAAGACAGGGGATGTCCATCCTCAAGGATAGAAATCTATATCGTAGTGTTGATGTTGCCAACACACTCCACAAGCTCTGATCGACCAGTGCTCCAGATTTCTCACCACACCATCACTGAAATACCACCGTGTTTGACAGTTGGCTGCAATTAGTTCAAAAATAACTCTTGACTGGGAAGTCTCCAGATCCCCATACGTGTCCACTGTCAGAAAATTGAGCAAATTGGGACTCATCTGAAAAAATGACAGTTTGCCAAAACTCCAAGGGTCTGGTGGCCATCTCGTCAGATGAGTATAAATAATTTTGACGTTCATCTAGGGCTAAATTGTATGAGGAAATTTTTTTTGACGATGTCATCGGTCATGTGGTTCGGCAGCCATTTTTTTTTAAACATTAAAAACCTTCAAAAGTCTTCTCTGAAACGGCTGAGCAGATCGAGGCGAAACTTTGCAGGTATGATCGCTGATCTATGAGGGACGAAAAGTTCTCCACCTGTGACGTCATGGGTCACATGGTTTGGTAGCTATGATTTTTTTGAAGAATAAACCTTTAAAAACCCTCTTCTCCAGAGCAGCTTGACAGATTTAGGGGAAACTTCACCCCCATGTTCCCCAAGCCTTGGGAATTCCATGATGTTCATGAATAATGAATAGGTCATTTGGTCTGGCAGCCATATTGGATTGAACAAAAATCTTAAAATAAATTTATTTCTCTTGAACTGCTTCATCAATCAGCATGAAACTTCACAATTATGATTGAGTAGTCATGGTGAATATATATATATATATATATATATATATATATATATATATATATATATTTTAAATTTCAACCTGATCAAACGCATAGTTTGGCAGCCAGAATTATTTAATATTTTAAATCTGGGTTCAGGGATTTAAATGAAACTTGGTACAAGTATTTATTATGATGTAATAATGTCGGCGGAGGCATGTCTGGCGACGTCGTGACGTCGAAGAGTGCCCTTCTAGTTATATTTTGTGACATGATGGTAAATTACCACTTGACTAGTAAAAGTAATTGTTCCACTGCAATTGCATTCAGGAAGATAATTTTTACTTCCTTGTCTCCCAGAAGTTGAAAAACTAAGAGGTTTGTGTTCAGTGTTTTGTTTGTTCATTCTTTACTGGGTAAGCAGTTCTCTTGGACTTCTATATTGACAGTGAGCTTGCTTGCGATTCTTATATCTGCATCATCAAAACAACAACTGTTTACCTGTGTGCGTGCGTGAGTGTGTGCGCGCTCTGATCGACTCGCTCCCTCTGTACATGTTAAGATAATTATGCTTCTGGAAGTCTTTCTTTTACATTGAACCCAACAATGACACGAGACATTGCAGTTGATTTACTGGCCTGTCGTTCCAATTTTATTAGTAGTGTTTCCATGTTTAACTAAATGATGCACTCTATATTCCTGAACACCAATCAGTGGACTCTGGATTCCCTTTATGCGCTGCACTGGACCTATGACATGCTGAATCACACGATGTATGGCATGACATTAGAGTTGGCATAGGTGTTCAGTGACAGGTGTGAGATAAAACGACAGAAGTGGTATGATTTTATAAAGGTAATATAATGTGATGTTTATGCTTGAATAACACTCGCCCTTAAGCTATCTGGCGTGGTTTGAATCCTGACCCAGCTACAAGCTGTCATCCTAGTTTTTCACAGGCAGGGTGATTCATCAATGTGTGTGCTGTCCCATCTGCCAGCATTTATTGGTGGATGTTAAGGATCCTATAATGTCCTTCGCGAAGAATAGGTGAGCTATCGCCGACACTATGGAAAATCCCGAATTCCTGCCCTAACCAGCAGAGGGCATTGCATCAGCAGCATCGCCACACCTTCAGCCAATGATGCTACTCGCAGCCTCGTGCTGCATTTGAACGACTAAGAAGATCAGAATAACACATTTCAGTGCAAAAATCATTCCACTATTTCTCAATTCTTTTGGAATTCTGTTTGTAATAAATATTCTCAGGTAATAGACACTGGGAAAATGGTGGTAAAACCTGGAATTGATTTATATACCAGGATCTGCCTTTAAACCTCTTTAAATCATTATATAAATTGAATTGTATACTTGAAGACTGTACAACATAAATCACTCCTTAATAATTCCAAGAACCACGCGATACAGTATATTGATATGTGGCATTAAAGGGCATCGCATGTGGGAACGTGCATGTCGAGTGAAGAAGAGCCCACCAATATGGCTATGTACGATACAGATGCAATGTTAAGGGGGATTTGTTCACCTAATTAATTAACATGTGTCATTAGTTAACCCAATAATCCTTTCAAAC
The DNA here is from genome assembly GCF_056783735.1 of Eptatretus burgeri. NCBI lineage: Eukaryota > Metazoa > Chordata > Myxini > Myxiniformes > Myxinidae > Eptatretus > Eptatretus burgeri. The sequence goes on along the minus strand of NC_140968.1, from coordinate 1,135,161 downwards.
ATCTCAACATCACCAGCATCATCACCATCACCATCATCTCCAACAACTCATCTTTATCGTCGCCATCGCGTTATTGGATCAAGTTTATCATCATCATCTGTCTGTCTGTCTGTCGTGTTATAACTTGAGAATGGATAAACGGATTTCAATAAATCCAACTACAGTTGATTCAGGTAACTCCTGGGAAGGTTTGTGACGAAGAAATATTTTTTTATTTTAATTTTTTTTTCTCATGGGCACACCTGGCGAAACTGCAAGCGCCAACCTGCGACGCCGGTTATCCCCGCACTCCCAGGAATCCTTTCTCTTCTTGCCCTATTGATTAGCCATCACAACAAGGATTGGTATTTCCGTCAGCGAAGCGATAGCTCTTATATTCTAGTAACTCAAGAAAATCAACTTCATTTTAGGTTCTTAATCCAGGAAATGTGTTTGTTTGTTTTTTCAAACGAATAAACACTGATAACAAATATCAGTGCCCACCTAACCATGAGAATAGTACAAAAGTGGTTGAGGAAGGCTTGAACTGCAGTGTCATTCACCTGACGAGGAACATGCCTTCCACGGCTTCAGCGACATTATGTACCCACCCTCTTCCCCACGGGTGTAGTTTTTGTTTGCCATTGACTAAATATTGCAAGCAGCAGCTTCTTCGCTCTCTGCAGATCTGGGTAAAATCACAAACTGGTCCAAAACGTGGAACATGTCTTTCAATCCGGACAAATTTCAAACTCTCGCTATGTCTCTCCGAAAGGACCGTTTGGAACCCCCCCCCCCCCATCTACTTTCTCAACAATCCTCTGGAAGAAGTCCTTTCTTTCAAGCTTCTGGGTCTCACTATCTGCCATGATCTTTCCTGGGAGAGCCACATTTCATACCTGGCCTCCAAAACCAGTCACCGACTGGGAATCCTCCATTGTGCAAAGTCCTTCCTCGGCGCACCTGAGCTCCTGACTACATACAAAGCTTTCGTCTGTAGCCTGATGGAGTACTGCTCTCCTCTCTGGGCTGGTGCTCCTGCCTCCCACCTTTCTTGGCTTCTCCCGTGATGAGGCTGAATCTTTGGGCCTCTCACTGCATTCAGGTCGGTGGTCTTTCTGTCTTCTACCATCTCCTCTCCGGTCTCGCCCCCCCCCCCCGCTGTGTCTGCGATTTGTACCCACCATATTCCTGAAGGGCGCTCAAGGTCCGCCAATCCAAGCCTTTTAAAACAGCTGTTCACCACCATCTCTTATCGTCCCCCATCCAAATCCTCGATCTTTTGTACCCCCCTTAATCCACTCCAAACCCACCTCCTTCAAATTTCCTGCATTCCTTCCTGAAAGTCCCTGTAATGTCCATCTTGTACACCCCGTGTTCCCCACCCCATCCCTCTCCCTTCCACAGATGTCCTAATGTCTCTGTTACCCTTTCTTTTGTCCTTCCCACTCTCACCCCTCTTGTCTCATGCCCCTCTTGCTGTGCGTTGTGTGTTAATTCTCATACTAGCCTCGACAAGGTATACAATTTTTTTTTTTAATACTAGCTCATCCGCCCTGTGATGGTTGCCGTTGGCTAATACGAGCTCATCCGCCTCACCACAAGGGTTCCACTACCTTTCTCGGATACCTGAGTTGCCACAAAGCGGTCCAATCCAGATAGGTGTTTTTTTAGTAGATACCATCTCCTTACTAGATGGCCGTTGGCTCCCGCCATTTTTTCCAGGTGTTGTCAGTCATCCTCCCCACTAACAAAGCCAGTAAGGGTGTCGGTATAGTTGCCGACAACCCAACCATGCAGCATGTAGCATTCGGTTGCATGTTACCAGTGGCAGTCCCAAAAGATTGAAAATTAGCCCGGTGTTGGCTTAACGGTTAAGGTGGCTGGCTTTAGTTGTTAAGTTCTTGAGTATGAGCTCCTGTCGTGCCGTTAAATAACACCAGGTGGGTTGCTCCACCTGTCATCCTTCCGAGTTTGGCAAAACGAGTAACAGCTTACTGGAAACAGGCCACTGCATTAGCGGCACATCAGCGCTCTCAAGAATGACGCAACCAGCAACCTTAGGCTGCATAAGAAATACTAATAATAACTCAAGAAAATAATTCTTTATTTGATGTTCTTAATAACCATTATTCATAAAAATAAATGGCACAAAAACAATGCACAAACATGTAAATGTAGGGTAGAGTTGAGACAAATGTTAAAGTTGAAGTCCCTAATTACCCCCATTTTCCCCATTACCCCCTAAGTTTGTGCATTTGTGGCTCATGGGAATTTTCAAGAATGTAACCTCGGTGAATGGCAAGACCCACCTGTATTACTTAAACACTATGCGGGGTATCGTGTTCCATGAACTCTCTAGTTCCTTCCTGTTTCTGTTGGAGTTCCATAAATGTACTCTTTAATGTGATATTGATGCTGTAACAAACCACGATATGACCGATCGACAACTTTTTATTGCTACTTGAGAACTTATACGTGAGAATGTTTTCATTTTATTTTATTTTGTTCTGTGTGCAGCACCATTGCCTCGTCCAATGCAGCCCCGGCTTTTGCATCCAGGCCAGAGGTTCCCGGTAAGTTCTGGTTCTGTACTGCTCAGTTTCTTCGAAGATGGTTTTCCTTTTACCTTTTCTGTTCCACCCTCACCCATCCCCCATTCCCACTCATCCTTCTTCCAAGATCCTGATAAACACACCAACAACACAACTCGAGAAAACTCTATCAGTTTGTAAATATTTGGGATTCTGGTATGTGCAGTAGAATCATCCAAAACATTTATTTAGATGGAAAAACAAAGCAGGCACGTGATTTATTGGGTCTTGCAGTCACACTTTGTCTCCACACATGCCGCGAGCTTCGACTGGTGTTTGGAAAATAAGGGAAATGAACACAAAGAATGACATTTTATGTTAAAGGACAGTTCATTACCTCCGCCACCGGAGATTATGTTTTCACCCCTGTCTGTCTGTCTGTCTTTTATTTGTGAGCACGATATCTCAAAAACTTATGGACAGATTCAGCCGAAACTTGGTGGACAGGTTGGGTGTGTGACAAGGATGAATTGATTAGATTTGGGTGAAGATCCGGATCCGGTTACTACAATGTTTTAAAGTGATTGTTCACCATTGAATAAATAGTATGGCAAAAAATGATAGTCAGACCCCGACATTCGTGGACCCAACGTATCTGCAGGTCATACAATGCGACATGCTTCTACATTCGCGTATTCGTGTTTTTATTTTTTATTTTTTTATTTCACACTTCAGGACTGGTCTCCTATGTCCACCGCCATTGATATAAATTCATCTTGGGAATTCTTCCACAGAAAACTGCTCTCTCTCCCTCTCTTATGCACAGATTCATCCCATCTCGTCTTTAATTACCTTACCCATCCTCCCGGTCTTGGATCTCTGAATCCCATGATTGATGCAGTTGCCTTAAACAACTTGCATTCTCCTTCTAGAAGGCAAATCTAACCGAAGGAAACCAAAGATCATTCCACGAAGCCTTCAACAAGTATGTGTCTACCCTCATGAGAACCAGAAAACAACATCTGTCCAATCTCAACAATTAGCTTTCAGACTGGTGTACGCTCCTCTTCCATCCCTTTTTCTCACTTCAAATGGCACCACAACAGACTCCGCTCGTGAGGAGGACGAATGCCTCAATTCTGTGTTTGCTTCAAAATCTTGTGTCCCCAACCCCTCGCTCTCTGTACCCTCCCTTCCCAGTCATACCCAACTGCTCCAGAATTCTGTCTTTTGCACCTGAAAAGGGGGAAAGGTTTCTGGCAACCGTTGACTCCAACTTTGCAAAAGGACTGGACGACATCAGCTCGGGTGTCCTAAAAACCTGCTCTACTGCTCTTGCACTTCCTCTCTCTGCCCTTTTCACCCTGTCATTGACTATAGGTCATCTTCCCATTGGCTTGGAAATCAGTCAACATCACAGCATTACATAAAAAGGTGCAAAAACGGATCTCCTTAACTCCAGACTAATTAGCTTCCTGTACTTCCAATCATCAGCAATGTCCTGAAATTCATCATCGCATTTGACATAAAATCATTCCTTTTCTCCAACAGCCTCATCTCAGATCATCAATTCGGATTCAGACCTGGTCACTCTACTTTGGACATGCTGCTTCAACTCTCCCAACAATGGATGGACGCCCTCAACATCAAATATGATGAGACCAGGGCCGTCTCTCTCGACATATCTTGAGCTTTTGATGCGGTCTGGCATTGTGCTTTGCTGTCCAAACTGTCTGCCTCTGGAATCCAAGGTCAACTCCACTCTTGGATTACTAACTTCCTCCACTCTCACAGTCAACTTGTGGTTCTCAACAGAACCCTTTCATCTCCTCTCCCTGTCAAGGCTGGAGTACCCTGAGGTGGTGTTCTAGGCCCCAGAGTGTGATGACTCCACACTCTGCCATGACATTTCTCATTCTTCTGACAGGCAGAAGCCTCTTCCCTCTCCTCAGACCTTGATAAAATCACAAACTGTTCAAACACAATTTTGCTTATGTATCCATATTGTTCACCCTTTGCATTCTCTCGAATCCATCATTGTTACCTGCATCTCTTGTTTGGCCATCTCCATCTACTTTCTCCCTCTGCCCTACTGTTGGTTTTACCCTTTTCTCCTGCTGTAACCTTTTTTTATGTTGTGTCCTCATTTGTTCTGTGTCATCGCTCTTCAACGAGCCTGGACCATGTAAAAAAAAAATATATATATATATATATTTTTTTAGCGGAAGCGCACAGTGGAAGATGGGGTTTTGCGATCGCTTCTGTGTTTCTGTATGTCTGTCTGTCTCTGTCTGTCTGAAAGTGTGTCTGTCCGGGTTGTAAGTTTTTTTTTTGTTTTTTTTTTTAACCATTCGAGCTTTTGCCATCAAAAATTTCAACCAAACTCAGCCTGTCATGCTTCTGAGGTCGGCGAAATGAGTACCAGTGTACTGGTCCCGGTGTATGCCCTGGTTAGAATAGGTGTTCCATATCCCTGTGTGTCGTAAAAGGTGACCAGGGTTGGCGTCAGGAAGGGCATCCGTCCATAAAGCATTGCCTTAAGCAGGAAACCATGATTGCATGGAGCCCACAAAATGCTAACTCCTGCTCAGCAGGGAAAAATGGCTGTGAAAAGGCTGTTATTGAGTGAGCAGATTCGCAGTGAGTGGAGCTGGAAACCTTGGCAAGCTTGATCCATTCCACCACCGTAAATTTACTATCCATGTTTGCTGTACCTCCCAAAGTGCTGCCTGGGAGTGAGGGTGATATTATGAACGGTCGGCTGGGAAACTAATTCAGGCACGTTTTGTGCCGACCACCTGACGGAAGATCACCGAAGTTCTTTTCATGCCAACACAGCACCTCCAGGCACGTATCCCACTCCACATTGTTTCTTCAACCCCAACTCACCACCTCTCTCTATACTCCGCATGGCTTTGCTTTCGGCAATTTCCATTCAGTATTTCTCATGGCATTTCATTCTGGTTTCCCATCCGATGATCCATAGATTACGAGTTTCAGTTTCGCTTTTCAACATCAGTTTTGATTTGTCATTGCAACTTGTGATGTGACATGAATGGTGCATGAAAAAGTTCATCAAAAACGATTTTGGGGGAATTTTTTTTCAATTTTTCTAAAGGCTGTAGAGGGGTATAAAGTGGCTTAAGGGTCTTAAAAGGGTTTAAAGGTCTGATGGATCAAAGGGTATCGAGTGTCTCAAGGGTCTTAAGGGTCATAAAGGCATCTAAAGTGTTTTAAGGGGTCGAAAGGGTCATAAATGGGACTAAATATCTAAATCGATCTAAAGGGTGAAAGAGCAAAAGGGGTCTGAAGTGTCCAAATGGTCTAAAATTGTGTGAAGGTGTTAAGGTCGAAAGCAGTGATTCTCAACCCTTCCTCTGTCATTTACCCCCTCGGCTTGATGTATTTAGCGGAAAATTGCAGTGGTGGGGGGGGGGGGGCTGGAATTGATTTTTGAGTGTATGGAATAATTTGTATAGAATGTGAGAGTCTGTATGTTATAATGTATTATGCGTTGTCTGTGTCACAACGCAACGATATAACAGTGTTATTGATTTTGTTTGAAGTTGCTAAAAAAACCGTCATAACTTAATTTTCAGGTATGATATATTTACCCCCTGCCATGCAAATTTTTACCCCATGGGTAAGTTTACCCCTGGATGAGAATCACTGGTCTAAAGGGTGTTTTTTTCCTTTGTTTACCTCCGCCACCCTAGGTGAAGGAGGTTATGTTTTCACCCCTCTCCGTCTGTTTGTTACTTGCAAAATCGAAGATTTTTCAAGTACAGTATATTGGTTCGTCTATTTTGTTATTCTGTCTGTTTGGCGCCTACAGGTCACAATTTTAAACAGATCTTCACAAAACTTCACCACATGGTAGAGTTTGTCATAAGGAAGAAGCCTATTGTTTTTGAAGTCAAAAGGTCAAAAAGTCAACAAAGGCCAAATAGGCCGAATATCTAAAATTGTCAATTTTAATCTGATTCACTTGAAATTTGAAGAGTAGTTGCACATTTAGGCATTGAATTCAACCACCAATTATTGTTGAGGTGAAATTTGTTTCATGGATTTTGCAAGTATCGTGCTCTGCACGACGTCTTCTTCTTTGTTGGCTCGCCGAAATAGGTGACCCTTATTGTCAGTAATTCTGTCTGTTTGTTTGGATGTTTGTTCGTTTGTCATCAGCATAATTGATAGTAAACGTGGGGGGATTTTGACTAAACTCGGGTGGTAGGTACATCTTATGACCTCGTGCTTTGGAAATTGTCATGGTTGCTAGGGACGCTTTGGTTCCCTAGCAACAACCGAAAAAAAACCTTCAAAATCGGTACCGTTCACGCAAAATCAATTCTGAAAGCCATTATCCCACGTAGGGTTATGAAATTTGGCACGAATCATCTACAGGTGATGCTCTATCAAATATATTCCGGTTTTTGTGATATGTGTAATACTTTACCCGCAGCGCCCCCAACAATTAGGGTATGCGCGAAAATTGGCGAAAATTGAAGGCCCCCGAGCGACCAGGTGAGTGCATCGATACGAATGAAACTTTGCAAGTTCATGGTACTCAATGAGTACTACAACTTTGCCTCAGGACATATTGACCGATTTCGCTTAGGTCAGAGGTCAGAGGTCAATTCGTGCAAAAATCTATAAAATGCGAGAGCTGGAGGTGCCTTCACGCCAAATGCTACTCCTCCTATGGTTATGGTCGGATGGTTATGAAAATTCACACTAATCGTCTGGAATACATTGTGCACAAACGATCGAGCCGGATTTTCGATTTGGATCTTTGTTCACCCACAGCACCCCCTCGAACTTTAGGGATTTCCGATTTCAAACCGCATTTTCGGTACTTTTCATTGAAATGGATACCGAGTAGTTATCATTAGATGGAACTGGATGAGATTTGATATGCATAATCTTTAGGTGATTCCCTATCCGCTATATGACATCCATTTTGCTCTATATCTTATAGTTTCCATGCTCGGCGACCCATCGCCACCTACCGGCTTGTTTGTTTATTTGTCTGTCTGTGTGCAGGATATCTTAAAAAGTTGTGGACGGATCCGGATGAAATTTGGTGAGCAGGTTGGGTGTGTGACAAGGAAGAAATGATTTGATTTTGGTGAAGATCCGAATCTGAATCTGGATCCGAGAATTATTTAATTCTGAAAGTGATTCTTCACCATTGAGAAAGAGGGTCAAAAACGATATAGTACGATATAGTGATATCTCAAAAATGTATTGGGACCGATATGTTCTCGTGGATCAGGCATTATGTGGCGGAGGTATGCACTCCACCGAGTGCCCTTCTCATTTTTTTTTTTTGTGTATGCAATGTCGAGGCTCATATGAAAGCTAACACACAGAATGTTTACAACAAGGGGAGCAAGAGAAAGGAGGGGTGGGAGAGGGAAGGACAAAACAGTGGGGAACAGAGACTTTAGATCTGTGGAAGGGAGAGGGATGGGGTGGGGTGCACAGGGCCTTTCAGTAAGGAAAGCAGGGAATTTGAAGGAGGTGGGTTTGGGTGGATTAATGGGGGTAGAAAAGATTGTGGTTTTGAATGGGGGAAGATAAGAGATGGTAGTGAACAGGTGTTTTGAAGAACTGGAGGGAAGAGTGGGGTTGAAGAGAATGTGGGAGTTTTTTTCCAAAGGCAGGAAGAAAGAGGAACGAAAGAGTGAAGGTGAGTGGTGATTCGTGATTTTAGTAGTTTTACCAGAAGGGGGTTGCTGGTGGACCTTGAGTGCCCTGCAGAAATATTGGGGGGGGGGACATATCACAGACAGGGCAGGGGGGTGGGGGTAAGGCTGGAGAAGAGAGGGTATAAGAAAGAGAGACCACCGACCTTCCTGTGGTGAGAGAGTGGGAGACCCAAAGTCTCAGCCTCATTATGGGAGATACCAATGATCCAAAATGCCTTGGTTTTCATTGTGTGAAGCCAAGAAAGGTGAGAGGCAGGAGCACCAGCCCCAGCGGGGGGGGGGGGGGGGAGCAGTACTCCATCAGGCTGCAGACGAAAGCTTTGTATATGGTCAAGAGCTCAGGTGTGACAAGGAAGGGCTTTGCATGACGGAGGATTCCCATTCGGTGACTGGCTTTGGAGGCCAGGTTGGAAATGTGGCTTTCCCAGGAAAGATCATGACAGATAGTGAAACCCAGAAGCTTGAATGAAAGTACTTCTTCAAGAGGATTGTTGAGAAAAAGTAGATGGGTGGGGGGGGGGGGTTCCAGTCGATCCTTTCGGAGAGACATAGTGAGAGTATGAGAATTGTCAGGATTGAAAGACATGTTCCATGTGTTCGAGCAGTTTGTGATTTTACCCAGATCTGCAGAGAGCGAAGAAGCTGCTGCTTGCCGGTCTGAGGGATGACAGATGGTACAGCAGAGGGTGGAGTCATCAGCAAAGAGATAAAGAGGATTTTCCCAGAGAGTCAGAGAGATCATTGATGAAAACCAGAAGAAGAACAGGGCCCAGAACGTTGCCTTGAAGAACTCCAGCCTGGACAGGAAGAGGGGATGAAAGAACTCCATTTAGGGCCACATGTTGACTGTGACAGGAGAGGAAGTCTGCGAACTATGAGTGGAGATGACCTTGGATACCATAGGAAGAGAGTTTTTATGAGCAGGGTAGGGTGGCAGACCGTGTCAAAAGCACACGATATGTCTAGGGATACGGCTCTGATTTCATGTCTGGCATTGAGGACCTCCATCCATTGTTGGGAGAGCCGAAGCAGCATATCCAGGGTAGAGTGACCTGGTCTGAAACCAAATTGATGATCGGAAATCAATTGGAGAAGCGGAAGGATTTGATGTCTGAAGCGATGATGGATTCCATAACCTTGCTGATGATTGGGAGAAGTCTGATTGGTCTGTAGTTTGCAGGGATCCCTCTTTGCACCTTTTTATGCAGAGTGGTAATGTTTGCTGAAAATTTTGGGTCTAAAGGGTCTTTTGGCTCTTCATCGCCTTTTGGGTCCTCTGGGACTTTTGGGTGTTTTGAGTCTTCAGGGTCTATTTGGGTCTTGGCGTCTTTTCAGTCTTCTGTGTTTTCAGGGTCTTTTGAGGGTCTTTGGTGATTTTTGGGTCTTTGGGGTCTTTTTGGTCTTTTGGATTTTCTGTTTTGGGTCTTCGGTCCATCCATCTGTCTGTCCACCAAAACTTGAAACTTCTCTGAAACTACGCATACGATTTAGATGAATATTTACCACAACGTTCATCACCATGTGTGTCCTAAAGTTTGTTCATGGCATTCACAAAATTGGGCCCTTTGGGGGTTTACGGGGGTTACCCCCCAAATTATGTTATCTTTCTTCTCCTAAACTACATTCACAATTTTGAGTAAATTTGACCGCAACCCTCATCACCCGTGATGTACGATAGATTGATCCCACCATTAATAAAAATTGGTGTCTGAGGGGGGAAGAGGAGGGGGGGGGGCGGTTGGGGGGTTTCCACCCAAAAGAGGTATTTGCTTTCTTCTCAGAACATGCAAACACAATTTTGATGAAACTTGACCACACCCTTTATCACCCATGATGTACCAAGGTTTGTTCATGGCATTAATAAAAAAAATCCATAGGTATTTACTTTCTTCTCCATTATATATTTTGTGGGTCATCCATGTCTACCAGTGGTTGCCTGGTTATCTTATCCAGTTGCTACCAGATGAGTGCCTGGGGGTACTGCCCATATGTTTTTATGTATTATATATATATATATATATATATATATATATATATATATATATATATATATATATATATATATATATATATATATATATATATATATATATATTGTTATTCATTGACCCTTTTTTTGCCTTTTTAATTTAATTTAATTTTTTTCGCTACATTATTTTTTTTAACATTTATTTTTTCTTCTCAGCAACCACGTCGGATTAACACAAAATTTTCAGGGTAGGAGCAACCCCACATTGGGAATATTTTAATGATAATTGTTATGTCATCTGTCACATGGTATTGTAGTCATCTTGGATTAACCAAAAAAATTAAAACATTATATCTCTGAAACCGCTTTGTACATCTCGGAAAAATTTGAAGCTTTGTACATCTCATTGTTCTCCCAATGGGGAATCAATTATTTTAAGGATGACATAATCGGTGAAGTGGTTGACCAGGTATAGATGTTTGAATCAAAATCCTTGTTTACCATTGAGATTCATGTCCAGGCCGTTACGTTTTTACCAATTGAGCTTTTTGTCGTGAAATCTTCAACAAACCTTTAATCTTGCGATTGTGGAGGAACACAAATGAACTGTCATTTTCATCAAGTTTAGTTTGAGTACAAAGCCGACGCAAATGGGCTTTACGTTTTAAGATGCTTTCTAGTTTTTATTTGTTGTTTGTATTTTATGTGAACCTGGATGCTATAATTTTTAAATAGATTTTTCACCATTGTGAGATGAGGAAGACCAAAAGTAATATGTACAGCATGATATCTCAAAAAGTTGTGGACGAGTTGTAAGAAAACTTGGTGGATGAGTTGGTTCGGTGACAATAACGAGGCGATTTGATTTTGGTTCACGTGCGGATGCACATCCGGTTAACTGTCAGTGGGATTAAAAACATGTAAACTGTTTAACCGAGCCGAGGTATTCGCTCTACCGAGTGCTGGTCTCCCTGATTATTCACTTCGCCCCAATTCCCCAGACAACATGTCATGTGCTATAATTTCAATTTATTATTATTATTATTTTTATTTTTTATTTTTCCTCTGGGAGATATTACTTCCTGTAAATTGTTTTATTCAAACGATTTTGTTGTTTCTTCAGCATCGTTTTTCCCAGAATGAGAATTTTTTTTGCTGATTGGCAGAATCGACGCTTTGTGAGACCCTGACAGGTCCCTGACTTTTCAGGCCGTTGGTTTCCCGTTATTTCTACGTGTTTTTCGGCCTCTTGAACAGAAAGCACAGGAGATGGCCCTTTCCCTTTTTATCCCACAATCACTTTCTGAGCATTCATGATGCAAGTCTGCAAGGAGACAGTGTTTGTGAATACAGTACTTGTCTGCCGTGGTAATTGTCTGACTTTGTACAGAAATAATAGTCCAGTTTCCATCCACTTTTTCTCGGAGTTTCACGTTTGGTGTGCCATAAGATTGCGGCCCTATCTGCTCCGGCACACGTTCATCGTGTGCTGCCATTCCTCAAGCAACATTTACATTTTAATGGCCGTCTCAGCCAGCTATAGCCGTCACTTTGCACGACCATTGAAACCTGAGTGGGATTAATGGAGATAGCATCGTAACATTCAGCCATCCGCCATTCTCTATGAAGCAATTTGTTGAGCTGCAGGTCAGCCCAAATGCAGAGTGTATTCGACACTGTCGATATGATAAGGGGATTAAAGGTAATGAGTGTTGAAGCCCGTGGTTTTGAGAGGACCGATTTCCCAGCAAGCTATTGAATGCTCTTTTTAAGGGCAGCCCATTCATAGAAAGTCCACTCAATATGTACTGGAAGCTGCCTGGTTTGCTTCTCTTGATTGGTGCCTATTGGCTGCTGCTCTCCAATTTAAAATATCAATGTACTAAAATTGGTACACACACACACACACACACACACACACACACACACACACACACACACACACACACACACACACACACACACACACACACACACACACACACACACCTGGTCTTTTATCATTGCTTCCAAAGGTAACTGTCTGAGCGTGTGTGTGTTTTTTCTTTGATTTCTAGACAATGTCAAACCCCTGGAACAACCTGCGCCAAATTTTGGATACGTGCTGGAGGGGGGGTACCTGGAGCCAGGTTATAGGTATAACCTCCTCCCCCCCCCCCACAAGGTTGAGGACTCAAAATTTTTATTTTCACCTGTATAGGTGTATAGCTGGGCCAACCTCCACCAAATTTTGCATACATGTTGGGGGTGCCCAGGGTCAGGTCCTGGGCAAAAATCCCCCTCCCCCAACACCCCCGCTCACATCCAAAAGGCTGTGTGTGTGTGTGTGTGTGTGTGTGTGTGTGTGTGTGTGTGTGTGTGTGTGTGTGTGTGTGTGTGTGTGTGTGTGTGTGTGTGTGTGTGTGTGTGTGTGTGTGTGTCCAACCCCTTTCGCTCGTAACCCACGACTTCTTCAAAGCCGAGCAAACAAGCCGAGCATGTGGACCTGCTTTTATCTGCCACGTGTTGATCCTCTTCCTGTCCAACACACTTATGTTGGGAGTGGAAAACAAATAGAATCATTACTTTTGTCTTTCTTGGTCATTCCAATCATCCTTGATTGATTGTCTGCTCCCTCTGCAACTGTTTCCTTCATGATCAAGTATATGGATGTACATTAAAACTTCGATTTGTCTGGGTTAGTCCTCCTTGGTGAGGAAATCTGGTCACGTGGGCCCGTTGTGCGTGGGGTTGGAATGTAGGTGTAGCGAGTCTGTCGACGTAAAGATTGTGTGACAGGGAATGGCTGTGGTGGGTTGATTGGCGTGCTCCCTGGCTCAGTGTTCTGGGCACATTGTGAGCTCTTTGTGATCCACGCTGTCCTAGTTCTTCGAGTTTGCACAAAGCAGTTTCTGCTTTTCAGATCAAAGCTTCACCACCACTCACGCACGCACAAACGCATGCACACGTACACCTTTGTCCATTGCCACACTGTTTTTTGAAATTGAATGAGGGATGCATGAGATTTGCTACACATTTGCCTTATGGATGCCTTTCAACTGTCAGTAATGGCTGTGGGTAATGCCCTTTGGATATGGAAGACAGCAATTCAAGCTAATGTTAAAAAGTGAGCCAAGTAGACCATCAATATTGACAGATCAGGTCGTAAAGATCAGACCAAAATAAATAAATAAATCATGATTAATAAAAAAAAGTAATAGTATTGAACAATGCAATGTTATACCTGCTGATTTATAACAAATGCTTGGTACACAGTGTTGTACTTGTTTCCATGGGTGGAGTACCACCCTATTACCTTGCAGAATTGTAACAAACAGTTCTGAGTTCATCACCCATGTCTTGTTATCTTATTGTCACAGTGTCCAATTGCACAGAGGGAGTGCACTTACCTTTGGCCTGTCAAGATTGTTTGAGTGCTTCTCAGGCAGGACATTGATTGCATCGATAAGTGCGTTGTCCTTTGGATGAAACGTTAAGCCGGGGACCCGTCCACTAACCATTAGAATATCAGATGTTGGATGTTAAACATCCCACAGTGTCTTATATGAAGAGAGGGGCGTGCTGTTGCTGGCACATTCAAACCTTCTACCATGATGTTGCAGGGGCACTGCATCACTGGAATATAGCCATGCCTCATTAATTATACTGAATAACCAAAAAACCAACAGGTCAGATTCATCATTGAATCTTTGCCCAATATGCATCCGATCATTGCAACTGTGAATACTTTTGGTAATATAAAGTTTTTTTTTTATGAAACTCGTGCCAGATTCCCCAAATCCCCTTGCTTTATTCGCCAATCCTTGAAGTTTCCTGCAAAATTGAGGTGCGTGTTTATGCGCTCGTGCACATGCACACAGATCGACGGATGAAGTGCCCCGGGTGACCCAATTTATATCGCATCCGGTGTGTGTGTAAAGAGGGTCACCCAGACAAATACCCTCATGAGGCTCTGCATTGCTAAATGACGTCATTTCAGTTAAAAGAGTGAATACTGTGTGAATTTGGTACATGCTGTCCAAGTATGCACGAGTAATGTCATCATGTCCTTACCATTAAACATGTGTGCTTTTTATACACCAGGCTACCCAGGACTTCTCAAGGCCTCCAGCTGCTCCACCAGTTATCAATCCAAGTCATCGGATGCCAGTGCATCAGCAATGGATGGGGCAACGTCCTCCCCCTCCTCTGCCTCCTCCTCCTCCTCCGCCTCCTCCTCCTCCACCTCCTCCTTCACAGCCACCCCCTCGAAACAGCTTATTCATGCATGGTATAACACCTGTACCTTCCTGCATATAACGAGGCCACAGTGCATTTTATCACTTTTTATTTATCTCCGAGCAAAGAACCCATCCATTAATTCCCCCAGAATTGCCGACGGGATGACTTGTAATACCACCGGGAGATCCCCACCACGTGTGGTGCTATACGATACACATTTACATTGAGAGAATTGGGGGTCCTTTCCCCCGCCTTGAACACCTGGGACTATGAATTCTTTTTACCACTTAAAACCTTCCTGTGCAGCCTGTGAGTACAACCACTAGTTTCCAACTCATTCAGTGGTTCAGGAGTGCATTGAACTCAAAAAAAAAGAAAAACCCCACAAACAAGCACACATCCGCTTCTTGAATTGTACTGTTTATACTGTAGAATGATTCTTCCGTATTTTGTCTTATTCTTATCCTCCTAGTAGCAAAGGAAGTTGAATTGGAGCATGTTGCAGTTTATCCAAAGTACACTGTCTTATCAGACTTTATTGTCACATAATGATCATAAATCCTCCACCAAGCAACTCACCTTTTGCCCCCATAGCGCGATGTAAGACATTGATTAAGCCCATGGTACTTTCATGGAGCAGAGTATCGTCTCAATGACCCGCATGTGGTGGTCATACATTGAAGTAGAGTTTCACTTCATATAACTTGATGGTACACCCATAGCAGCGACGATGACATGCTCATAACAAAGTCTACATACTCTATGGGTGGTGCCATTAGCAAACATCTCACCCAAACTTTTTCAATATTATAACTCGAGACCAATCACGGATTGCAGACCCTCGTGAGGATTTCTTTTGTGGTGTATTTTGTGTTGCGTTTATGCGGTCTGTAGACGATGCATTTTTATGTTTATAAGTGTGTTCCAAAAAGACCTGGACAACTTTGGTTGTGTATATATTTGGCACCACAAATGATATGATACCCTTTATTTTATATGATACAGAAACTCATAAACTTTTGTGCACACCATCAATACACTTCAAAGTGAGCTCCGTTTGTCGAGTGCAGGACATCGAGGCGGTACACAAGTTCTTGCCATGTTTGTCTCAGCATGTTTGTCCACCAGTGCTCTTGCAGCTGTGATCCGAGAATGAAGATCCTGCAGGTTTGCCACCTTGTAACTGCAGACAACATCGTTGACAAACCTGCACAGAAAAAAAAAATCACAGGGTTCATGTCCGGTGATCGTGGGGGCCAGGCGGTTGATCCGTCTCAGCCAATTTTCCTGGACCTGGAATTTTTTCATTCAGGACGGCTCGAACGACGAAGGCCCAATGAGGGGGAGCGTCGTCCTGTTGAGAAATTATATCGGGTTGCAGGTATTCAAGCTGTGGGAAGGCAAATCCTTCCAACATGTGCATGTAAATTGTTGACCTCACCATATCCGCCGCAAAGAAAAACAAATCCACCAAGCGGTCATGGAGGAGGCTTCACCACGCATTGACCTTTGGACTGTCACGTATTAGTTCAATGACCACTTGGGGTGTTTTCAGAGTCCCAGATCTTCACATTGTGCCGGTTGATGTTCCCTGATACATGAAAGCAGGCTTCATCTGTGAACATGACCTTTTTCAGGTAATCTTCATCATCCTCTATGTAACTGAGCATTTCCAAGGCAAACACCTTACATTTGGATCGAGTTCCTGCAGAATCTGCACCTTGTAGGCGTAAAGCAATGGTGTTTCATACAAAATCCTGTGTACAGTGGTGGTTGGTAGTCCCAGTTCTCTGGATGCGCATCAAATTGATTTTCTTGGACTTTGTTGAAATGATTCATATACTCGTTCAACGTCTGCTTCACTTGTGCTTGCTTGGTTGACCGGTTATTTTTTGTTTCTGACAACTTCCAGTCTCCTTAAACCTCTTGTACCCACTCTGATACTCATCTGTGATGGCAGATTCCTTCCACACCTTGTACAGAAATTACACTGAACTAGCATGTCAGATCTCTTCTTGCTGAACCATTCGACATCGTGAGCTTTCTCCGGTGGAGTCGCCATTTTCTTTTACATTGAACCACCACACATGAACACAAAGAAAACTTCATGAGATTTCTCTATCGTATAAACCAAAGGGTACTGTATCATTTGTGGTACTAAACATATTAACAACCAAAGTTGTCCAGGTCTTTTTTGAACACCCTCTATAGCAAGCAGACGTTTTCGGTTTTGTTGTATAGATTCACTTTACAATCGTGTGAATTTTTGAAACTTTTTTGAACACTTATTTCACTCAAGTAGATGTATTTTTATAGTACTTACTTTATCGATGGATGGAAGTTCTTAACCTTTTGAAACCCTGAGCTCCTTGGGCTTTCGGCTCCCACACCCTAGGCTCCCTGGAGAAAAATCCGGCCGCTCGTGAATATGGAAGTTTGAGTAGTGGCTGGTAAAACGGCCGCTGTTTAAAAAAAAAAAAAAAAAAAAAAATATATATATATATATATATATATATATATATATATATATATATATATATATATATATATATATATATATATATATATATATATATATATATATATATATAGGGTTCAAATGGTTAGTACACGTATTTTATCGACGTTCTCGCATTGTAATAGTACATCTTTTATAGACATACATTCTAATAGTATGTACTTTATAGATGTACTCACATTATAATTGTACCTCACGTTCCAATGGTACATAATTAATGGACATACTCGCATCAGAATTGTACTTGATGAAGAGATGCACTCACATTTTAATACTACGTAATTAATAGATGTACTCCCATTCCAATCTATCCAACAAGAGAGCCGTTTGACTGTGTGTCACCATTTTTCTCAGAGATGGCTGAATGGATCTTCGTCAAACTTTCAGAGGTTCATGTTTGAGCTCCAAGGAGTGTTTTAGGCCAAAACAAACAAACAAAAAAAAAACAATTTTTGAAAATTCTGAAAAAAAGAAGGTTCGTTTTGGGGTTTGTTTTTTTTTTCGCTCTGTGGTGCCGAAGCCTTTGTGGCTATGTGAAAGGTAATATTAAAAGAGAACCGACCACATTCCTTAGTAGGTGTATGGAGGTATTTTGAGCCCCCTCAAAAAATAGACCAGGCAATGTTGGGCACTCCTGCTGGAAGTACACAAGTAAAACGTACTCGCATTTCAATAGTACGTAATTAATAGACGTACAGGAGACCCTCGTATAACGTGGGGGATGTGTTCCTGCGAAATGCCGTGTTATCTGAAAATGTGTTACGAGGCAATATTTAACATGTACAAATCTGGGTTATATTCCCAATGGAGAAGATTTCAACCTTTTACCGTTGAAGACCTACATAAAAACCTCAAAAAAGCAGTAAACAATGCATAAATAAATTATAAAACAAATAATAACATTAAAAACGAGAAGGTCCCTCATAGAGCGCATACCTCCGCCACGAAATGCCTGATCTACGAGAACACATCGAGCCCAATAACTTTTTGAAATATCATGCCATATATCGGTCATTCCGAGCGAGTCGCTCGTTCACTCACAGCAGCCAAAACTATGGCTGCAAAGCATGTAACTAGTGGCATTGGAGATGATGATTAAGTGAATAAGAAGTCAAGAAAGTGTCAATCATTGGAGGGGCAATTAACAGTTTTGAATCGGTTTGTTGGAGGTGAGCACAGCATTGATATTCAGAAAAATGGGACTTCTTGATTCTACAGTGAGAACCATTCGTGTCAATCATGATAACATCTGTAAGAGCACTCAAACAACGAACTGTTACCAGAACTGCAAGATCTCGGCCTGATGCTGTTGAGAAAATGGAGAACATACTGGCCACGTGGTTGGAGCATCAGAACCAACAGAACATGCCCTTGCCTGGAATAGTCATTCAAGAGAAAGCGAGTTTTGTTTGGTGATCTAACCAAAGATGGCAATGATTCGGTGCCTTTTGGTGACAGTCATGGGTAGTTCGAGTGCTTCAAGAATCGCCATGTGTTCCACAATCTCAACTTGACTGGGGAAGCTGCTGCTGCAGATTATGCTGCTGCTGAACTATTTCCAGGTGTCTTCAAATCAGTGATGGTGGATGGAGGTTACACACCAAGCCAGGTGTTTAACCTCGATTCAACTCGACTTTATTGGCAACTCATTCCCAGCCAAACTTTCATCTCATCGAAGAAAAGACAACGCCTGGATTTAAAGCTGCCAAGAACCGCTTCTCCTTGCATTTGGGGGACATTGCATTGGGTGAATACAAATTAAAGTCACTCATTCATGGTTTATCATGCAGAAAATCCACTTGCATTGAAGGAATGTTTGAAAACAAAACTCCCTGTTTGGAAAGCAATTAAGAAGGGCTGGATAACTTCAGTGATCTTCAGTGAATATTTTTCAAGGGAGCTCCAGAAGTAAAGGAATTGAGGGCCTATTGTGAGAAGGAGAGGATTTCCTTTAAAATCCTTATTATTTTGGATAAATCTCCTGGCCATCCTGCAAGTGTTGCTGATCTGAGCGACAACATTCAGGTGCTGTTTCTTCCTCCTAAGACCACATCATTCATCCAGCCAATGGACCAAGGGGTCTTAGCAAATTTTAAGGCTTGTTACTTCCGTCAAACCTTCTCCAGACTTATCACAGAATGTGATGCAGATGATGAGCTCAGCATTGAGACATTCTGGCACCAGTTTTAACATCAAGATGGAAATTGATATCATCGGCAATGCCTGGGATTAAGTCACTTATTGGTGCATCAATGGAGCATGGAAGAAACTCTGGCCTGAGGCAGTGATTTATTTCAGAGTTTTCACGGAGGCTGAATTCAGCGAAGCAAGGCAACAGATTGTGGACATGGCCCTGCAAATGGGACTTGAGGAGGTCAATGAAGATGATGTTGAGGATTTGCTTCTCTCCCACAGGGAGTAGCTGAGCAATGAAGAACTTCAGGCACTGGAGGAGAAGTGCACCAAGCTGTGAGCACAAATAAGCAAAGCGAGTGGACAATATAATGTGGATGCATTCAAGATATTGAGTAGAGGACGAAGTATAACACAAAGGGCGGAGGAGCTCCTTGTGAGCCAACGGCTATCCATATCTCGTGCCCAACTGTGTCTGCGGACGTCCTCCTGCAGTTGGGTTACTTCTTATTAGGAGGTTGGTGGCAGGATTTGCACTCCGGCCACCGTAAAACCCTTCATTCCGCAAAACACACAAACGCAAAAAAATCTGAAAACCCACTCCGTGGGAGTACCTCCTGTGCAGCTTCCCTTCGCAGGGCAGCTCACCGGATGGCGGGATTGGGGTAAAGCCTTCGGGACCCCCAATCTTTGATGAAAGGAAGGAAACCACGGGGTAACCTCCCTGGGTCAGATTGCGGGAGAGTGTGTCGGAGTGGTGCTGAGGTGTCGTCCATCAGACGACGGTCTCCTTGGGTTAACCTGAGGCGGTCCCTTCGAGTGGATGCCTGGAATGTCCTATCCCGAAGAGAGGATGATCACCTGTCTCTGTTATCATCTGAGCTCAAGCGTTTGGACATCGGTATTGCAGCACTCTCTGAGGTTCGGAGAACGGATTACGGCGAGATAATGGTGAGTGGTTACACCTACTATTGGACTGGTCGCTCAGATGGTTACCATACTCAAGGAGTTGCTGTAGCTGTGTCCAAAAAGCTGACCCGAATGATAATTGAGGTAACACCGGTCAACCAGCGTATTATGAGACTAAGGATTCGTCACTCCTTAGGTGTCATTTCCCTGGTCTCTGTATATGCTCCGACTGAGGCGAGTGACCTCACCGTGAAGGACACATTCTACGCCACGCTCGAGTCTGTGGTTGATCAGTGCCCCAGGCGAGATACACTTCTCGTCTTGGGGGATTTCAATGCATCGACTGGAACTGATAGGGATGGTTATGAGACATGTGTTGGTCCCCATGGGTCAGGAACTATGAATCAGAATAGCACTAAGTTCCTTGACTTTGCAAGAAGTCATGGACTTAGAGTGGCCGGTTCATGGTTTCAGCACCCACAAGCTCATCGCTGGACTTGGTATTCCAACGCCAGTGGTGTGGCAAAGGAG
Organism: Eptatretus burgeri; assembly: GCF_056783735.1. Lineage (NCBI taxonomy): Eukaryota > Metazoa > Chordata > Myxini > Myxiniformes > Myxinidae > Eptatretus > Eptatretus burgeri. The sequence goes on along the minus strand of NC_140968.1, from coordinate 1,114,656 downwards.
ATTGATCATGTCCTCGTTGACGGTCACTGGAGGATGATCCAGAACTGCAGGGTCTACCGGAGTGCTCAGTTCCTCAATACTGACCACCGGCTTGTTGTAGCAACTCTAAAGCTGCACCTTAAATCCTGGAGAATGGTACCATCCCGGCCTCGGCTGGATGTTGGCAAGCTCAAGGATGAGAGAGTAGCTGAGGAGTTTGCAAACAGGCTGAGTGGACATTTGGGGTGTCTGGTTGCTTTGGGAGGTCCTGAAGGGTTATGGATTACCTTCAAGACCACCGTCCTTGATGTTGCCGGTGGATGTCTTGGAACTCGCCGCAGGGCAAAGAAGAATTTTGTCTCTCAAGGGACACTGGATACTATTGACCAGAGCCGCAGGGCCAGGCTGAATGGCAGAGCTGAGCTGTTCAGGGAGCTGAGGCGTAAAACTGTACTTGCACTGAAGGTGGACAAGGAGGCCTATGTGCGAGGAATCTGTGAGGTGGTGGAGCATCACCTGTGGACAGGTGATTCTCGTCCCGCTTACAGGGGAATTCGCGCATTGTGTTCATCCAAGCCCATCCCTCGGAGCACTGCAGCAAGAGCAGAGAGTGGTAGGCTCTTAACAGAGGAGTCTGAAGTGAAGGCCCGCTGGGCCGGTTACTTTGAGCGGTTTTACCAGGCTGATCCACCAGCTGTCGAGTTGGACGTCAATGGTGTTACAATCCCTGTTGCTGACCCTCCAATCAATTGTGGTCCACCTTCGCTTGTGGAAACACGGGCTGCGGTGAACCGTTTGAAACAGGGTAAAGCTCCAGGGATCTGTGGCATCCATGCTGAACTTCTCTAGGCTGGTGGAAATGCTGCACTTGTGTCGTTGCATGCAGTTTTGTGCTCTGCCTGGAACACAGGCATCATACCAACTGATTGGAAGAGGGGCCTTGTTGTCCCTCTCTGGAAAGGGAAGGGTGATCGCCAAGACTGCAACAACTACCGAGGGGTGACACTGCTCTCAGTGCCGGGCAAGGTCTTTGCTCGGATAATTCTTGATAGGGTTCGCCACCACCTGCTTGAGCACCAGCGTCCAGAGCAATCAGGCTTTACACCGAAGAGGTCAACGATTGACCGTATCCTTGCTCTTCGTGTCCTCACCGAACGCAAATGAGAGTTTCAGCAGGGGCTGCTTGCAGCCTATGTTGATCTCTGTAAAGCGTTCGATTCAGTGAATCGGGATGCCTTCTGGAGGATTCTTTGTCTTTGTGGGGTGCCACCAAAACGGATCGATCTGATGTCTGAACTATACTCTGGTACTGAGAGTGCTGTGAAGTGTGGTGGTACCATCTCTGACTTATTTCCAGTTATTACTGGAGTTCGGCAGGGGTGTGTACTGGCCCCCACACTTTTCAGCACTTATATGGACTGCATTCTAGGGAGGATGTCGGAAAGATCAAGCTGCGGTGCATTGTTTGGGAATGTCAAGATCTCGGACCTTGATTTCGCAGATGATGCAGTCATCTTTGCGGAGACTTAAGATATCCTTTTGGGGGTCCTCGAGGTGCTGAATGAGGAGTTGGAGCCACTGGGATTACGGGTTTCTTGGGTCAAAACTAAGATCCAGGCTTTCAATGACATCTTGGATGCTGCTGTCCTGTCTGTGTCTGTTTGTGGTGAGGATGTTGAGGTCGTGGAGAGATTCACTTACCTTGGCAGTGATATTCATGTCTCTGCTGGCTGCGAGTCAGAGGTCAATAGACGTCCGGGTCGGGCCTGGGGAGTCATGGATTCACTGGATCATGTGGTGTGGCACTGCTGGTACCTGTGCGGGAGGACGAAAGTCCGAGTCTTCAGGTCTTTGGTGCTTCCAGTCTTGCTCTATGGATGCGAGACTTGGACTCTGACCAAGGATCTGAGACGGAGACTTAATTCCTTTGGAACCAGGTCTCTTCTGAGAATCCTTGGCCATCGCTGGTCGGATTTTGTGTCCAACGAGCGGTTGCTGAGAGAGACTCGGATGAGATTTGTTACCTGCATGGTCCGTGAGCGTCAGTTGCGGCTGTATGGACATGTGGCTCGTTTTCCTGACGCTGATCCTGCTCACCAGATTCTCTCAGCGAGGGAGTCTTGTGAGTGGAGGAGGCCAATGGGCCGACCACCTGCCTCCTGGTTGCAGCAGGTTGACCAGCACCTCAAGGAGATTGGCATGGGCCAGGCATCTGCCTGGGGGGATGGCCAGACAGAGGCCCCTGGAGTACCGGCGGAAAGTGGACACAGCGACGTGCTGTTGTGGCACATGCTCCCTTACCTGACCCTGACCTATAACACATCTCCGATTACTATAAGCGACATTTATCTGTTCCACGCACCCCATGTTATGTCGGCAAAAATAGTTTGTCCACTCGCTTTGCTTATTTGTTCAAAGAAGAAGAGGAACTCGAACTCGTTTCATGATCGAGGCTGGTTATGAAGAAGATTCTACAACAGCCTTAGCGGCTCCGCCTCAGACTCTGCAACCTCCAATTGGAGAGCTGAACACTGAACAGGCTCCTCCCACCTCGACCATTGGGAGGTGATGATGTATCAGTAGAGAATGTCCAATCAGAATTGACTTTGTTGATAGGCGTCTATTAGACTGTTCTTCATCATTATAAATGATCGACATGAAGCATGAAAGCAAATTCGTGTAATTTCAAAATGACAAAGCTGTATATTCTATGATGTAACAAACAAGCTCAATCACATTGTTTAATGTGAAAGAAATGGTGTAACCAGAGGGTAGTGGAGACAAGGTGAAAATACTTTAAAACTTGAGACAAAGAGTGGGCTGCACTCACAATTTTATTAATTATATGTATGTATATATATATATATATATATATATATATATATATATATATATATATATATATATATATATATATATATATATATATATATATATATTTTGTATGCATAGTCAAGGCTTGTGGAAGAGCTGGTACACTGAACGGATCAGGACGTAACAGACAAAATGTAACAAACACCAGTAGATTGACGGGTTCAACTTCACACTGATGGAGAGGTAGAGATGAACAAGCAGACACGGAACTGACGAACGAGGCCAATCAGAATGGACAGAATAAATGATGAATCATCATGGATTTATGCCATTCTGAAAGAAGAGAGTGAGTGGCAGTGATGGATAGTCAGACATGAGGCAGTGCAAAATGAGAGGAACGATGAGGTGAGGTGGGAAAAATGAGAGGAACGATGGAGTATATGGGTGTTGTTAGCTTCCTCCCTGGAAGATTCACAATAAGGGTGTTAGATGATGAAACTGTGAAATATTTTGGAGCTTTTGAGGAGTGAATGGATGACATGGCAGGTGGAGTGAGACGAGATGAGAGCTGGGAGAACTGATAGGCCACCAACTTCCTGTGGTGGGAAAGGAGCAGACCCTATTGACTGACTTTCTTGCATGCGAGCAACCTGTATGTTTCACTTGTTGGATTGACTTCCTTTTTTGCCTATTTCTCATTTTCATACAGTGTTTTCTCCACTCTCTACTTCTGTGCAGACTCTTCTTACCCATCAAATCCTCTGCGAGAGAATTTTGATCACTCACTATTTCCGGGATGCCAAAGACCACCCGGGCCTTTTCCCATGCTGAGCCAGCCTGTGGTGGGTGTTCAAAACCTAGGACCTGGAATGTTGGGTTCACCACCATTCCTAAGAAATGATTCCAGCAGTGGCTTCCCCATATTTCCTCCACCTGGACCGACGCAGTCCCCTCAACCATTTCATCCTCCCCACGATCCTCCAAGCGGCAGGGGCCTGCACTTTGTACCTGACCCTGGATTGCAGGTAATTTTTACGACACTGATATGGAGAGATTTTGTTCTCAAAATTGGGTTAATTTACTGAAATAACAATCATTGTGCTAATAACAACAGTGTACTACTAATGCTACTGTTTAAGTTATTAATAATAATAATAATAATAATAATCATAATTAGGTCTTCTCGGTCCACTGCAGGGTGAAAGCCTCAGCATGATTGTTCCAAACCTTTTTGTATTGTGTCACTCAAAGTATATCAAGCTCGTCTCTCCATCTCTTGGCCTTCCTTTATTTTGTTTTCTATCTCACGTTGTTCATTCTGTTGTTCCTTTCATCCATCAGTTGTTCTATCTCTGCATTATGTTGTGCCCATTCCTATTTTGGTCTTTTGTTTTTATTTTCCCGGTTAGGCCTTAGTAATTTTATAACTTGGTTTACGCAGTTCTTCAGCTAAAATGTAGGGGTCCGTAGGTCGAAATATAAATATAAATATAATTTCAATTTTTAGAAATCATATATTTTTATGATTTTTTTTCGGATGTTCCATGGAAAAGACCAGGGTCGGTTTGGGGGGGGGGGGGGAATAAATATATATCCCGGACCAGGAGGATCGAAGAAAACATTGAAGATGGAAAACCATTCAAATGCAGGATGCCATTGTTCACTGTATCATCTGATGTGAAAAACAATAAAAAGGATTAAAACTTGTTTTTACAATATAGTCTGGCATGTTTTTCTTATAGGAACCTGTTGGATCATCAAACAAATGGAAACAATGCTGAGAAAATTACTGTCCAAGTCGTAGATGTGTGCGTGCACACCAGTGCATAGTGCTGGATATGATTAAAAAAGGTGTCTACTCAGACTCAACACGCTCAAAACGGTCAATCAGAGCCATAACCAGCTTAGTTTTCAGTGGCCATCTGATCGTACCATCTCCCCATCCCCACGAGCACATCAAAGGCTGATTTCTGGTCCGTTGAAGGCTGAATATCAGCATCTCGCAGGGAAACTTTGACATACTTGGCACCGAAATCTTTCAATACGAACAGCGGTGTACAACTTTCGATGGAAACAAAATCGGCACGATCGAGAGTAGCGTGCGAATCATCCCTGCTGCTGCACTGAATTGATGCAATAGTTCGGCCAGAATATTCGTCGTCAAGATGTTGCGTGATTAAATCACCAATACAGTCACTCAAATTTATACCGCTGACATACTTCTTAACAACTCATGGCTCGCAGACTTCCTCTCCTGTCGCAGTCACTGTGTGGCCCTAAATGGAGTTCTTTCATCCCCTCTTCCTGTCCAGGCTGGAGTTCCTCAAGGTAGCGTTCTGGGCCCTGTTCCTTTTCTGGTTTTCATCAATGATCTCTCCGACTCTCTGGAAAATCCTCTATATCTGTTTGCTGATGAATCCACCCTCTGCCGTACCATCGGTCATCCCTCAGACCGGCAAGCAGCAGCTTCTTCGCTCACTGCAGATCTGGATAAAATCACAAACTGGTCCAACACGTGGAACATGTCTTTCAATCCGGACAAATCTCACACTCTCACAATCTCTCCGAAAGGACCGTTTAGAAACCCCCCCCGCCCCCCATCCACTTTCTCAACAATCCTCTGGAAGAAGTCCTTTGTTTCAAGCTTCTGGGTCTCACTATCTGCCATGACCTTTCCTGGGAAAGCCACATTTCAAACCTCGCCTCCAAAGCCAGTCCCCGACTGGGAATCCTCCATCGTGCAAAGTCCTTCCTCGGCCAATCTGAGCTCCTGACCACTTACAAAGCTTTTGCCCGCAGCCTGATGGAGTACTGCTCTCCCCTCTGGGCTGGTGCTCCTACCTCCCACCTTTCTCGGCTTCACGCTGTGGAAACCAAGGCATTTCGGATCATTGGCATCTCCCGCAATGAGGCTGAGTCTTTGGGCGTCTCACTCATTCACCACAGGTTGGTCGGTGGTCTTTCTGTCTTCTACCGTCTCCTCTCCAGCCTCCCCCCCCAGCTCTCTTTGCGATTTGTCCCCACCACATTTCCGCAGGGTGCTCAAGGTCCGCCAACAAACCCTTCTGGTAAAACTACCAAAATCACCAATCACTGCTCACCTTCACCCTTTCATTCCTCTTTTTTCCCACCTTTGGAATAAACTCCCTCACTCTATTCATTCCCATTCTTCCCTCCAGGCCTTCAAAACAGCTGTTCACCACCACCTCTTATCATCCCCCATACAAATCCTCCATCTTTTCTTCCCCCATTAATCCACCCCAAGCCCACCTCCTTCAAATTTCCTGCCTTCCTGAAAGTCCCTTTAATGTTCATCTTGTATTCCCCATGTTCCCCGCCCCATCGCTCTCCCTTCCACAGATCTCCTAATGTCTCTGTTCCCCACTGTTTTGTCCTTCCCACTCCCTCCTCTTTTGTCTCATGTCCCCCATGATGTGCGTTGTGTGTTAGCTCTCACACGAGCCTCGACAAGGTTAAAAAAAAAAAATCACTTTCGCCCCAGAAACAACAGTCAATCTGAACCACACTGGCCACTACTCAGACGCCATGACCGAAGACGACTGTGCAGTTCTACTGCACAGTTTGGTTAAAGGTGACTCGGCATTTTGACGCGCGCGCACGAAATTATATTTTGAAAATAAATGCCGACGTTTACATTTCGGGTTTTGAAACTTTTGCACCTTCAGCGGAAAATGTATAAATATACAAGGTCAGCTGCTATGCAATGACACCATTCACTAACTTTTACCATGCCCAGTAGAGAATATATAGCCTCCTGAAGGTAGGGCAGTTTTTGGTTACTACGTTCCTCACCCCTGGGGAACTTTTTTGAGATGATGACCAAATGGTGTCTTGTTTCCAATTCACCTCCCTCATTATCTGGAATATGTATGATCTTTTTCATTCAATGGCGGGGAATTCCCCCTCTGATGGTATATTTTTGCAAACTTTGAAGTCACGTGACACGAAAACGAAAGCGAAATTCGAAAATCCGTCCTGACCAAATTTAGATATTGTCCCATACATTCATATGACACAATCAAATTCAAGATCACTTGAGAAATGTAGGAGGAGATAGATTTTGAAAATCGTCATTTTCGCAACTTCAAAGGCCTCGTGACCTTGACCTTGACCTTCGGTGACCTTGAAAGTCATACCATCGTGTACGTCTCATCGACCTCTATCAGGATCACTAAGGACCAGATCTCCCGCTTCAACTTCATTGTGAACGGACGGATCAAAGGACGGATCAAAGAACATCGACACCCATATTATTAGGTCATGCTCGAAGAGATGACCTAAAAAGGCAAAAAATGTGTTTTATATTTATATTTCATTTCGGCAAATATACCGTCGGCGGATCCGTAAACCAAGTTATAATATAACTAAAGCCTTATATCTTTACTCCAGCCTTTTCTCTTGTGTAGTCATTTCTCCACTTGTTTTTTGTTTTTTTTTCAAGTTATTTCTGTTGTACTCTCTCCATTTTGTTGAGCACTTATTCAGATAGTCTTTTTTTCCATTTATTTTGTCAAAGTCCAAGCCTCATCAGCGAATGTCGTTCGTTAAAATTAATTTATCAAACAACTTTCATTTTAAACTGACTTAGATTAGTCTTCAATTTGAAGCTACATTTAGCATAGGAAATCTATCCTCATTTGATTCTTCTACTTCTCACTTCTACTTTGTGATTGTTGTCAAATAGATTGATGTCTTCATCCAAGTATATACAAGCAATAAAACAACTTCTTTTTTTTCAAAATGTAAAAGGATGTGGGGATGTTATCGCAAAAAGAATGTAAACAAGGTGGGGGATGATCACAAGAGATTATCATGTGAAACCATCCCTCTGTCTTTCTTTGAATAATGGTTGTTGCTTGTCCATCCCTCCATCCATTTGCAATGATAGAACTTGTTGATTGTGTCCATATATGAATTTAACCAGTGATATATTAAACAATTTATACACACACACACACACACACACACACACACACACACACACACACACACACACACACACACACACACACACACACACACACACACACACACACACACCGATATATTATATACTGGTAAGTACATGCAAAAGTTATTTTACTTGAAGTTATCACCTTAACTTAAAAGCAATTGACGGATTTCCCAACTGCCTGGATCATCAGCTGGGCCCCGCTTGTCATCGAGGTTTTGATCCTCTCATCCCAGAACCTCTCCAAAGGGGGATCCACAACCTTGGTCGCAGGTCCACATCAATAGATTACTCAACATCAATGGACCCACAACCTCAAAGTTGTGTCCAGACAGTCAGTCAACACAGCAATGCAATTTCCTTATTCAAACTCTAATTATTACTTTTGTTTAAAGTATGACTACATATGAATAACTTTAATCATACACCACTTTATATGATAATATATTAACCGATAAACACTTTTCCTTGTAGACATGTAAATGACACTGCACCTCCATCTAACCAGAGACTCAAACTGTCATTCAAATATTCAAACTGTCATTAACAACCGATTTTAACATGCTTCACTGCATATCCTAGCAACCACCAACAAATTATTTTAATGCTTATTTATAATGTATTTTATTTTAATCTAAATACCTCCATTATTCAATACCATCCACAAATACATGTATGTAGATGCGGCCCAGGGACAGGTGGCGAGAACGACCGCTAGGTGGGGGAAGTTACTTCGTCTCCCACCAGACTCCCGGAATTGTAGACCGTCGCTCATGGATAATTCCGTGAGGCGGCAGGTCGCTTAACCAACCGTGCACGCCAATACCTTCACCGCGTAGGGTAGGGTCTTTTTGTCTGCAACCAATTTACCTAATTAACCACGCGGTGTCGTCTACCGGGGAACCACGCACTCGGTACGTCTTTCCCGAACCGGATCACTCTACCAACTACCAACTTCCAACTACCTTTCCGGTTCGGATGCAGCCGAGCGGACCCGTTAAGAACGTACCGGCTCGGATGAACAGATTATTGGGGATAAAGACCCGGCGAAAAACTTTGATCCAAACCATGCTGGACCAATGAAGGAAAAGACGAAAACGAAGTGGGAACATTTCTACAATAATTTATTTACAATAAAGCGAGGAAAGTTATGTGGTACGGGTTATAGGTTTATTGGGGTGTTGTGCAGGGGACAGAAGAGAGAGATGTAGTGTGACAATTTTACAGCAACTTATAAAGCAGACAGAGCAGACTTGTCAAGAGAATAAATAATACAGGCAAGATTTACAAGGTTCGAATAACTAATACAGTTTCTACTTGATGGACTGATGCCACACACTCAGACACACACTCTGACAAAATAAACCCAGTTGAAGGCTAAGGACTTTTGTAGCCAGGGAGGGAGGGAGTTGAGGTCGCAGTTCTCGGTACCTGAGTTCCGGGGAAAGGGATGCTCCGTGGTGCGGCACCTGACAATGGTGGCGCAGCTCAGCCCACAGCCGCACGTGTGGAGTTCGTGTGTGTGTGGAATCCAAGGCAGCCAGGGTCATTGGGTATCTCCCACGATGAGGCTGAGTCTTTGGGTCTCTCACTCTCTGACTCTCAATGAACAACCCCGAAAGAACTTGGATCCTCCACAGACCTTTCTTTAAACGATCCTTGTCTGGGACAGGATTCGGGCTTCCAAGCGTCTGTTGCAGTTTCGCTTCTTTTCCAGACCCCAAAAGAACTCAAGACTCCAGCACAGAACAAACTGTCTCAGCACTTCACGAACTCTCCGAACTCCAAGCACTGAACGAACAACCCCCAAAGAACTCAAGACTGAGGATGGTGTCGTAATTTATCCATCTCCCTTAGCGGGGAGGGGCCTTGGTGAAGCTGACGTCACTGTCTGCCTTGATTGGACGGGGCTTCCATGGGTCTGCCCTTTCTGGGCGGGATTTCGGCTGTACCGCGAACCCGCCCCCTCCACACGCGCCGACTCGCCAAAAAGGAACTACTGTAAGAGGATTTTGCCTCTGATAGCGAGTCGCCGGTTAGGCGAGTAGGTGAACACGCGGATGTTCAGCCCACTCGCGAGTAGCAAGCGAGAGGAGGGGCAAGCAGGCAGAGGGTACCGTGGGTTGTCATGGATTTTCCTTTGCAATGAAATGGAGTGGGGATATAAAGATTTATTAATCGAACTAAAAAAAACATCGCAATGCACCCCTTTGATTTCCCACTAAACACAAGGTGGGGGTTCTATCTACACATATACTTAACGGAATAACTGACTTGGGACACCTGTATGTTGTATGCATACGGTTCCTAGAACCGTAACTATATATATATATATATATATATATATATATATATATATATATATATATATATATATATATATATATATATATATATGTATATATATATATATATATATATATATATATATATATATATGTATATACATTGCGGTTCTCGGAACCGCATGCATCCAACAGATAGTGGTCCCAAGACAGTTATTCCATTAATATACATGTAGATAGTCCCTTCCCTTTTGTCTCGCGGGACAACAGGGGCGTGCATTGCGAGGATCTCATAGCTAGGTTTCCTTACATCATTTCTTCGTCCTTTCATTTCTAACGTCATTCCTACTCTTCTTTTCTGATTATTCCTGAGGTAAATCTGAGCCACGTGTGCCCTTCGCTGTGAGATGGGTCCTCAGCAAAGGGCAAGTAGCATTACACCCACACCCCTCCGTAGAAAACACAGCCTGCCAAACGCACACGCAGCGGTAGTTTTCGCCCAATTGACGGGAAACGCACTCAACACGATGCCCACGCTGCACGGGACACGTACCGAGGCCGATAATAAAAAGGCAACCCAATGCCACGTTGCGCTGGATGCGAGTGTGCAAGGCACAAGTGGCACGTTACTTTCAACCCATTTCTGGACTAATTATATCAATCGGGTTTCGCCCCACGCACACGATAGCAGAATCGGGCGAACACGAGCACTGGCCACGTGCGTAATGGCGGATCGGAACGGAAGATGTTGTTCTCTCAAAGGCAGACCCATGCGGCGCTCGTGACACTTTGTTATCGTACAGAGCCGGGCACGAATGGACACATCTTACTGTCTGTGCATGGGTTCGCCATAACATCTTACCTTCTCGCCTCTACGGCCAGCGAAGCTGCGATCGGGCGGAGCCATGTTTTACAACTCAGGCCACATTGGCATACATGGAGCGGGCACGTTGTCCAGCACTGGTCGGGGTGCCCGAGCGGGCGTGCGGGACCGACGCCACTCTCGGCTGGTCATCAGGGCATGGCCCAGGGGTTCGTGCAAGGCGATTCATGGCGCGGAGTTTGGTGTGGGCGATTCGTATCATGTCGTGAGGTCGGAGCAAAACATCATTGCGGTGTGGGGTCACCTTGCCGGAAGTGGAATGTTCCTGCTTCCTGTCATCACGGCCGTGCCGCGCAGGGGGTCCGTGCCAATCAGAGCGCCCGGTTCGGGTGACGTCACCGAGTTTTGGGGTGGTTCCCCGCCCCGTGCCGTGGGGCCTATAAAGGTCCGAGCGGATCCTCCTCCTCTCTTTCTACCCTGCCTCTCCCGCTCAAGCTTGGTCTTCGACTCCACCTTCTGTCGTCATCACCTCGACCCCCGCCTTCTGTCGTGATCGCTGGGCTCCTCCTCCTCCTCTTCTCCACCCACACGACGCTGACTCCACCACCCACCTGGTCCCACCTACCACTCTGTACACTCGCTCCGGACTGCACCCTCCCAACTCAAGCCCCTCCTTCACGCCCACGGTCTCGATGCAAGCTGCCCGATGCAGGAGACGACGCGCCAGCTGTCAGAGGGGTACCGTGCCATGGAGCATTCCCCCCAAACGTATTGGTGGCACGTTCGGGTACCGCGTATCAATTATACCAAGGTACCGAGAGACCGTAGCCTCAACTCCTCTCCTGTCTTGTTTCAATTCCTCTTCATCGGGTTTTGTGTGTGTGTGTGTGTGTGTGTGTGTGTGTGTGTGTGTGTGTGTGTGTGTGTGTGTGTGTGTGTGTGTGTGTGTGTGTGTGTGTGTGTGTGTGTGTGTGTGTGTGTGTGTGTGTGTGTGTGTGTGTGTGTGTGTGTGTGTGTCCTGGTGCCTGTCCATATAAGTAAACCTGCAGAAGATTGTTATTATTATTTTCGGGTTAGGTCTGCTCTGCGTCCGCTTTCATAAGTTGCATGATATTGCTGCACCACACCTCTCTTCCCTATCTCTGCTTGCACACCCCAATAAATATTGATCGTACCACATGCCTTTCCTCGCCCATTGTTAATAAATTACTATTAGTAATGTTCCCTGCTCGTTTTTGTCTTTTCCTCCATTGATCCAGTATGGTCCGAATCCAAGCTTAGCCGGGACTTTATTCCGAACAATCCGTTCCTTTTATCCGGTACATCCTTGGCAGTGTCGTTCGGCTGCATCCGATCCGGTAAAGTGATCCGGTCCGGTAGAATGATCCAGTTCGGACAAGGCGTACCGAGGGCGTGTTCCCCTGTAATTAAATCACGTGGTTATTTTTAGGTAACCGAATTCACTAGATGACTAGACGACTAGATGGAGGACCCAAAGTCACGTGGTTGAGTTATTGGCCTCCACGATCGATTAAGCGACCCGCCGCGTCACGGAATTATCCATGTGCGACAGCCTACAATTCCGGGGGAGTCTGGTGGGAGCCAAAATCGTCCCCCCCCCCCCAAGTAGTCTTCTCACCCGACCCCCGGCCCGCAACAATATATACATCCTTGCAGTTTTTTTCAAATAATGCACCATTTCTTCCAGAAAATTGTTGAAATTTAAAAAATCTTTTGGTATCCACATATGTATTATTTGGTTTGCAATGGAACAAAACAAAACAAAACAAAGCTGAAAAAACTTACTAAATCGTAGCTTGTTCCACACAGAAATCCTAAAATGTCCCGGACAGTATGATTGGCACCTTTTAGAAGTTGTTAGAAATAATTAGATTTCAAGCAGGTGATTCTCCTTTACTCTGGAATTAAACTCAGCTGTGGAGAGTTGCAGATACCTGCAATATCAAAATCACTCATTCAACCAGTTTGAATAGAGAAAAGGAGTCATTCTGCTGTTTTGTGTCTATGTGTACCGCAATGAGTACGGAGAAAAGAAAGAAAACCAAAGAATTGTCTGAGAGGTCAGACACAAGATTGTAGCCAAGCATGGATAATCTCAAGGCAACAAGTCCATCTCCAGAGACCTTGATGTTCCTGTGTCCACCGTACACAATGTTATCAGGAAGTTTAAGGCCCATGGCACTGTCGCCAACCTCCCTGGACGTGGCCACAAGAGGAAACTTGATCGAAGATTGCTCGAATGGTGGGGAAAGTACTTCGATGAACTGCCAAACAGATTCAAGCTGACCTTCAGACAAGGTAGGGTAGTTTCAATCCGCACCATCCGTCACCAACTCAATGAAAGGGGGTTCGATGGTAGGAGACCCAGGAGGGTCTCTGCTGAGAAAGAGAGACACAGAGACTGCTGAGACACAGAAAGAGAGACTGCTGAGAAAGAGAGACACAGAGACTGCTGAGACACAGAAAGAGAGACTGCTGAGAAAGAGAGACACAAGAAAGTCTGACTGAAGTTTGCCAAAACACACCTGAACAAGCCAAAATCCTTCTGAGAGAATGTCCTGTGTACAGATGAGATCAAATTGGAGCTTTTTGGTAAAGCACATCATCTCTTGTTTACAGAAAAAAAATGAAGCCTTCAAAGAAAAGAACACCTTCCCTTCAGTCAAACATGGAGGAGGTTCAGTGATGTTTTGGGGTTGCTGTGCTGCCTCGGGCACTGGGTGCCTTGAATGTGTGCATGGCATCATGAAATCAGGAGATTACCAAGGAGGCATCTTGGAGCACAATGTTCAACCCAGTGTCAGAAAGCTTGGTCTCCGTAGAAGGTCATGGGTCTTGCAGCAGGACAATGACGCCAAACACACTTCACAAAGCACCCAAGAATGGTTCAAGCCAAAACGCTGGACTGTTTTGAAGTGGCCAGCAATGAGTCCAGATCTAAATCCCATTGAACACCTGTGGGGAGATCTGAAAACAGCAGTTGGGAGAAGGCACTCTTCAAATCCAGGAGAACAAGAGCAGTCTGCACAAGAGGAGTGGGACAAACTACCAGTAGAGAGGTGGAGGAAGCTCATTCATGGCTTGAGGAAACCCTTGACTGCAGTTATTTTGTCCAAAGGCTGTGACACCAAATATTAAGTCTGGGGTGTTGATAATCTTGTCAATGCCATTTATTTTTATTTTCTGATTTTAAAGGATATATCAAGTTCTGAATCAAAAAACAAAGGTTCTGTAATATGAACAGTGAAATAAATAATTGTGGAAAAAAACTTTTGTCAATTTCAACTTATTTTTGGAGAAAATTGTGAGTTACATGAAAAAAAGTGTAACGGTGCCAATATTGTTGTGTGTGTGTGTGTGTGTGTGTGTGTGTGTGTGTGTGTGTGTGTGTGTGTGTGTGTGTGTGTGTGTGTGTGTGTGTGTGTGTGTGTGTGTGTGTGTGTGTGTGTTCAAACAAACAATTTATTACCCTCGCTGGAGGAGAGGGTATTGCATTTGGTTCCGTTTGTTTGTCTGCACAGTACTTTTGTGTTTTTCTCCGCAACCGCTTGTTGGATTGAGACTAAATTTTCACACCAGAGGTGCGACTACTCATGCAGAATGTTTGAATAATTATGACGTCATAGGTCATGTGGTGTGGCAGCCATGTTGGAAAAACTTTGGACCTCTGTATCTTTGAAACCACACCAAGGAAATATTTGAAACTTGGCACATGGCAAGTACTCACGGGTATTGTGAGTTTTTTTTTTAAATGACGTCATAGGTGCCTTTGTTATGACATCATAATTGCATATGTAGAACGCTGCATCTGAGCAGTATGAAAACTTTTGAGGTTCATTTCGGGATAAAATAGTCCATAGAAAAAACATTTAATGATGTCATTGATCACGTGATTCGGCAGCCATATTGTTTTAAAAAAGAACAACCTTCAGAAATTCTCTCTGGAGTGGCTGAACAGATCGAGGCAAAACTTTACATGTATGACTGCCTATCCATGAGGAACAAAACGTTCACACATATGACATCATAGGTCACATGATTTGGCAGCCATATTGGATTAACCCTAAAACCTTTAACAAAAATCTTCTCCAGGATGGCTGGACAGATCAAGGGGAAATCACACAAATATTCCCCAAGCCTCAGGTGTACAAGTTTGTTCAGGAATAATTGATAGGTCACATGGTTTGTCAGCCACATTGGATTGAAGAAAAATATTATATAATGTTTTCTCTTGAACCATTTAATCAATCAATGTGAAACTTCACAATTATGATCTAGTAGTGATGGAGAATATGTTTTAAATTTCAACTTCATTGGATACACGGTGTGGCGGCAGAATTATTTCAGTTTTTTTTGATCTGGGTTTTTTGGGGTTTTTAAATTTTTTTGAATTAGGCTCACTTGGTTGTGTCTGGATGGGTTTGAGGGTAGAGGAGTAGTAGCGGAAACCTGAATCCTATCCAGGTTCCTCCTGATGACGTCATCTTTGCTTTTTGCTTGTTTGGGTTCCTTCTGATTACTTCAATGCAGGACTTGTACCTATTTGGTCTTCCATTTGATTTGAATTGAATTAATTTTAATCCCATTCTAAATTCAATTGAATAATAATGAAAAACGTCATGGGTCAGGGTCAGGTGTCCATTCAAAGTGGGGTTGCATCACAGTGGGACATCTTGGTACCCGGTCATCACTACCAGCAGTTATAAAGTGGCAGTTCAAATTATTTCTCTTATTAACTATGTAACACACCAGTACACAAACACCACACAAGATACACCACACATAACTCCACAAACACCACACAAAACAAGTCCTGGCGAGGGTCTGCAATTTCTGCTCTTTTTCTTGTTTTATTTTGCTCCCGCCTCTCACCTTTCTCCGCTTCACACTTTGCACACCAAGGCATTAAGGATCATTGGTATCTCCCGTGATGAGGTTAAATCTTTGGGTCTCTGACTCTCTCGCTGCAGACAGGTCGGTGGTCTTTCTGTCTTCTACCGTCTCCTGTCTGGCCTCGCCCCCTCCCTCCTGCTCTGTCTTGAGATATGCCCCCCCCTCCATATTTCCATAGGGCATTCAAATCCGCCAGCAACCCCATTCTTTTAGCTCTAATACGAGCCTCGACATTGTATATAAAAATATAAAACAGACAGACAGGGGTGAAAACATAACCTCTTTCCACCTTCGGTGGCAGAGGTAATAATCATAATTTTCTCTTATTAGCACTTACTATTACATATCACATATTGTAGAATCCCAAAAGGGTTACATTTCATGGAAGACAATGGCATTGTTTGCTTTCTGTGTGGTCTATCTTTTCATCCATGCCTGTTTTGGTCATTTTCTTGTTCCATGATTCTCTGTTGGGACAGTCACCTCAACAGCAGAACTGTCCCCGTGGAGTGGCTTCCATGCCACCCTTTGTTTCAAAGCCTCCACTGCATCCCCATCAGCAGCCACCTCTCCAGCAGGAACCACCGTACCAACTTCATAATATGCACCATAATCGGCATCTGAGCAATCAGCAACAACACCCTCACCAGCACCCTAGCTTCCAGCACCATCATCCACCACCACAGTTGCCATTTCCTTCTCGGCCACCTGTCATGGGACCACCCCACCCCAGACCTCCTGGACCGCAGCGACCCTCCCTTCCTTTCCCAATGCAAGGTCACAGAGCCATCTCTCATCCTGCTGGCGAGCCCATGTACAGAGGGGTGAGTGTTTTAAGTTGTAGTATGCCCAAGGTATGCCCCTCAGATGAATGGTCCTTTGGACACTGGTCTGCACTGTGGTATGAGAGTTGACAGATCTCGCTCAAGTGGGCTCGCAGTGGCAGTGACGTGAATAGTGGTTCTAAAATAAATGACTTGAGGCACTTGTTTGACATGATATAAAACTCTAAATTGTGCTGCTAATTCATAATTGCAGATGAAAAACTTTCACACCATGATCCATTTTTTTCCATTTTTAGATCCATTTTAAGAAAAGAAATCCATTTTTATTTTTTGTGTTATTTTGCAGAAAAATCCCTGCAAGAATCTACCGAACAAGCCGTTGCTTCCTCATGCCGCTTCTCCCACTCCAGTCCGTACCCTGCGAGAGTTGCCCATGGCTGATGCATCCACCCTTATTTCCCAACACACTTTAATTGCCCAGCAACCTCAGTTTGGCTGTCCCCAACCGCGGGCACCTCTGCAGATCCAAAAGAAGGCATCAAATAACCCATCCCAGCAAGCATGGGCTTCGGTTGGACTCTCCAGGCCAGGAAAGGCTGCTGTTTCTGGTGCAGTGACACAACCAAAGTTGACCAAGCAACCGAATAGTCCATCCGGGATGATGAAATTGCGAAAGCCCACAGCTCAGCCTGCCAAGGTGACTCAACTCGTCAAGCAAAAAGTTTGGTTTTAAAAGGATCATCTTGCATTTCTGCACCACTTACATGTGCTTTTCAAACTACATTACAATGTTGTTAAAACAGTCTTTCAGATGAATGTTGATAATGTCTGAAAAAAAGTATAAATTTTTTTTTACCCCTACCACCAAATGTGGATGGAGGTAGTTTTTTTCACCCCTGTTTGTTTGTTTGTTTGTTTGCCTGTCTGTCTGTGAACAGGATATCTCAAAATGTTATAGCCGGATTTGGACGAAATTTGGTGGACAGGCTGGGTGTGTGACAAGAGCAAATTGATTCGATTTTGGGTGAAGATCCAGATACGGATCTTATAAGTTTTTTTAAGCGATTCTTCACCATTAAGAGATTAGGGCCAAAAACGATACATAGCAGTGGGCTACAAATCGTGAACTGTTCAACCTGGCGGAGGTATGCGCTCTACCGGGTGCCACTCTAGGTTAACCATGTGATGCAAATATGGTTCACAATGGGATACCAATATCTTTCTCAACCTTTCCATATTCCAGTGTTCTTCCTGATAAAAGGATCCTGAAGCTTGGCGTGTAATATCTCAAGGTGATTATGATAGGGGTTATTTAAATGTTTAACAAAAGATGTGTGGTGAACCCCCAGTGAGATTGGCCAGACGATAATGTTGACAGCTGAATGTACTCGATTCCTTTTCAAGAAGGCACTAGATCAGAATTATATGTGTGCAATGTTATTGTGCAATGTGTAAGGCTAATGGAGAGGTTTGTACATGTACTGTTTTGCACGTCGTACAAAAGCATTATTCATCCCACGTGGAGCAATACATAATAGTATGTATGATCTGAACTTGGGACCCAGCATGTTGTCCACGGGTTCAGATGGGAACGCTAAACTGGCTGAATGAAAATGCATTTTCCTTTTGTTCGATACTCTTTCTTTCCACATACACCATTACCTGCTTGATGCTAGGCCGTTGGGCGTTGCAATGAGACCTGGTGATTTAACCATTGGGGATTGGGAGGGGGAAGGGAATTGGGATAAACCATCATAATTGGGTGGACGTGCAACATGTAAGCATTGTCACAGAATTGACCAGCATTGCTGGCATGGTCCTCGATTACCGTTAGCGATTTGATTTGCCGAATCGGTTCGAAGATGTCACTGAACTCTGCAACAGGGTGTGACTTCATGATCATACACAAGAGTTCAAGGTACTAGACTGCTGACTCTAATTGTTCTAAATTGCAGAGTTGAAATTTCAAAGGAGATATTTTATAGTTAACTTCAGTTCTGGGATTACCTTAATAAAATAGGTGACACGTTTTGACGAGTTAGTTTTGGAAACAAAGACCAGCATGATGGTGAGGGCACTTTAACTGCACTGTGACCATTCATTGAGAAACCAAACTTCACACCCATTTAGTTGTTTAAAATGTTCTATATGCTAGATTTTTTTTTTTTGGGGGGGGGGAATATTTACCTAGTTTTTAGCCATAGTGCAAACATCCTGTCAGTTGAGTGGATGTCTTTGCATTGGCACATTTGCTCAATGGGAACATTTCTACGGGTGAAGCCAGAGCCGTTCGTAGGTTTCCCATGAAAGTCCTCCCTTGAAACCGTCGCTTGTGAGCATTGACAGCAAGACAAAGTGTCTCTGTACGGGCGTGGCATGTAAGTAGCCGAGCTGAAACTATGTGTTACTAATGGATATTTATGGGGCCTGTCAGAAATTTTGGCTCTGGAGTGTGAAACGGTGCCCCTGGGTGCCGTCTGCATTAGAATCTTAGGGATGCTAACGGATGGATCCATTATGGAGACTTATGATATTAACTGCTATCCGAACACATATGAACAGACAGGTGTTGCTGAAGGATTCTTGAAGTTGTGAGCATAAAGGGAAAGGGTTATACCTTTATCTTTATACATCTGTTCAAAACCATATTTCAGAGTAAAGTGAAGGCTGATGGAGTTTTTCAGATTTATACACTATATCATACTGTCGTGAAGTTTCGCCAGGATGACAAGGGTTAAAAGAACTGTTTGAGGAGTTCGCTGCTTGTCTGAAGGATGACATTAATCTATGCAGTAAGATAAGGGAAATAAGTTGTTGGATACATCTAGGGTGACATGCATTGGGTGAGGCGGTAGGATTTAAGTGGAGGTGGTGTGACGCACTTCTTCGATAATGAGGAAAATGAGAACAGGAAGTGTTGAAGCAAACAAAACCAGGATATTTTCAAGATTATTTGTGAGACTTGAAAGGACATCGAGAGGATACCTTAGAATACCATTACATGTGAAAACACAGTCAAGGGGTGTTACCCTTCGTGGCTGGCATGATAGCCTTGGCTTTGAGGTGTGCACATTCTCCTCTGAGCTGTCCCCACTGGTTTCGAACCTCGACCCAGCTGTAAGCTGTCATCTTGATTTTTTAGATGCAGGGCGAGTGAGTCGTCATCGTGTGCACCGTCCGTCGGAAGGACGTTAAGCTGGAGAGTCTGTCCGCCGGGCAATTATGAGGAGTAGACGAGTTATCACCGACACCCCAGACAAATTACAAATTCCCACTTAAACTGTACGTATCACGTGGTCTCATCTTCTTGGTTATCCATTTACAAGAAGTTACACTGCTTGCATATCACCAGGTGTGTTTGTTGTTTGGTCAGCAGCTTCTGCACTACAAACAATTTCACATTCCCAGGTTGCTCACGTTATACATGTGTATGGCTATGAAAGGGCAGCCATGACATGTCTCGTCGTTCAACTAACTTTTTTAACGTGTGTCGCATTGCATAACTCCTGATTATTATCAGTACTTGGATTGTCGTGGGGAGATGGATTGCCAAACACATTCGAGGAGGAGGGATTTCATGCTACACTGACTGTCATTTGTCTTCCTCGCTGATGCCACGTTTTTACTCTGTTTGGAATCAGTTTGATCAGTTACACTTAAAGGATGTTTAAAAGTATAATCTGTTTGAAATTAATGTAACGTCGCATCTCAGCGAGCACTCACACACTGGCTTTGAAGTGCAACTCGATGTTTCCTCTGTCTGGCTGAAAAAAAAAGAAACAAATTACTCACGATAGTAACATTACTAAGTCACACGTGTCTTGGCAGCAGGTGAAGCTGCTTTAATGAGGACCAAACGTTATCCCGTAATGTATTTACATTATAACCAGAATAATGTGTACATTTGTTCAATTTAATCTTCTGACGTCAATATGCACTCGCTAATGACTTCATAATTGAAATTTGAAGCCGCCTCGACACCCACCCAGTTATGTAGCTTTCCAGGCCCGTTGTTATCGAGCAGTATATTTGTTGGGAGATAGGGTCAAGTGATGAGGAAGTAACTGAAGCAAACCGGGGCAAGGCTGAGGGAGAAATTGGAAAACCTTTATGTTGTGGACACAGGCAGTTTGATTGGAGGAAGTGCGTTGAAGATGAGGGAGGGGCTTTTGAAAAATAGAAAGTTAAGGATATTGTTATTGTACCTCGTTCCTCAAATGGTTTGTTAGCCGCTTGTGTATAAGGTTGTTAAGTGTGACATGCTTGTGAATGACAGCGACGTATGAATTGAAAACTCACCCTGAAGTTCTGTAAAGTTCAAAAATCACTTTTAGTTCAAATTCTCTCATTTATTTAGACCAGGTGGTAAAATGGTTGGAGCGCCCACTCTGAGTCTGGGAGGTCAGCGGTTTGAACCCTTCCAAAGTCCAAGAATGGATGGGACATGCTGCCTCCTTGCTTGATGCTCAGGAATAACCAGAGTTGGTGTCAAAGCCACCCAATGCTCGCCTGTTTATACATTTATTGTTTTTAAAAGACACGTCTAATAATTAATATTTTTTATAAAGCATTGCAGTGAAGTCTCATCCAAATAATTTTAAAGCAATATATGTATTTGTATATTGTAATCAGTTACAAGAGTGCAAGTGAGCACAATATACGCCCGAACAAGAAGGTATATACAGAATTGTGCTACGACATGGAAAACAGCATCCTTGTTGCCATGGCAACCACTTTAGATGATGAACGTATGTCTTGACACCGTCTCCACAGTCTGTACCTATGTGCCAAATATGAAACGTGAAAGTTGAAAACGTTGGGAGTTAGAGTGCAGACAGGAACGGATGGAAAACAACATTCTGGTTACCATGGCAACCACACCATCTCCACAGTCTGTATCTATGTACCAAATATGAAACGTGAAAGTTGAAAACTTTGGGAGTTAGAGTGCGGACAGGAACGGATGGAAAACAGCATCCTGGTTGCCATGGCAACCACTTTAGATGACGAACGTATGCCACGACACACCGTCTCCACAGTCTGTACCTATGTACCAAATATGAAACGTGAAAGTTGAAAACTTTGGGAGTTGGAGTGCGGACAGGAACAGACGGACGGACGGACGGACAGACAGACAGAGGGACGGACGACCGGTATCACATAATATGCCCCGATATATATATATATGGGGCGTATAAAAAATAGTGTGGTTGATAAAAACATTAGAAAGAAAAAAATAACTTGCACCAAAAACTTTAACATTTTGACGCTCACGCTGACGCTCACGCCGGGGGTATCGCGATAGCTCTGTTCTTCGAACAGGCGAGCTAAAATGGATAGAGTACGGACAAACGTGCAACCACGGGCGGGCCGGGCCTCTGGCCTCCTCCTGCATTGAAGTTCCTTGTCAGGGAACTTGTATTATTATAATTATTATTATTATTATTACCCTTGCTGAAGGAGAGGGTGTTGCATTTGAGTCCGTTTGTTTGTCTGTCTCTGTCTGTCTGTCTGTCTGTTTGTTTGTTTGTCCACACAGAACTTTTTTGTTTTTCTCCGCAACCGATTGTCGGATTGAAACAAAATTTTCATCGGAGGAGCGACTACTCATGCAGAATGTTTTATTGATAATTATGACATCATAGGTCACGTGGTTTGGCAGCCATGTTGGAAAAATGAAAAAACTTTGGACCTCTGCATCTCTGAAACCACACCAAGGAAAAAATTGAAACTTGGCACACAGCAAGTACTCCTCGTGGGGAATGTGTTTTTTTTTAATGACGTCACAGGTGCCTTCGTTATGACATCATCATTGCATATGTAGAACGCTACGTCTGATTAGTATGGAATATGTTTGAGGATCATCTAGAGATAAAATGGCCCACAGAAAAAAAAATTGATTATGTCATCGGTCACTTGATAAGGCAGCCATATTGTTTGTTTTTTTTAACCTTCAAAAATCTTCTCTAAAGGCTGAACAGATCGAGGCGAAACTTTACACGTATGACCGCCTCTCCATGAGGAACAAAAGGTTCACACATATGACATCATAGGTCACATGGTTTGGCAGCCATACTGGATTTACCCTAAAACCTATAAAAAATATTCTCCAGAATGGCTGCACAGATCGAGGGGAAACTTCACACAAATATTCCCCAAGGCATGCGTGTACAAGTGTTAAGGAATAATTGATGTCACATGGTTTGGCAGCCATATTTGATTTAAGAAAAATATTCAATAATGTTTTCTCTTGAACTGCTGGATCAATCGATGTGAAACTTCACAATTATGATCTAGTAGTGATGGGGAATATATGTTTTTAATTTTAACTTCATCGTATGTATGGTCTGGCAGCCAGAATGATTACTTACGAAATCTAAAGATTTCGTAAGTATATTGATCACTTCCGGACTCTGTTTGTGTGTTTGTTTGTTTGTTTGTTTGTTTGTGTGTTTGTTTGTTTGTAGGCACAATAACTCAAGAACGGAAGAAGCCACCAATGTAAAATTAGACCACGTGATTCAGGAGGGTGATGGCTAGCACTGATTAGATTTTGGTCAAAATCGGTCAAAGGTCAAGGTCACAGTGAGGTCAAACATTCGATTTTTGATAGTTTGGTACAGAATCATCGTAGAAACATCTGGTTTGTGTCGCTACCTTCTCTGGAGACAGCTGTTATTAGACAAGGTCAGAGGTCAAGTTGACGATTTTGTAAGTACCAGTCTATGACTGCTTGTTTAATTATTTGACCTGGGGTTTTTTAATATTTTTTTAAATATGGCACACTTGGTTGTGCCTGGATGGGTTTGAGGGTCGAGGAGCAGCAGCTGAATCCCGAATCCTATCCAGGTTCCTCCTGATGACTTCATGTGTTGCTTTTTGCTTGTTTGGGTTCCTTCTGATTACTCCATTGCAGGACTTGTACCTATTTGGTCTTCCATTTGATTTGAATTTAATTAATTTTAATCCCATTCTGAATTTAATTGAATATAATAATAAAAAAACGTCATGGGTTAGGGTCAGGTGTCCAATCAGTGGGGTTGCATCAAAGCGGGACGTTTTGGTACCCAGTCATCACTGCCAGCAGTTATAAAGTGGCAGTTCTAGTTACGTCACTTATTAATTTCGTTACACACCAGTACACAAACACCACACAAAACTACACCACACATCTTTCTTTCTTCTTCTTTCGGCTGCTCCCGTTAAGGGTCGCCACAGCGGATCAACCGTCTCCATTTCGCTCTATCCTCCACATCTTCCATTGACACTCCAATCGCCCCCATGTCCGCCCTAACCGCATCCATGAACCTCTTCTTTGGCCTTCCTCTTCTCCTCCTGCCTGGCGGCTCCATCCTCAGCATCCTTCTCCCGATATACTCCGCTTCCCTCCTGTGCACATGTCCAAACCATCTCAATCTCGCCTCTCTCACTTTGTCTCCAAACCGTCCTACCTGCGCTGTCCCTCTAATATACTCATTCCTTATCCTGTCCATCCTCGTCACTCTCAACAAGAATCGCAGCATCTTTAACTCTGCCACCTCCAGCTCTGCTTCCTGTCTTTTTGTTAGCACCACCACCTCCAAACCATACAACATAACTGGTCTCACTACCGTCTTATATACTTTCCCCTTCACTCTTGCAGCTACCCTTCTGTCACAAATCACTCCTGCAACTCTTCTCCACCCACTCCATCCTGCCTGCACTCTCTTTTTCACTTCTCTACCACACTCTCCGTTACTTTGGACAGTTGATCCCAGGTATTTAAACCTATCCACCTTCCCCACCTCAACTCCTTGCAACCGCACAATACCACCACCCTCCCTCTCATTTACGCACATGTACTCCGTCTTACTCCTACTGACTATCATTCCCCTTTTCTCCAGTGCATACCTCCACCTCTCTAGGCTCGCCTCAGCCTGCTCCCTACTCTCTCTACATATCATGATGTCATCCGCGAACATCATAGTCCATGGAGTGAGGTCAAACATTCGATTACACCAAACAAACTACACCACACATAACCACACAAAATAAGTCCTGGTGAGGGTCTGCAATCTCTGATTGCTCTTTTTCTTGTTATTTATTGATTAAACTATCTTCAACAACAGGAAAGTTTCAATCTATCGTCCTTGTTATTCAAAAAGGTCCTTTCTACCATTGCATACATGTCTTGGGATGTTTATTTTTTAAATAGTAATGTAACGTCCATGGTGGAGCTTGAACACGTATCATGTGCTGGACAAAAAAGTGAGGAAACCACATTGTACTTTTTCATGAAAGACAAGAACACCAGTCGACATTGGAAAAAAAATGCACCATGTGGTATCGGAACTTTGGATCTCAGCAACAAGAGCCATGTGTTCAGATGGGAGTGCAAAACAGGCCTCCACGATTGTTACCTCCGTCACCGAAGGTGAAGGAGGTTATGTTTTCACCCCTTGCTGTTTGTTTGCTTGTTTGTCTGTGTACAGGATCTCTCAAAAAGTTATAGATTTAAATGAAATATTGTGGGCAGATTGGCTGTGTGACGAGGATGAACTGAGGAGATTTTGGTGGATATCCGGATCCAGATCCGGCTACTAGAATATTTAAAGTGATTCTTCACCATTGAGAAATCGGGCTAAAAACGATATATGGCACGATATCTTCAAAAGTTGTGGATGGATTTCGATAAAACTTGGTGGACAGGTTGGGTGTGTGACAAGGAATAATTAATCAATTTTGGTGAAGATCCGAATCAGGATCTGTATACGAGAATTATTTAACTTTAAAGTGATTCTTCACCATTGAGAGATTGGGAAAAAAACGATAGAGCACTGTATTGCATGATATCTTAAAAATGTATTGGGCCTGATATGTTCTCATGGATCAGGCATTACGTGGTAGAGGTATGCGCTCCACCGAGTACCCTTCTAGTTTCTTTAGTTTTAGAACTTGGTTTCTGGAAAGTGTGGGAATTTGTGCGAGAGGATCATTCCACCAAAAAATAACTTTCAGCCTAAAGTTTTACATTGCTTTACCCACATTTGTGCGTTGGAATTTGTGAACCATAAGCTGCTCCACATACCCTTTGTGTGTGTGTCTGGCAGGAGGACGAAGCGATGCGCTTGTACCAAATGAAGATTGAGGAGCAAAAACGACTACGCAAGGAGGTAATTCGGCAGAAGGAGCTGCGGCGGCAGGAACAAGCTGGACAGCGCAAGCGAGAGTTGCTGCAGCGCCTGACACAGCAGCAACCCCAACAGCAGTTGCAACAAGAAGTGCAACAAATACAACACAATGTGCAAAACCAACCAACAGAGAACTCTCAACTATGCACCACACACCCACACCCACAAACCAAGAAGCAACTGCTCAATCGACCACAACAGCAAAATGTGCAGCAAGTCCAGACAGTACAAACTTTGCAGCATCCGAGGGTGAACATGCCTCCAAAGAATATACAGCAACGTATTGGACTGCACAAACAAGGGACACCGCCATACTATGGAAAACAACAGCGAGTAAACGTGACAAATCCCTCACTGCTTGCTTCACAACAAGAACTGCTGAATCAAGGGCCAAAGCAGCCATTGCAGAATCCTGGTGTCATCCTGCCACAGGATTGTACACAGGCCTTTGGTCCTTTTTCAGGGAACCCTCATACACCTGGACCTGCTGGTGCGGCCTTTATGGAATCCAGGCGACCCCGTTTCTCTGGGCAGGTTGGACGTCTTGGTGTCTTGCCGTCACCGCGAAAGGTTTTGCCATCATCTTACGTGATCCAAAACCTGCCAAGAACCGAAGGGTCAACCGGAATGGGAGCTGGCATTCCGAGAGTTGCAGTGCGCCCACAGATACCGTGCACCCTAGTCCAGCAGCCTCCTGAAATTCCAATGGGAAGAGGCACTGGTAGCCGAGGGACGATTGCTGGGAATAAACGAACTGTCCTTGCGAGGATAGGCAGCAGTGAACTAGATTGGGGTCAACGTGTCTTAAACAAAGTTCGTATTGTGAACCAAGCTCCGGATGTGGTAAGAACATTTTCTTCTCTTTTGCTTTCTCTTTCACGATTTCAGGTCATGCTCATGTGTCACTTCTCGGTGGTCTGCTTTATCGATATATATATATATATATATATATATATATATATATATATATATATATATATATATATATATATATATATATATATATATAGTTGTTTTTTTGTTTTTTTGTTTTTTTTTCGCAAGTCATCGCTTGCTCGACTTGTGTGACATTTAATTTTCTTTGCAACATTCCACCCATGCTTGGGAAATGTCTTTAGACTTTCTTCTCTTAATATCTACTTCATTATTCTCCTGACAGGATGCTGCCAATGTCTTAGGGATCGGGGTTACAGAGCAGCCATTCCAGAGGCTGACAGCCTGTCTTACTGGAAACGCCGGCATCCAAAATTTGGGAAAAAATCCTCAACACCATCGGGTGAGGATTGTCTCCCCCTTGCTCATGCACTTATGAACTCGAGTGATTCTGAGTTTGGTATTTCCTTGTCATATACTTTTGGTACTAATTGTGGCCTCCCCAAACATGACATCACAGATGGTGTTGACAGGGCGAGGCCGAGCAGGGGCATCCAGTTTAGGGGTGCGTGGACGAGCAGTGCAACAGTCACAGAACTTGCGCGTGGTCCAGTGCAAGCCATCCCGCGTCGCCATCGAATGCCTGTCGTCAAAGACTACTGAACTGCAGCTTCAAAACATTCTCACTTCTGTGGGACCCATCCAGGTTTGAGTGCACTCACACTTTATGCAGAATCATACTGGTTTCTGTAAAATCACCCATCACTCTTGTGAGTTTAATTAATTTATTCTTGCATGGTTTTCTTTTCCCTGTCACACACAGAACCTGGAGATCAGTTATCCACAGCGGAAAGCCATCGCCACATTTTGCAATCCTGCTCACGCTGCCTTGTTTCAACAACAATACCACAGGTAACTGTGGGGTTTATAACAAGCCAGCTACATGGCAGCATTCTTGAATTTCTGCCTTTGGTGGAGTACTTGCTTTGTTAAAAACGAGCTGTTCATTTGTTTGGGTTACAATCTGATTATATTGTACTTATCATCATTATATTCACCTCGGTGGGAGAGCATGGAATCATAAAATGCACGCAAGGGTAAAAGCTGTGAAATCTATCTGTGAAACAGTTGTCATTCAAAAACTGTCCATTTTAAATGTCCACGCTATCCTCCATAACCGTGAGTTGTGATTGACATTCTCAGTTTGTCTGTGGTGAATGCGAATCCGGACAAGGCTTGAGCAACTAGTTCTGTCAGAGGAAGGTCTTAAAATGATCTTTATACTGTATAAGCAGTTCTCAGTTTGTGTACAGTGCATTAGAAATTGTGGTGATATTAAGCATACTTTTAAAAAGAATCGTTAAGCTTTGTGGGGGTCTTTCGAGTTGTTTTGCTTGAGTCAGAGTACAAAAGTATTGTTTTACAATGCTGCACCTCGCAGGCACATGGTCGATCTAACTTACGTCAACGTGACCCTGGTGGAAGACTGAGTCCACTTTGAGCTTCGCATTTCCGGTTGGGCTTCGTGAACAAGTGAGAAGATGCAACGGCAGAAATCATTGATCTTCTTTGCATGCGATGCCCTTCCTGGTCATTCCCTTTGTGACTATGGCTCTCCTCGACGTTATTTTCCTCTTTGCTCATCTACTGCTGCTCATAGATCATATTTCTTGCCAAGCCCTTGCTTCGGAAACATGGAACCCTACTTGTGGTACATGAACCGCTTTGGGATCCCAACTACACGAAGTCAAGATGTCACAAACTTCTGGGAACCCTGCAGAAGATTGTGTTAATAATTACCCCCTGATTCATTACAATTTCACGTGTGTAGATTATACACACCAGACTCTACAGCACTGGCCCACATTTATCCAGTAGAGTAGTTTGTTTTGGGTTTTACATTCAGCCAGCTACATTTGTTACTTTTAGGATGGCTGGTCAATGACCCTTTGGACTTTGGATTTGCTAGCTTTTGGGTGAAGGGATAGTGATGATGATTGAGAGGGTTGAATAATTTAACTAAGTAGTTGAAGCGAGTGAGCAGTCCTGCGTTTGAGCAAGTGAGAATTTCAAAACCATCTGTTAAAATTATGTATCAAGGTCACCTGATTATAACCATGACAAATTCGTATAACGATTATGACCATGCCTTGCATGATCTTCCATTTACAAAAATTTTTTCATTGTGAAGGTAAAGTGCATAATCTTGTGGAAAAATAAAAATCGGGAATGTTTGTCAATTAGAGAATGCATGCCACAGAATAAGTACCTTCCAAAGGTGTAGACATCATCACAGTGGTTGTGAAGGCTGAAAGATCAACTTTGACATTGTGGCAGACAGCCAAATGCACATCTTATTCTCAGACGTAAGACTCACCAGGTTGTAGCAGGTATATTTTACCCACAAATGGATCCAGTAATGGAAGTTGTGTATTCACATAGTGAGTCGATTTAGAAGTGTTGTTCTTCAAGGTCAAAGCCTTTCAATATATGCAGCAGATTGACCAACAACATTTCAGCAATTTTGTTAAATAGATCACGTGTCGTTAGATAAACGAATTAACATCATGACGCTTGGAAATGTCATTGTTTCGATGTAGATTGGCAAACATTGCTTCTTGGTATATGTTTCAGGTTGATTGAGCATGGTGCAAACTGATGGACCTACATACACATTGATAGATGGTGACACTGCTCTGCACTGTTGTTTGTGTGCGTTAAATCTTTGTGCAAAAGTCCATTTAATGGAATAAGGTTTTCTCCTTGAAAGTATCCAAAGTTGTATCGTCGTTTAAGCATCTGTGGATTATTACTTGGATTAAGGCTTCCAAATGATTACTCAACTTTTGGCTTTTCATAGGCAGTTGTTCTGTTGGAGATGATTATTTTATGTTTGTTTGTTTTTTTTAATTACTTTTTGTCAGGGACGTTATTTTTGCATGCGTCATTTTGACTTAAAAAATATTTAAAAACATTAATTTGGATCGGTAGCTTTTGTTGAGGACGATGTATATTGCTACGTTTCTTTCGATCGGTAGCTAAAAACGTTACAGACCTCGAGTCATCTCATTGAGACTGTCCTTAGTTTGAGAGAAGAATGAAGGTCTGTGAATGTGAATCGACTTGTTGCCGAGATCCAAATTGATGTGTTGAAGCTTATTTTTTAACCAGTTTAGTTCACCATGGTAGTAGCGGCTAGTGTTGTGTTGAGCAAAGCTAGCCTGCTTTCTTTCTGACCTTACCCCAGCCTTTCAAAGTTTCTTCTGCTTTTAAAAAGTTTTGAATCGCATCTTTAAATCTCATTACTCCTGTAAGTTGCAGGACCTGCTTCAGTGGTGTTATTGCCGGTTTTCAAAGGTGCCACACTATCCACCTTTTCGGTCAGTGCTGAAGAACAATAGCAAGGTACTCCAAAGAACAAAAATTCTGAGTGATAGCAAGGAGCGTTAATGGGACACCTGGTGAGTCGAACAATCCAGTGGCATTTCTGTGTGGGTAGTTGATGGTCATGCACATATGCTGCATACATTGTGAAAGTCTTTAGGAATAAATAAGCCAACTTTCATTTTAGGGGGAGGGATTGGAATAGTAAGAAAAGCCCAAAGGGTCAGAGGCCAAATATAAATGAGTTGTCAGAATAAGCAAACTTCAAATGTCATGGATAGGAAAAGCAAAAAAAAAACCATGTGACTATTTCATTACAAAGTTCCTTTTTGTTTATCAATAAAGTTTTTTTTTGTTGCTTGATAAATTTTGACCAAACTTCTATTGAACCAATTGTTGGTTGGAATGCTAACAAGAAGCAAGGGTATGTGAGAAGTTACATTCCCACCCCAACACCCCAGACCCTTACTTTTGAATGAGTTGGGTTCTCATGACTAGTTATGTCAATACTTTGTTGTTGTTTTTTTCTTCTTTTTCTTCTTCCTCTTGCTCCTCCTCCTCCTCCTCCTCCTCCTTCTCCTCCTCCTTCTCCTCCTCCTCCTCCTCCTCATCCTCTTCTTTTCCTTCTGTTCCCTTTATGAGGGGTGAGATCCAATGGTACTCATCTTCAGCCCTGCCTTGACCACGATACTCTTCCACTTCCCTCTGTCTTCAGCCAACTCTGTCCACTCTCTAACCACCCCTACTTTATTGAGATCCCTCCTCACACGATCTTCCCATCTCAACCACGGTTTACCTCTTTTCCTCCTTGCTTCCTTGACCTATCTGCTCTATAAATGCTAAATAAACAAAACTTTACGCTATTGCTTTTTTGACAAATAACAGTGGCTTCCAAGAACATGGTTTTAAATCTCCACATCCTTTTTATGTGCAACACCCCCCCCCCCAAAAAAAATTATTGCTTCGACAAAACCATTTTTATTCCTTTCTTCTGTCGGAGCGACAATTGTGATTATGACGATGTATAATCTTGTGTCGATCGTCTGTAGGTCCTCATGGGTACACCCATACATACAACTACATGCATGTGGCATTCCCTCTGACTGACGTGTGAGCAACAGTGCATCATGGTGGGAAGGCACGACCCAAAGAGAACTCGGTCACCACTATAGTAAATTGGTAGTGGTAATTTGAAGTGGCTGGGAGTACTTTACATAATTACATGTACATTTGTGCTGCTGCTGCTGCTTCTACCTCTGTTTCTACCACTACATGCTGTGACTACTTATATTGCACATATGCTCCATTTTGTTCATATATTGTACTGCAACTGTGATCCTTTCTCTGTGCCAAAACCTTAAAACTTGCAAGTTTTGATAATTTATTTGCACACGTGCTACCTGCGCAGTATTGATTGAGAAAGATAGTCACAAAGACATTTTTGTTGTTTTGTTTTAAAACTCTCAGTTCTGAGATGAAAAGCTGTTCCTTGGTGGATTGGTGTTCCTTTCTCCATGACACACTTCGCAAATTGTTTGAAAGTCTCCCCGCACCCCCACTCCCCCCCCCACTTCGTTTGCTCGCACGTACCTCATGTTGTTCTTGTACTGGTAGTTGTATCGTTGAAGGACCAACTATTTGAAAGCCAGTTCTCCCGATGCAAAGTAACGTCGTTTCTCACAGAACACTACTCAGTTAACAGTTTTAACATTTACTGCTTTTATTCACTTTGCATCATTAAAGTTTTCCGTTCACAACATAAAAAGTCACAGTGTGGCCAACTTGCACTTTTAGAAACGTTTACATTTCCTGATAATATAGATTGTGAAAAAACAAACTTATTACTGTTTGAAATTGTTCATTCAGCACTTTATACTCAGAATGTACATTTTAAATTGCTAAACATTTTTGTTTTTAAGAAGTCGGATGTGTGTGTGTGTGTGTGTGTGTGTGTCTGTGTGTGTCTGTGTGTGTCTGTGTCTGTGTGTGTCTGTGTGTGTGTGTGTGTCTGTGTGTGTCTGTGTCTGTGTGTGTCTGTGTGTGTGTGTGTGTCTGTGTGTGTGTGTGTGTGCGCATGTGCGTGTGCACGCTCGTGTACGTGTGTATACATATATATATATATATATATATATATGTATATATATATGTATATATATATATTATATTTATATATTCCTCACTGTTACAATTGTACAGTGATTTTGCTTTTGTCTCTGGTTGACAAATGATGTCGTTGAATATATTTATTTATTGAAATTACTTTAAATTTTCTTTCTTTGTGTGTAAACATATCATGGGGTTGCATGTCTCGTGTTTTGAGTAAGGAGTTACTTTCATGCAACTGAGATAACCCTTTTGACTTTGTTTTTACTGTATAATGTACTTTATTGACTTCATTTTACTCTTGAGCCTTTATTTAGAGGTCTGACAGTTGCCATCTATAGATAAGTTCCAGGAAAGGAAAAAGTTCAGTGTTAACAAGTCTTATGTTTGATTTTTAACCATTTCCACTTTGTTGATTCATGCTTGATTTTGGCCAATATCATTTGAAAGTGATATTTTTATAATCATTGTTTTTCTTTTGGTGTTACCTGTCTCCCTTTGTTTACACCTCAAAACTTATCCTTCATCATTGTATGAATTATCATTGTTGTAACGTATCATTCCACCCAACAAGCTTTGGCAGTATGTGCACATCTTTTTGGTGTACGTTTGCATTCGTGTAATCTGATGTTTGTACATTATTACATCTCTCCAGAAGTGCCTTTTGCAGGTTCCTTGGAGATGCCGACAGAAAATTAGCAAATGTGTATGCGTGCATGCAAGGGTTCATCAAGAAGATCCTTTTATGGATATCTATAGTATATCTCTAGGTGTATATATATATATATGTGTGTATATATATATATATATATATGTATATGTGTATATATATATATATATATATATATATATATATATATATATATATATATATATATATATATATATATATATATATATATATTGAATTGTGCCTGGTTTTTAATGTTTTCTTTTTAACATTACCAGATTTGCAACGCTCACTTTCCTCTTGCAAATATATTACCCCTAAATATGCAATTCAAACATTCTTTTTTAAGATTACAAACCTTAAATTTTCCTCATAATTAAAAATGCATGAGATGCATTATCCAATGAGCACAGTTTGCAAGTAACTAAAATGCAAGTGAGGGTTGCATGTTGCATTAAGAAATATTTACGATTATAAAAGCCATATGTAGACATTGTTTTGATGTTATTGGGTTTAGTTTGTAGAGAAAATGTAAAGGGGAAGTGAGTTGCATTGCATTGACAAACAGTGTGTGGTGTGAATGATGTGGTGATGAGAGTTTGAACATTGTTGGAATGACAAGTGGAGAAGAAGTTTTTGTGGTGTTTTGGTTCAATAAGGGTAAAATGATGTTGAATTTTTCCGGAGCAGTGACGATGATAGGAATAATGATGATAAGAGATTAAACAAATATTTATGATAGCAAAAAATGGAGGTCCCACTGTTCCCAGGATTAATAATACTGTGCACATTTCCACATTGACTTATTGAGTATTTTAAAATGAAATCGTACATTGATGGAAAAGGTTTTAAGCAAAATTTTATATGAAACAAGTGAACACATTGCCTTTGATCCAAATCGATACCACGTGTTTGTTTGAGATAATTGTGTAAAAGTCACACCTGGGGTTGTGTTTGCATTCCAATGAAAGTCATAATACGTTGCTTATTTATGCACGACCATTTTGTGGGGTAGTTAAGGGCTTGTTTCTTCACTCCAATGGTGTGAGTTTGATTCTTATTGCTGTTCACATCCACGAGTGTACTGGAGAAGTGATTGGTCAGCATCTCCACTCAAATAATCACCAAAATCCACAAGTAGGACACGTATATCTCTGTCAGCTGATGTGTTTGGTCACTTTGGCTACTCATTTAAAATCATCTCAGGTATATGCCATCAAGTATATTTTTGTAGGTTTCTTTTTTTGCCCCCCCCTCCCACACACACACACACACAATCACCCCCCTCTTCCCACCGTCACTTTCCAAAAATAGTTAACTTAACTTCACGCTACTTTTATAGAAATGTAGCTATTTAGACCTGATTTTACTCCTGATGTAACTGAATCATGTACATATTATTATACAAAAATGTATTTTACAAAATGTGTTTTTTATTTTTTTTTATTTTTTTGAAAACATTTTCTGTGTTTGTAAAACTTTCCTGGTGCAATGTGAAGCACCATAATGCTATCACCTCCTCCTTGTGATGATTTTTTAAACAATGTGTTTGTTTTTAACAAGGGATTTGTTTTTCATAAGGTGTTTGTGTTTAACAAGGTGTTTGTTTTTTCAAAGGTGTTTGTGTTTAATAAGGTGTTTGTGTTTCATAATGTGTTTGTTTTTTAAGAAGTGTTTGTGTTTAATAAGGTGTTTGTGTTGAATAAGGTGTTTGTTTTTAATAAGGTGTCTGTGTATAACAGGGATTTGTTTTTCATAAGGTGACTGTTTTTAATAAGGTGATTGTGTTTAATAAGTTGTTTGTTTTTACTAAGGTGTTTGTGTTTAATGTTGTTTGTTTTTAATAAGGTGTTTGTTTTTAATTAGGTGTTTGTTTTTAATAAGGTGTTGGTTTTTAAGAAGGAGTTTGTTTTTAAGAAGGTGTTTGTTTTTAAGAAGGTGTTTGTTTCTAATGAGGTGTTTGTGTTTAATAAGTTGTTTGTTTCTAATAAGGTGTTTGTGTTTAAGAAGTTGTTTGTGTTTAATAAAGTGTTTGTTTTTTTATCAGGTGTTTGTGTTTAATAAGGTGTTTGTGTTTAATAAGTTGTTTGTGTTTAATAAGGTGTTTGTGTTTTTAATAAGTTGTTTGTGTTTTATAAAGTGTTTGTTTTTAATTAGGTGCTTGTGTTTAATAAGTTGTTTCTTTTAAATAAGGTGTTTGTTTTTAATAAGGTGTTTGTTTTTAATAAGGTGTTTGTGTTTAATAAGTTGTTTGTGTTTCATCAGGTGTTTGTTTTTAATAAGGTGTTTGTGTTTAATAAGGTGTTTGTGTTTTTAATAAGTTGTTTGTGTTTAATAAGGTGTTTGTTTTTAATTAAGTACTTGTGTTTAATAAGTTGTTTGTTTTAAATCAGGTGTTTGTTTTTAATAAGTTGTTTGTGTTTCATGAGGTGTTTGTTTTTAATAAAGTGTTTGTGTTTAATAAGTTGTTCGTTTTTAATAAGGTGTTTACGTTTAATAAGTTGTTTGTTTTTAAATAAGGTGTTTGTTTTTAATAAGGTGTTTGTGTTTCATAAGGTGTTTGTTTTTATTAAGGTGTTTGTTTTTAATAAGGTGCTTGTGTTTAATAAGGTGTTTGTTTTTAATCAGGTGCTTGTGTTTAATAAGTTGTTTCTTTTAAAGAAGGTGTTTGTTTTTAATAAGGTGTTTGTGTTTAATTTGTTTCTTTTCAATAAGGTATTTTTTTTAAATAACGTGTTTGTTTTTAATAAGTTGTTTGTGTTTCATCAGGTGTTTGTTTTTAATAAGGTGTTTGCTTTTAATAAGTTGTTTGTTTTTCAATAAGGTGTTTGTGTTTAATAAGGTGTTTGTTTTTATTAAGGTGTTTGTTTGTAATAAGGTGTTTGTGTTTAATAAGTTGTTTGTGTTTAATAAGTTGTTTGTGTTTAATAATGTGTTTGTTTTTAATAACGTGTTTGTTTGTGTTTTATAAGTTGTTTGTGTTTAATAAGGTGTTTGTTTTTGATAGGACGCTACTTTTCATAAAGTGTATGCTTTAAGTAAGGTGTTTGTATTTAATGAGTTGTTTGTTTTTAATAAGGTGTTTGTGTTTAATAGGTTTTTTGTGTTTCATAAGGTGTTTGTGTTTTTAATAAGGTGTTCGTGTTTAATAAGGTGTTTGTTTTTAATTAGGTGCTTGTGTTTAATAAGTTGTTTATTTTCAATAAGGTGTTTGTTTTTAATAAGTTGTTTGTGTTTCATCAGGTGTTTGTTTTTAATAATGTGTTTGTGTTTTATAAGTTGTTTGTGTTTAATAAGGTGTTTGTGTTTAATGAGTTGTTTGTTTTTAATGAGGTGTTTGTTTTTAAAAAGGTGTTTGTGTTTAATAAGGTGTTTGTTTTTCTTAAGGTGTTTGTTTTTAATAAGGTGTTTGTTTTTAATAAGATGTTTGTGTTTAATAAGTTGTTTGTGTTTCATAAGGTGTTTGTGTTTTTAATAAGGTGTTTGTGTTTAATAAGGTGTTTGTTTATAATTAGGTGCTTGTGTTTAATAAGTTGTTTCTTTTCAATAAGGTGTTTGTTTTTAATAACGTGTTTGTCTTTATTAAGTTGTTTGTGTTTCATCAGGTGTTTGTTTTTAATAAGGTGTTTGTATTTAATGAGTTGTTTGTTTTTAATAAGGTGTCTGTGTTTAACAAGGTATTTGTTTCTAATAAGGCATTTGTTTAATTAACAATTTTTGTGTCGTCTTTCCCTTAATGCTTGAATTGGCCAGCAACTCATTGAAATCATTTGTATAAAGCACTCTCTGGTAGTTAAGTGCATAAAGTGTTTGGTACAACATTATCAGTATTATTATTATTCTGCAGGTGAATTTGTTTCTTTTTAAACATTGTTCTTTCACAACTGATGACTTGTGTGATCTTTTTCACCTGTAATAACTTAATCAATGTTCAGGAGGAGGAGCAAAACTTTTTACCTTTAAAATGTCGAATGTGCTGTCGTTCACGGGTTTTACTTGTTTTGTCTCAATTCCATTTACAACAAAATGTAGCAGATTATCAATTTGTTTTTGTATGAATGAACTTTTATTTGTAACATTGTTTCTGTGGGCTTGATCTTTGCCTGCACAATTTGGTTGTTGGTAGCTTGTTGCATGCTAAAGATATTGTGATGACACAGGAAACAGTCAGGGTAAAACTCACAGGAATGCAATAGGCCCATAGCCAAGTTTGTACCAGGCTTTTTGTTTTAGATTTTGTTTTAAGTCAGTTAAGTGTGTTGGCGAATTGCTGCGATTGGCATGAACTACCCATGTCAGAAGAGATCAATTGCTCGTGGATCTGAATCCACTGGTACACTCAAAGCTATCACATATATTTATTTATTGCAGGCAGTCTTTGCCATTCTTTACTTACCTTACCTTACTTTACAGGAGCCTTATTAACGCGTTGGATGGTTGGACATTTCAATCCATCTGCATTTCTTTGTTCCCAGGATATTGATTGTTTTCCTGCAATTTTACTAACTGAACTTCTTTTTCAGATCTCATGAGTTGCTGGAGAGAATGGTTTCGATATTATTTGATGCATTTTCATAGCAAAACTAGTACTCATTTGAAATGCATAATCTCATTATTGGCAGGAGTTAAAATAATTTAAAGCATCCATTTTCTTATTGGTTAAAGTAACCAGTTTAAATTGTTTGCAAAACAGTTTAATTGCTTGACTTTTTCAGTTCAAGACTGCTATACTGTGCTGAGCAAGGATTGTGCATGTTTATCTTGTTTTCTTGCATCTCATATTTATGTTGCTTGCTTTGTTCACCATGAGAAAAGCCATGCAGGTGTAATCATGAAGAATTGAAGATGAAGCATGTATATGAAGCCATACTTCAATGCAAGTGATGACTTTATTTTGTAATGATCTCTTTGATGGGGATCTGCTGTAAGCTTACATTAAGCTCACATGTATTATCCTATGGATTCTGCCATGGAATATGATGTCCTGTGAAAGACTATTGTTCTGAATGTTTACATTGGAAAATACTTGTAAAGACAACCAGTAACTTTGGTAAACAAGTTTTTTTTCTCTGCACATTGCATTGTAATCTGTATCTGACATTCTCTAATCCGTTTCCACCATGTGGAAGTGTTCTCCTGTGCAATTACTTTCAATACATTTTTACCAACTGACCGAGTATTGTGATTGATATACTTAGACTGCTTTATCGGTGAATTAATCTGATGAACTTCACACAGGTGAAGGATAATATACTCCAAATTATTAGCCCGTCCGCCCGCACAGCAGGAGACAGGGTTGTGCGTGTTTGCGTGTGCACACACGTCTAAGACATAGCCGTTTTACCACTTGAGCTTTTGTCATCAAATTTTCAACACCTTTAAAATGTCCTGTATACCTACGTCTACCTTGGAAAGGCAAAGTGTCTCAAGGGTTTGAAAACCAAATCATACATTGTCCCTTTCTTACTATGCTGTTCAACCACGAGTGATTTAAACCACCCTCCGGTTGCTTCTGTAAGTTCAAAAAGATTGAAGGATCGTATTGAACAACACGTCCCTTTGGGGATCAGACGGGTTCAGTCAACCGAACAGAGACGACCAACTCTGGCTTGTAAGAATGTACATAGTGCAACGAATATTCCCTGTGCCTCTGCAATTGGTCACCATTTACTGAATAATCCTCAGTGTGCAGAGCAATATCGTATTGGTTGGTTTAAAATCCTGAGTAGATGACACAGTTTAGCTCACTGTCGTGCAATGGAGGCCACATTCATCAGGTCAACCAACCCAATTCTTTGTAAACAGAAATAATTTGACTGAACTTCATATCTATTTTGACTATGATGGCTTGACTGTGAGACAACTGTACCACAGTCGACGTTGAATCATCATGAACCCCACCCCTTGCCCCCATACAAGCCCTCAACTAATGAGCATAACGTTTCTGCTGTTTTTTTGGTGATTCATCATTGCCTTATTATTCATGATGCTTTGTAGTTCCACCAATCAGGTAATCCTGTCCTTTTCTTTCTCTCAACCAATCAACGTTAAGGACATTACATTGTAACTTTATAAACTCGAAGTGCACTCGGTGGAGCGCTTACCTCTGCCCCATAATGCCTGATCCACAAGAACGTTTCGGGCCCATTACATTTTTTAAATATCATGCTATACAGTACTATATCGTTTGTGGCCCTATCAATGATGAAGAATCACTTAAAAATTAAATAATTCTCATATCCAGATCTGGATTCGGATCTTCACCAAAATCTAATCAGTTCGTCCTTGTCACACACCCAACATGTCCACAAAATTCATCCGGATCCGTCCTCAACTTTTTGAGATATCATGCAGTCAATTTTAGCCCCATCTCTCAATGGTGAAGAATCAGTTCGAAATTAAATAATTATTGTATCCAGAACTGGATTCGGATCTTCACCAAAATTTAGCTTTGCTCTCCTTGGCCGATCACCTACACAAACAAAAAATTTCAAATTTTTTTCGCCGAGTAAAAATCACTCATAGAGTGACAACTTGATGAAACGGCACGGAACGCCGTAGAGAACATACCTCCGACAGGCTGAACAGTTTACATTTTGTATCCCACTTATAAGTCTGATCTGAATCGGGACCTTAACCAAAATCGAATCTGCTTGTTCTTGTCACCCAACCATCTCTTCCACCTCGTTTTGTCACAAGTCATCCACAACTTTTATAGATAACATGCTGTACATAGTTTTTGTCCCATCTCTCAATGGTGAAGAATCACCTAAAAATTTATTGAACCCGGTTCCGGATTCAGATTTTCACAAAAATCAAAAGAATTCGTCCTTGTCATACACGCAACCTGTCCACCAAGTTTTGTGTGAATCCATCCATAACCTTTTGAGATATTGTGCTATATATAGTTTTTTGACTCGATCTCTCAATGGTGAAGAATCACTTACAAGATTCTCAGATCCGGATCCGGTCACCTCCACACACAAATAAATAAATAACGATTGCTTGAAAACTGGCCAAAAATCGTGTGAAAATCAGACAGACAGACACTACAGACCAACAAACTTGGCAAAAAAAAAAAATTCAAATTTTTTTGCCAAGTGACAGACAGAAAGGAGGTGAAAACATAACCTCCTTCACCTTCGGTGACAGAGGTAATGAGAGTTTGGTGCTTCTTCGTCATCTGCTTGCGGTTTTATCCCGAGGAGTGCAAGTCGAAAAGCTTTGATAATGTCTGTTTTATTGAAATACATATTTAAATTTTGTTGTACTCATCGAATGTTTTTTTTTCTTTTTGTAAAATTTTGTCCCTGATCCTATTTATTGGAGACTGCGACACTGATAAACCTGAAACTTCACAGGATTGTTTCAAGTAGTCATATCTTGTGCATTTCCTTCAATGAACCTGATTGAATGAAAATCTTGGTGACCATTTTGGATTTATGAATTTTTTTTTTTCAAATATCTTTTGAAGATCTCCAGAATCATTGAACCACTCTGTATGAAACTTTAAAAACATCATTGATGGACGAAAGAGGGTTGCAGTTTGCGAATAAATATCTCTAAAATAAATTGGCCGGCACGGAGCAATCAAAAGTGGGAATTTTGTGATGTCAGGAAATTAATTGATATTAAAGTGTAACTTTAATTTAAACTACAAAGCGCCAAAGGTAGCTTGGGAAAACGTTGGGAACTTCAATTTAGTTACACACCTATGTCGCGAACCTAAATCGCCTGTGCCTGCTGGCAATTTGTTTGTGCACGGACGAGTAACTGATCCCCAACCACAGCAATGATAACACTTAGTATAAATTTTAATCGAGAAACAAGAGAAGGGAGCAAAGAAACGCAACAACTGTTACAGACACAAATTGCGAAGAAGAGGACATCCAGATCAGAATATAAATCTCGCTGGAGCTTGACACTTGTTTGCTTCAATGATAATTGAATTACGTTGGAGGGCAAATCCGTGGCTCAAATCATGGCAACATTGATTGAAAAATAATGGATTTAATAAGTCATCAAATGGGATAACCCCTCCTTACCACTCCCATCTTTCTTCTCATCCTGCCTCGCCCTTTTCGCATCTCTCCACTATCATCCTCTATACCAACAGCTCCTCCTCTGGTGTGCCAATCTGTGTGGTTTTCAAACATCTGCGGGCACTGTTCCAACCTGTCACATCTCACTCTCTCTCAATCAGT
Organism: Eptatretus burgeri; assembly: GCF_056783735.1. NCBI lineage: Eukaryota > Metazoa > Chordata > Myxini > Myxiniformes > Myxinidae > Eptatretus > Eptatretus burgeri. The sequence goes on along the minus strand of NC_140968.1, from coordinate 1,073,680 downwards.
AAACTCCTCAACATCTCCATCATGCTCTTTCTTTCCTCTCATCCTCTCATCACCCCCTCAAATCTTGTTCCTCCCCCCACCCAGCCAATCCCTTCTTGTTCCTCCCCCCGTTCACTCCCATCTTCACCATACCACTACTCAGTCTCATCCTTACTCTCTCCACACCCTATCCCTCCTCTCTCATGGCCATGCCTTCTCTTATCGCCTCCGCTCCCTCTCAAGGCTTCCATCTCACCCCTCCCTCTCAAATATGCTGCTACTTCCCTCCTCAAAGCAAACTTTGCTCTCTTCCCCTCCAAGCTCCCCTCTCACCTTTCTCCGAAGCTCCCCCCTCACCCTTCTCCCTCAAGTCTACCCCATCACCCCTCTCATTCAAATCTCTCCACTCACTATCCCTTTTCAAAGTTGTCTCCACTTCACATCCACAAAGCTTCCTCCTTCCCACACCCTCTCTCTCTCTCCTAACTCATTTCTCCACCTCCCATCTACTTCCAACTGCCCCCTCTTGTATTACTCCCCATTGTACCTCATCCCATCACCACCTTGCCTTTTGTTCCCCTTCCCCTCACCCAGCCCTCTCCCCGAGCTCTTCTAATTCGTACACACTGCCAGCACCTCTCCCTACCTTCTCCCTCCCCCTCTCCTCATTTTACATAAAAAATGCAAAAAAAAATTTTTAATGATGTTTTTTTGTAGTTTTTGTAATTTTTTTCAACATGGAGGGGGAATGGGCTTGGTTAAAAACACACAACCACACAACACCCCTTGACGAGATCCCCACCAACAGGACTACGTACACATGCACACAATAACCCATCAATGCTCAAACTATCGAAAAGTCCTGTCAACATCCCCATACCTCCCCCCATCTCAATAACGTCCAGGTACCTCTCTACTTTTAATTTAAACTTATCTCCTGTTTCTGCTGCCACTACCTTCCCAGGGAGACCATTCCATGCATTAACTACTCTCTGAGTGAAAGTCTCCTACCTTGCGAACGTCTCAACTCTCCTCTTCTTTACTCTCAGGCTATGGTCCCTGGTCCTATCACTGTCTACTCTGTTGAACAATTAATCTGGACTTATTTTATCTCTACCTTTCATTGTCTTAAACATCTCTATCATATCTCATCGTAACCACCTCCTTTCTAGTGTATAAAGTCCTGCCTCCTTCAACCGCTCCTCATAGCTGAGTCTAGCTCGGCCCAGAATCAATCCAGTAACCCTACACCGAACCGTCTCTATTGCATCTCTGTCCTTCCTGAGTTGTGGTGACCAATACTACACAATAGTCTAGATGTGGCCCTCACTAAATTCTTGTACAATGATAACACCTCCTCTTTTGATATGTAATTGATCCCCCTCCAAATATTCCATAAAACCCTGTTTGCCTTACCTATAGATACCTGGCTACCTGCTTACATCCCGTATCTATTACCACCCCCAGATCCTTATCCTGTGTGACAAGCTCCAAAATTACCCCTTACATCCTGTAATCTTTATTTTCATTGTTCTTTCCCATCCCCAACACCTTACACTTGCTCAGGTTAAATGACATCTGCCAATATTTTGCCCAATCTATACAAGTATCAATACTTTCCTGAATCTGATCAACACCCACTCTGATATCCACCTTACCTCCAAGCTTTGTGTCATCTGCAAATTTGGAAAGCTTACTCCTTACCCCATTATTCAAATTATTGATGTAAATAATGAATAGTAATGGTCCGAGTACTGATCCCTGAGGTACCCCGCAACTTACATCCTCCCAGCAAGACATCCTCCCACTCACAGCCACTCTTTGCTTCCAACCACGAAGCCAGTTTACAATCCAATTATCTACCGGACCAGCTACTCCACAAGCCCTCACCTTGGCTAACAACCTCCGATGTGGTACCTTATCAAATACCTTCTTAAAGTCTAGATATACTATGTCCGCTACCTTTCCCTCATCCACCCAATCAGACACTGCTTCGTAGAACTCCAAAAGATTTGTCAAACAGGAACTACCTTTGGTAAACCCATGCTGACTCCCTTTAATTAGTTTGTATTTGTTTAAACAGTTCCTCATCTGGTCCTTAATTAATGTCTCCAACACCTTCCCCACAACTGAAGTCAAACTAACAGGTCTATAGTTTCCCAATTCTTCTCTGGATCCTTTCTTAAATAATGTTGTTACATTTTCTACTCTCCAATCCTCTGGTACCTGTCTTGACTCGAGTGAGCGATTGAAAATATCCGTTAACTTCTCGCTTACCTGCTCAGCCACCTCCATCTGTACTCTCAGGTGCAGATTATCTGGACCCGGAACCATATCTACTCTTAGATTATCTAGCTGTTCCTTTACTTCCTCCACTCCAACCTGGATCTTCTGTAATTCGATTTGGATAATGGGGTAAAGAGTAAGCTTTCCAAATTTGCAGATGACACAAAGCTTGGAGGTAAGGTGGATATCAGAGGCGGTGGTGATCAGATACAGGAAAGTATTGATAATTGTACAGATTGGCAGGTGTAGTTTAACCTGAGCAAGTGTAAAGAGTTGGGGATTGTAAAGAACAATGAAAATAGAGATTACAGGATGTAAGGGGTAATTTTGGAGCGTGTCACACAGGAGAAGGATCTGGGGGTGGTAATAGATACGGGAGGTTAGCATGTAGCACAGGGCCAGGTATCTATAGGTAAAGCAAACAGGGTTTTATGTAGTATTCGGAGGGGGATCAATTACATATCAAAAGAGGAGGTGTTAAGATTGTACAGGAATTTAGTGAGGGCCACATCTACAATATTGTGTCGTGTTGGTCACCACAACTCAGGAAGGACAGAGATGCAATAGAGAGGGTTCGGTGTAGGGTTACTGGATTGATTCTGGGCCTAGCTCGACTCAGCTATGAGGAGCGGCTGAAGGAGACGGCTTTATACACTAGAAAGGAGGCGGTAACGATGAGATATGATAGAGATGTTTAAGATAATGAAAGGAAGAGATAAAATAAGTGAAGATGAATTATTCAACAGAGTAGACAGTGAAAGGACCAGGGGCCACATCCTGAGAGTGAATAAGAGGAGAGTTAAGACGGTAGTGAGGTAGGGAACTTTCACTTATAGAGTAGTTAATGCATGGAATGGTCTCCCTGGGAAGGTCGTGGAAGCAGAAACAGGAGATAAGTTTAAATTAGAATTAGATCAGTACCTGGAGGGTAGGGAGATAGAAGGGTATGGGGATGTTGATAAAACTTTTAGGTAGTTTGAGTATTGATGGGTGATTGTGTATGGAGTGTTGTTTGTGGGGGTCTTGTCAAGGGGGGTTGTGTGGTTCATGTGTGTTTTTAACCAAGTCCATGCCCCCTCCCCTGAGGGGAAGAAAGAGGGGGGGGGGACCTACAGAAAATACAAAAAAAACCATCCCAAAACAAACAAACAAAAATATATAATTTCATTAATTAAAATCATTTTTTGCATTTTCTTCCTTGGATCTTGTGTAAGGTATTCGATGGGTTGGTGTGGTGTTCACGCAGATATGATGGGCTGAATGGCCTTCACCTGTGTTGGATTTCCTTGTTATTCCTTGTAAAAGCCCTTCCTCACCTCCTTGATGAATACTCTCAGCTATTGGCAATTATCCTGACTGTTCTTGTGTAAAAGTTGAAGAAAAATACCTGTTTAATAAGCCTGCCATCTCACTTTCATCATTAACCACTCTCCCAGTACTATTCCTAAATAGTCCTTTGTGTCTTGTTGGTCTTTGGGGTCTTTTAGGTATTTAAGGGTCTTCAGGGTCTTCATCTTTTGTGTCTTTTGTATCTTTGGGGTCTTTTCAGTTTCCAAGGTGTTTTGGGTCTTCTGGGTCTTGGGAGTCTTTTTGGTTTTTTGGGGTCTTCGGGGTATTTTCAGATTTTTGAGTCTTCTGAGGCTTTTGGATCTTCGGGGTCTTTGGGGCAGTTTTGGGTATTTGGGGTCTTGTTGGTCTTTTTGGTCTTCGGGGTCTTTTGGGGTGTTCAGGATTTTTGGGGTATTTGAGGTCTATTGCGTCTTCGAAGTCTTTTTGGTCTTCAGGACCTTTTGGGACTTGTTTTTTTGGTGTATTTGGGTTATTTTAGGTCTTTGGGGTCTTTCAGGGTCTTCTGTGTCTTTTGGGTCTTTTTGGTCTTTGTGTTTTTGGGGTCTTTAAGGGTCTTCTGGGTCTTTTTGGTCTTCTTTGTGTTTTTGGGGTCTTTAAGGGTCGTCTGGGTCTTTTTGATATTTCAGGTCTTTTGCGTCTTCAGGGTCTTTGGGGTATTTTGAGTCTTTGGGGTCTTTTGGGTCTGAGCGGTCATTTAGGTCCTCAAGGTACTTTGTGTCTTCAGGGTCGTTTTGGTCTTTTTGGTCCTCAGGGTCATTTAGGTCTTCAGCTCAGGGTCGTTTGGGTCCTCCGGGTACTTTATATTTCGTATTTTAGGTTACATTAATGTGTGATGCCAGGTCAGCTGTTCAACCAATGGGTGAAGAGCAGATATACATACATACAGACATATGTACATAACTACATACGTACATAACTGCATACATACATAACTACATACATAACCACATACATACATACATACATAACTACATACATAACTACGTACATAACTACATAAATACATACATACAAACATACATACATAACTACATACATACATAACTACATACATAACCACATACATACATACATACAGAACTAAGTACGTAACTACATACATAACTACATACATAACTACGTACATAACTACATAAATACATACATACATACATAACGACATACATACATAACTACATACATACATGCATAACTACATACATACATAACTACATATATACATAACTACATACATACATACATAACTACACACATACATACATAACCACATACATAACTACATACATACATAACTACACACATACATACATTACCACATACATACATAACTACATACATACATAACTACACACATACATACATAACCACATACATAACTACATACATACATAACTACACACATACATAACCACATACATACATAACTACATACATACATAACTACATACATACATAACTACACACATACATAACTACATACATACATAACTACATACATACATAACTACATATATACATAACTACATACATACATAACTACACACATACATAACTACATACATACATAACTACATATATACATAACTACATACATACATAACTACACACATACATACATAACCACATACATAACTACATACATACATAACTACACACATACATACATAACCACATACATAACTACACACATACATAACTACATACATACATAACTACATACATACATAACTACATACATACATAACTACACACATACATACATAACCACATACATAACTACATACATACATAACTACACACATACATACATAACCACATACATAACTACATACATACATAACTACACACATACATACATTACCACATACATACATAACTACACACATACATACATAACCACATACATACATAACTACATACATACATAACCACATACATACATAACCACATACATACATAACCACATACATACATAACTACATACATACAAAACTACATACATACATAACCACATACATACATAACTACATACATACATACATAACCACATACATACATAACCACATACATACATAACTACATACATACATACATAACCACATACATACATAACCACATACATACATAACCACATACATACATAACTACATACATACATACATAACCACATACATACATAACTACATACATACATAACCACATACATACATGACCACATACATACATAACTACATACATACATACATACATAACCACATACATACATAACTACAAACATACATACATAACCACATACATACATAACTACATACATACTGTTTCGTCTGAGGGGGGGGGGGGTTTGCATTCAAAGGGTAATTAGGATGTTTAATTAGGTATGCCATGCTGTTCGAGTTGTACCAGGATCTCCATGTAATAAGTAGCAATTCAGTGGTGATAAGTTGTCTAGTAAATGTCCATTTCTTCAAGGGGGGAATGTTAATTGTCACGTAATTAGATAGGGATACGGGATAGGGTAAGTGTGTCTGCGTAAACCCTTTTAGTATTCCCTGGAGGCTTGCCGTGACGTAATAGGACAGTGCTGCGGATGGCTCCGCCCCGTGATCACGATTGGCGGAAGGCGACGGCGGAGGGCCAATAAAAACGGCTCGATTGGAAGTGACGAGGACTCGAGGATAAAAAGGTTCTGTTCGGGGAAAAGAAGAAAAAGAAGAAGATTGATTAAAAAGAAACCGTCTTATCGAGGCTGTGGGTCTCGGACCGTGCTCTCTTATTGCGCTGGTTCGTTCCTCGATTCGTCGTGTCTCGTGGCCTTGCTGTGCCTCGTGCCTCACCTCAGTTGGCTCTGGGGTTCTGCTGGCTCGGAGTATGGGGCCGAACGGCGGGCGGACCTGCCTCCATCTCCTACTCGCATCTTGGCGCCAGAACTGGCTCCCTGGCGGCTGTGAGCGGACTTGGGCCGACACCAGGAGGTCAACAGCACCACGGTGTCTCCTGCCCCTGACGAGCACAACGCCAGCTCGTCCGACGCCAATCCAGGGACTGTTGCGTTTACACCACGGGCCAGCCTGACCACCAGGACCAGCTACTGTGTGTGTGTGTGTGTGTGTGTGTGTGTGTGTGTGTGTGTGTGTGTGTGTGTGTGTGTGTGTGTGTGTGTGTGTGTGTGTGTGTGTGTGTGTGTGTGTGTGTGTGTGTGTGTGTACCTGGTGCCTTAGAGGGTTTGAGATTTGTTTATCCATTGGAATTGTTTGTGTTTTCCCCACCCCCGAACCCACACCACCATCCCGTCGAATCGTCCCGGATCCCTCCTCTTGCCGAGTCTTGTTATTATTTCTGGTTAGAGAAATAAACATTATTAACTCAGTGAAAAGCGACTTGTGCCACCTTCCTCGTCCCGTTTGCTGTAGAGCGATTAAAACCGCCATCTTTGGGTTATAAAAAATAAACCGCCTCCATCGTTTCGGCTCATTCGACGTTGGCGGGACTGTTCAAGTCCTTTGGACGTCACAATACATACATAACCACATACATACATAACTACACACACACATACATAACTACATACATACATAACTACATACATACATACATAACTAAATACATAACTACATACATACAAAACTACATACATACATAACCACATACATACATACATAACTACATACATACATAGCTACATACATACATAACTACATACATAACTACATACATACAAAACTACATACATACATAACCACATACATACATACATAACTACATACATACATACATACATACATAACTACATACATACATAACTACATACATACATAACTACATACATACATAACCACATACATACATACATAACTACATACATAACTACATACATACATACATAACTACATACATACAAAACTACATACATACATAACCACATACATACATACATAACTACATACATACATACATACATACATAACTACATACATACATAACTACATACATACATAACTACATACATACATAACTACATACATACATAACTACATACATACATACATAACTACATACATACATAACTACATACATAACTACATACATACATAACTACATACATACATAACTGCATACATACATACATACATACATAACTACAAACATACAAAACTACACACATACATACATAACCACATACATACATACATAACTACACACATACATACATAACTACATACATACATAACTACATACATACATACATACATAACTACATACATAACTACATACATAACTACATACATACAAAACTACATACATACATAACCACACACATACATACATAACTACATACATACATACATAACTACACACATACATACATAACCACACACATACATACATAACTACATACATACATACATAACTACACACATACATGCATAACTACAAACATACAAAACTACACACATACATACATAACCACATACATACATAACTACATACATACAAAACTACATACATAACCACATACATATTTAACTGCATACATACATACATAACCACATACATACATAACCACATACATACATAACCACATACATAACTACACACATACATACATAACCACATACATACATACAAAACGACATACATACATAACCACATACATACATAACTATGTACATAACCACATACATACATAACCACATACATACGAAACTACATACATACATATTATTAATTATGTAACCTCCAGTACACAAACACCACACAAAATACACTTTTTTTTTTGTCCGGGTGCGGGTCTGCAATATCTGCTTGCTCTTTTTCTTGCTGTGTTTGTCATGTTTGCTGGCAATGTGTTTGTCATCTTTGATTGCATTGTTGTGTGTGTGTCATGTTTGATGGCATTGTTTTCTATTGTCATCTATGATGGCATCCTTGAAACTTCTTTATTGGTACAATGCGTATTCAGTGACGTATAGAGTCCCTGTGCTCCAAAGTAAGTGGGCAAAAAACATTGTTTTGCAGAAGGGAGTCCAGAGCACGTTAATGATTATAGTGACAGCTTGTTGTGTGATGAGTCATCTATTTGCCTGACCCTTGTTTGTTGGAAGAAATAGATCACAAAACGCCACATCAAGTTTCCTCTTCCACACTTGTGGAGTCGTGGCTGGCTTTTCCAAGAACCTCTTCTCCTGCAGGTTTATCATTGAATCGATCAAACCTATTGTTAACCGATATCTGTTTGGACTGTGTTTAGATCTGAAGTTTATCATTGAATCGATCAAACCTATTGTTACCCGATATCTGTTTGGACTGTGTTTAGATCTGAAGTTTATCATTGAATCGATCAAGTCTATTGTTAACCGATATCTGTTTGGACTGTGTTTAGATCTGAAGTTTATCATTGAATCGATCAAACCTATTGTTAACCGATATCTGTTTGGAATGTGTTTACATTTGAAGTTTATCATTGAATCGATCAAACCTATCGTTAACCGATATCTGTTTGGAATGTGTTTAGATCTGAAGTTTATCATTTAATCAATCAAGACCATTGTTAACCAATATCTGTTTGGAATGTGTTTAGATCTGAAGTTTATCATTGAATCGATCAAGTCTATTGTTAACCGATATCTGTTTGGACTGTGTTTAGATCTGAAGTTTATCATTGAATCGATCAAACCTATTGTTAACCGATATCTGTTTGGACTGTGTTTAGATCTGAAGTTTATCATTGAATCAATCAAGTCTATTGTTAACCCATATCTGTTTGGACTGTGTTTAGATCTGAAGTTTATCATTGAATCAATCAAGTCTATTGTTAACCGATATTTCTTTGGACTGTGTTTACATCTGAGGTTTATCATTGAATCGATCAAACCTATTGTTAACCGATATCTGTTTGGACTGTGTTTACATCTGAAGTTTATCATTGAATCGATCAAGTATATTGTTAATCCATATCTGTTTGGAATGTGTATGCATCTGAAGTTTATCATTGAATCAATCAAGTCTATTGTTAACCCATATCTGTTTGGACTGTGTTTACATCTCAAGTTTATCATTGAATCGATCAAACCTATTGTTAACCGATATCTGTTTGGAATGTGTTTACATCTGAAGTTTATCATTAAATCAATCAAGTCCATTGTTAACCCATATCTGTTTGGAACGTGTTTAGATCTGAAGTTTATCATTGAATCAATCAAGTCTATTGTTAACCCATATCTGTTTGGACTGTGTTTAGATCTGAAGTTTATCATTGAATCAATCAAGTCTATTGTTAACCGATATTTGTTTGGACTGTGTTTACATCTGAGGTTTATCATTGAATCGATCAAACCTATTGTTAACCCATATCTGTTTGGAATGTGTTTACATCTGAAGTTTATCATTGAATCGATCAAGTACATTGTTAACCGATATCTGTTTGGAATGTGTATGCATCTGAAGTTTATCATTGAATCAATCAAGTCTATTGTTAACCCATATCTGTTTGGACTGTGTTTACATCTCAAGTTTATCATTGAATCGATCAAACCTATTGTTAACCGATATCTGTTTGGAATGTGTTTACATCTGAAGTTTATCATTAAATCAATCAAGTCCATTGTTAACCCATATCTGTTTGGACTGTGTTTACATCTCAAGTTTATCATTGAATCGATCAAGTCTATTGTTAACCCATATCTGTTTGGAATGTGTTTACATCTGAAGTTTATCATTGAATCGATCAAGTCTATTGTTAACCCATATCTGTTTGGACTGTGTTTACATCTGAAGTTTATCATTGAATCAATCAAGTCTATTGTTAACCCATATCTGTTTGGACTGTGTTTAGATCTGAAGTTTATCATTGAATCGATCAAACCTATTGTTAACCGATATCTGTTTGGACTGTGTTTACATCTGAAGTTTATCATTGAATCGATCAAACCTATTGTTAACCGATATTTGTTTGGACTGTGTTTACATCTGAAGTTTATCATTGAATCGATCAAACCTATTGTTAACCGATATCTGTTTGGAATGTGTTTAGATCTGAAGTTTATCATGGAATCAATCAAGTCCATTGTTAACCCATATCTGTTTGGACTGTGTTTACATCTCAAGTTTATCATTGAATCGATCAAGTCTATTGTTAACCGATATCTGTTTGGAATGTGTTAAGATCTGAAGTTTATCATTGAATCAATCAAGTCTATTGTTAACCGATATCTGTTTCGACTGTGTTAAGATCTGAAGTTTATCATTGAACCAATCAAGTCTATTGTTTACCGATATCTGTTTGGACTGTGTTTACATCTGAAGTTTATCATTGAATCGATCAAACCTATTGTTAACCGATATCTGTTTGGACTGTGTTTACATCTGAAGTTTATCATTGAATCAATCAAGTCTATTGTTAACCCGTATCTGTTTGGACTGTGTTTACATCTGAGGTTTATCATTGAATCGATCAAACCTATTGTTAACCGATATCTGTTTGGACTGTGTTTACATCTGAAGTTTATCATTGAATCGATCAAACCTATTGTTAACCGATATCTGTTTGGACTGTGTTTACATCTGAAGTTTATCATTGAATCAATCAAGTCTATTGTTAACCGATATCTGTTTGGACTGTGTTTACATCTGAAGTTTATCATTGAATCTATCAAGTCCATTGTTCACCGATATCTGTTTGGAATGTGTTTCGATCTGAAGTTTATCATTGAATCAATCAAGTCTATTGTTAACCGATATCTGTTTCGACTGTGTTAAGATCTGAAGTTTATCATTGAACCAATCAAGTCTATTGTTTACCGATATCTGTTTGGACTGTGTTTACATCTGAAGTTTATCATTGAATCGATCAAACCTATTGTTAACCGATATCTGTTTGGACTGTGTTTACATCTGAAGTTTATCATTGAATCAATCAAGTCTATTGTTAACCGATATCTGTTTGGACTGTGTTTAGATCTGAAGTTTATCATTGAATCGATCAAACCTATTGTTAACCGATATCTGTTTGGAATGTGTTTACATCTGAAGTTTATCATTGAATCGATCAAACCTATTGTTAACCGATATCTGTTTGGACTGTGTTTAGATCTGAAGTTTATCATTGAATCAATCAAGTCTATTGTTCACCGATATCTGTTTGGAATGTGTTTCGATCTGAAGTTTATCATTGAATCGATCAAACCTATTGTTAACAGATATCTGTTTGGACTGTGTTTAGATCTGAAGTTTATCATTGAATCGATCAAGTCTATTGTTAACCCATATCTGTTTGGACTGTGTTTACATCTGAAGTTTATCATTGAATCAATCAAGTCTATTGTTAACCCATATCTGTTTGGACTGTGTTTAGATCTGAAGTTTATCATTGAATCGATCAAACCTATTGTTAACCGATATCTGTTTGGAATGTGTTTAGATCTGAAGTTTATCATTGAATCGATCAAACCTATTGTTAACCGATATCTGTTTGGAATGTGTTTACATTTGAAGTTTATCATTGAATCGATCAAACCTATCGTTAACCGATATCTGTTTGGAATGTGTTTAGATCTGAAGTTTATCATTTAATCAATCAAGACCATTGTTAACCAATATCTGTTTGGAATGTGTTTAGATCTGAAGTTTATCATTGAATCGATCAAGTCTATTGTTACCCGATATCTGTTTGGACTGTGTTTAGATCTGAAGTTTATCATTGAATCAATCAAGTCTATTGTTAACCGATATCTGTTTGTAATGTGTTTCGATCTGAAGTTTATTATTGAATCGATCAAACCTATTGATAACCGATATCTGTTTGGACTGTGTTTAGATCTGAAGTTTATCATTTTATCAATCAAGTCCATTGTTAACCGATATCTGTTTGGACTGTGTTTAGATCTGAAGTTTATCATTGAATCGATCAAACCTATTGTTAACCGATATCTGTTTGGAATGTGTTTAGATCTGAAGTTTATCATTGAATCAATCATGTCTATTGTTAACCCATATCTGTTTGGACTGTGTTTACATCTGAAGTTTATCATTGAATCAATCAAGTCTATTGTTAACCGATATCTGTTTGGACTGTGTTTAGATCTGAAGTTTATCATTGAATCAATCAAGTCTATTGTTAACCCATATCTGTTTGGACTGTGTTTAGATCTGAAGTTTATCATTGAATCGATCAAACCTATTGTTAACAGATATCTGTTTGGAATGTGTTTAGATCTGAAGTTTATCATTGAATCAATCAAGTATATTGTTAACCCATATCTGTTTGGAATGTGTTTAGATCTGAAGTTTATCATTGAATCGATCAAACCTATTGTTAACCGATATCTGTTTGGACTGTGTTTACATCTGAAGTTTATCATTGAATCGATCAAGTCTATTGTTAACCCATATCTGTTTGGAATGTGTTTAGATCTGAAGTTTATCATTGAATCAATCAAGTCCATTGTTAACCCATATCTGTTTGGAATGTGTTTAGATCTGAAGTTTATCATTGAATCGATCAAACCTATTGTTAACCGATATCTGTTTGGAATGTGTTTAGATCTGAAGTTTATCATTGAATCGATCAAACCTATTGTTAACCGATATCTGTTTGGAATGTGTTTACATCTGAAGTTTATCATTTAATCAATCAAGACCATTGTTAACCAATATCTGTTTGGAATGTGTTTAGATCTGAAGTTTATCATTGAATCGATCAAGTCTATTGTTACCCGATATCTGTTTGGACTGTGTTTAGATCTGAAGTTTATCATTGAATCAATCAAGTCTATTGTTAACCGATATCTGTTTGTAATGTGTTTCGATCTGAAGTTTATTATTGAATCGATCAAACCTATTGATAACCGATATCTGTTTGGACTGTGTTTAGATCTGAAGTTTATCATTTTATCAATCAAGTCCATTGTTATCCGATATCTGTTTGGACTGTGTTTAGATCTGAAGTTTATCATTGAATCGATCAAACCTATTGTTAACCGATATCTGTTTGGACTGTGTTTACATCTGAAGTTTATCATTGAATCAATCATGTCTATTGTTAACCCATATCTGTTTGGACTGTGTTTACATCTGAAGTTTATCATTGAATCAATCAAGTCCATTGTTATCCGATATCTGTTTGGAATGTGTTTAGATCTGAAGTTTATCATTGAATCGATCAAGTCTATTGTTACCCGATATCTGTTTGGACTGTGTTTAGATCTGAAGTTTATCATTGAATCAATCAAGTCTATTGTTAACCGATATCTGTTTGTAATGTGTTTCGATCTGAAGTTTATCATTGAATCGATCAAACCTATTGTTAACCGATATCTGTTTGGACTGTGTTTAGATCTGAAGTTTATCATTGAATCAATCAAGTCTATTGTTAACCGATATCTGTTTGGACTGTGTTTACATCTGAAGTTTATCATTGAATCAATCAAGTCTATTGTTAACCGATATCTGTTTGGACTGTGTTTAGATCTGAAGTTTATCATTGAATCGATCAAACCTATTGTTAACCGATATCTGTTTGGACTGTGTTTACATCTGAAGTTTATCATTGAATCAATCATGTCTATTGTTAACCGATATCTGTTTGGACTGTGTTTAGATCTGAAGTTTATCATTGAATCAATCAAGTCTATTGTTAACCGATATCTGTTTGGACTGTGTTTAGATCTGAAGTTTATCATTTAATCAATCAAGACCATTGTTAACCAATATCTGTTTGGAATGTGTTTAGATCTGAAGTTTATCATTGAATCGATCAAGTCTATTGTTACCCGATATCTGTTTGGACTGTGTTTAGATCTGAAGTTTATCATTGAATCAATCAAGTCTATTGTTAACCGATATCTGTTTGTAATGTGTTTCGATCTGAAGTTTATTATTGAATCGATCAAACCTATTGATAACCGATATCTGTTTGGACTGTGTTTAGATCTGAAGTTTATCATTTTATCAATCAAGTCCATTGTTAACCGATATCTGTTTGGACTGTGTTTAGATCTGAAGTTTATCATTGAATCGATCAAACCTATTGTTAACCGATATCTGTTTGGACTGTGTTTACATCTGAAGTTTATCATTGAATCAATCATGTCTATTGTTAACCCATATCTGTTTGGACTGTGTTTACATCTGAAGTTTATCATTGAATCAATCAAGTCTATTGTTAACCGATATCTGTTTGGACTGTGTTTAGATCTGAAGTTTATCATTGAATCAATCAAGTCTATTGTTAACCGATATCTGTTTGGACTGTGTTTACATCTGAAGTTTATCATTGAATCGATCAAACCTATTGTTAACCGATATCTGTTTGGAATGTGTTTAGATCTGAAGTTTATCATTGAATCAATCAAGTCCATTGTTAACCCATATCTGTTTGGAATGTGTTTAGATCTGAAGTTTATCATTGAATCGATCAAACCTATTGTTAACCGATATCTGTTTGGACTGTGTTTACATCTGAAGTTTATCATTGAATCGATCAAGTCTATTGTTAACCCATATCTGTTTGGAATGTGTTTAGATCTGAAGTTTATCATTGAATCAATCAAGTCCATTGTTAACCCATATCTGTTTGGAATGTGTTTAGATCTGAAGTTTATCATTGAATCGATCAAACCTATTGTTAACCGATATCTGTTTGGAATGTGTTTTCATCTGAAGTTTATCATTGAATCGATCAAACCTATTGTTAACCGATATCTGTTTGGAATGTGTTTAGATCTGAAGTTTATCATTTAATCAATCAAGACCATTGTTAACCAATATCTGTTTGGAATGTGTTTAGATCTGAAGTTTATCATTGAATCGATCAAGTCTATTGTTACCCGATATCTGTTTGGACTGTGTTTAGATCTGAAGTTTATCATTGAATCAATCAAGTCTATTGTTAACCGATATCTGTTTGTAATGTGTTTCGATCTGAAGTTTATTATTGAATCGATCAAACCTATTGATAACCGATATCTGTTTGGACTGTGTTTAGATCTGAAGTTTATCATTTTATCAATCAAGTCCATTGTTAACCGATATCTGTTTGGACTGTGTTTAGATCTGAAGTTTATCATTGAATCGATCAAACCTATTGTTAACCGATATCTGTTTGGACTGTGTTTACATCTGAAGTTTATCATTGAATCAATCATGTCTATTGTTAACCCATATCTGTTTGGACTGTGTTTACATCTGAAGTTTATCATTGAATCAATCAAGTCCATTGTTATCCGATATCTGTTTGGAATGTGTTTAGATCTGAAGTTTATCATTGAATCGATCAAGTCTATTGTTACCCGATATCTGTTTGGACTGTGTTTAGATCTGAAGTTTATTATTGAATCAATCAAGTCTATTGTTTACCGATATCTGTTTGGACTGTGTTTACATCTGAAGTTTATCATTTTATCAATCAAGTCCATTGTTAACCCATATCTGTTTGGACTGTGTTTAGATCTGAAGTTTATCATTGAATCAATCAAGTCTATTGTTAACCGATATTTGTTTGGACTGTGTTTGCATCTGAGGTTTATCATTGAATCGATCAAACCTATTGTTAACCGATATCTGTTTGGACTGTGTTTACATCTGAAGTTTATCATTGAATCGATCAAGTATATTGTTAACCCATATCTGTTTGGAATGTGTTTACATCTGAAGTTTATCATTGAATCGATCAAGTCTATTGTTAACCGATATCTGTTTGGACTGTGTTTACATCTGAAGTTTATCATTGAATCAATCAAGTCTATTGTTAACCCATATCTGTTTGGACTGTGTTTAGATCTGAAGTTTATCATTGAATCAATCAAGTCTATTGTTAACCGATATTTCTTTGGACTGTGTTTACATCTGAGGTTTATCATTGAATCGATCAAACCTATTGTTAACCGATATCTGTTTGGACTGTGTTTACATCTGAAGTTTATCATTGAATCGATCAAGTATATTGTTAACCGATATCTGTTTGGAATGTGTATGCATCTGAAGTTTATCATTGAATCAATCAAGTCTATTGTTAACCCATATCTGTTTGGACTGTGTTTACATCTCAAGTTTATCATTGAATCGATCAAACCTATTGTTAACCGATATCTGTTTGGAATGTGTTTACATCTGAAGTTTATCATTGAATCGATCAAGTACATTGTTAACCGATATCTGTTTGGAATGTGTATGCATCTGAAGTTTATCATTGAATCAATCAAGTCTATTGTTAACCCATATCTGTTTGGACTGTGTTAAGATCTGAAGTTTATCATTGAATCGATCAAGTCTATTGTTAACCCATATCTGTTTGGACTGTGTTTACATCTGAAGTTTATCATTGAATCAATCAAGTCTATTGTTAACCCATATCTGTTTGGACTGTGTTTAGATCTGAAGTTTATCATTGAATCGATCAAACCTATTGTTAACCGATATCTGTTTGGAATGTGTTTAGATCTGAAGTTTATCATTGAATCGATCAAACCTATTGTTAACCGATATCTGTTTGGAATGTGTTTTCATCTGAAGTTTATCATTGAATCGATCAAACCTATTGTTAACCGATATCTGTTCGGAATGTGTTTAGATCTGAAGTTTATCATTGAATCGATCAAGTCTATTGTTAACCGATATCTGTTTGGACTGTGTTTAGATCTGAAGTTTATCATTGAATCGATCAAACCTATTGTTAACCGATATCTGTTTGGACTGTGTTTAGATCTGAAGTTTATCATTGAATCAATCAAGTCTATTGTTAACCCATATCTGTTTGGACTGTGTTTAGATCTGAAGTTTATCATTGAATCAATCAAGTCTATTGTTAACCGATATCTGTTTGGAATGTGTTTAGATCTGAAGTTTATCATTGAATCGATCAAGTCTATTGTTAACCGATATCTGTTTGGAATGTGTTTAGATCTGAAGTTTATCACTGAATCGATCAAGTCCATTGTTAACCGATATCTGTTTGGACTGTGTTTACATCTGAAGTTTATCATTGAATCGATCAAGTCTATTGTTCACCGATATCTGTTTGGAATGTGTTTAGATCTGAAGTTTATCATTGAATCGATCAAACCTATTGTTAACCGATATCTGTTTGGACTGTGTTTACATCTGAAGTTTATCATTGAATCAATCAAGTCTATTGTTAACCCATATCTGTTTGGACTGTGTTTAGATCTGAAGTTTATCATTGAATCGATCAAACCTATTGTTAACCGATATCTGTTTGGAATGTGTTTCGATCTGAAGTTTATCATTGAATCGATCAAACCTATTGTTAACCGATATCTGTTTGGAATGTGTTTAGATCTGAAGTTTATCATTGAATCAATCAAGTCTATTGTTAACCCATATCTGTTTGGACTGTGTTTAGATCTGAAGTTTATCATTGAATCAATCAAGTCTATTGTTAACCGATATTTCTTTGGACTGTGTTTACATCTGAGGTTTATCATTGAATCGATCAAACCTATTGTTAACCGATATCTGTTTGGACTGTGTTTACATCTGAAGTTTATCATTGAATCGATCAAGTATATTGTTAACCCATATCTGTTTGGAATGTGTTTACATCTGAAGTTTATCATTGAATCGATCAAGTATATTGTTAACCGATATCTGTTTGGACTGTGTTTACATCTCAAGTTTATCATTGAATCGATCAAACCTATTGTTAACCGATATCTGTTTGGAATGTGTTTACATCTGAAGTTTATCATTAAATCAATCAAGTCCATTGTTAACCCATATCTGTTTGGACTGTGTTTACATCTCAAGTTTATCATTGAATCGATCAAGTCTATTGTTAACCCGTATCTGTTTGGACTGTGTTAAGATCTGAAGTTTATCATTGAATCGATCAAGTCTATTGTTAACCCATATCTGTTTGGACTGTGTTTACATCTGAAGTTTATCATTGAATCAATCAAGTCTATTGTTAACCCATATCTGTTTGGACTGTGTTTAGATCTGAAGTTTATCATTGAATCGATCAAACCTATTGTTAACCGATATTTGTTTGGACTGTGTTTACATCTGAAGTTTATCATTGAATCGATCAAACCTATTGTTAACCGATATTTGTTTGGACTGTGTTTACATCTGAAGTTTATCATTGAATCGATCAAACCCATTGTTAACCGATATCTGTTTGGAATGTGTTTAGATCTGAAGTTTATCATGGAATCAATCAAGTCCATTGTTAACCCATATCTGTTTGGACTGTGTTTACATCTCAAGTTTATCATTGAATCGATCAAGTCTATTGTTAACCCATATCTGTTTGGAATGTGTTAAGATCTGAAGTTTATCATTGAACCAATCAAGTCTATTGTTTACCGATATCTGTTTGGACTGTGTTTACATCTGAAGTTTATCATTGAATCGATCAAACCTATTGTTAACCGATATCTGTTTGGACTGTGTTTACATCTGAAGTTTATCATTGAATCAATCAAGTCTATTGTTAACCGATATCTGTTTGGACTGTGTTTACATCTGAAGTTTATCATTGAATCGATCAAACCTATTGTTAACCGATATCTGTTTGGACTGTGTTTACATCTGAAGTTTATCATTGAATCAATCAAGTCTATTGTTAACCGATATCTGTTTGGACTGTGTTTACATCTGAAGTTTATCATTGAATCTATCAAGTCCATTGTTCACCGATATCTGTTTGGAATGTGTTTCGATCTGAAGTTTATCATTGAATCAATCAAGTCTATTGTTAACCGATATCTGTTTGGACTGTGTTTACATCTGAAGTTTATCATTGAATCAATCAAGTCTATTGTTAACCGATATCTGTTTGGACTGTGTTTACATCTGAGGTTTATCATTGAATCAATCAAGTCCATTGTTCACCGATATCTGTTTGGAATGTGTTTCGATCTGAAGTTTATCATTGAATCGATCAAACCTATTGTTAACAGATATCTGTTTGGAATGTGTTTAGATCTGAAGTTTATCATTGAATCAATCAAGTCCATTGTTCACCCATATCTGTTTGGAATGTGTTTACATCTGAAGTTTATCATTGAATCGATCAAGTCTATTGTTCACCCATATCTGTTTGGAATGTGTTTAGATCTGAAGTTTATCATTGAATCAATCAAGTCCATTGTTAACCGATATCTGTTTGGAATGTGTTTAGATCTGAAGTTTATCATTGAATCGATCAAACCTATTGTTAACCGATATCTGTTTGGAATGTGTTTACATCTGAAGTTTATCATTTAATCAATCAAGACCATTGTTAACCAATATCTGTTTGGAATGTGTTTACATCTGAAGTTTATCATTGAATCGATCAAGTATATTGTTAACCCATATCTGTTTGGAATGTGTATGCATCTGAAGTTTATCATTGAATCGATCAAGTCTATTGTTAACCGATATCTGTTTGGAATGTGTTTACATCTGAAGTTTATCATTAAATCAATCAAGTCCATTGTTAACCCATATCTGTTTGGAATGTGTTTACATCTCAAGTTTATCATTGAATCGATCAAGTCTATTGTTAACCCGTATCTGTTTGGACTGTGTTAAGATCTGAAGTTTATCATTGAATCGATCAAGTCTATTGTTAACCCATATCTGTTTGGACTGTGTTTACATCTGAAGTTTATCATTGAATCAATCAAGTCTATTGTTAACCCATATCTGTTTGGACTGTGTTTAGATCTGAAGTTTATCATTGAATCGATCAAACCTATTGTTAACCGATATTTGTTTGGACTGTGTTTACATCTGAAGTTTATCATTGAATCGATCAAACCTATTGTTAACCGATATTTGTTTGGACTGTGTTTACATCTGAAGTTTATCATTGAATCGATCAAACCCATTGTTAACCGATATCTGTTTGGAATGTGTTTAGATCTGAAGTTTATCATGGAATCGATCAAGTCTATTGTTAACCGATATCTGTTTGGACTGTGTTTAGATCTGAAGTTTATCATTGAATCGATCAAACCTATTGTTAACCGATATCTGTTTGGAATGTGTTTAGATCTGAAGTTTATCATTGAATCGATCAAGTCTATTGTTAACCGATATCTGTTTGGAATGTGTTTAGATCTGAAGTTTATCACTGAATCGATCAAGTCTATTGTTAACCCATATCTGTTTGGAATGTGTTTAGATCTGAAGTTTATCATTGAATCAATCAAGTCTATTGTTAACCGATATCTGTTTGGAATGTGTTTAGATTTGAAGTTTATCATTGAATCGATCAATTCTATTGTTAACCCATATCTGTTTGGAATGTGTTTAGATCTGAAGTTTATCATTGAATCAATCAAGTCTATTGTTAACCGATATCTGTTTGGACTTTGTTTACATCTGAAGTTTATCATTGAATCTCTCAAGTCTATTGTTAACCCAGATCTGTTTGGAATGTGTTTAGATCTGAAGTTGATCATTGAATCGATCAAACCTATTGTTAACCGATATCTGTTTGGACTGTGTTTACATCTGAAGTTTATCATTGAATCAATCAAGTCTATTGTTAACCCATATCTGTTTGGACTGTGTTTAGATCTGAAGTTTATCATTGAATCGATCAAACCTATTGTTAACCGATATCTGTTTGGAATGTGTTTCGATCTGAAGTTTATCATTGAATCGATCAAACCTATTGTTAACAGATATCTGTTTGGAATGTGTTTAGATCTGAAGTTTATCATTGAATCGATCAAGTCTATTGTTAACCCATATCTGTTTGGAATGTGTTTAGATCTGAAGTTTATCATTGAATCAATCAAGTCCATTGTTAACCCATATCTGTTTGGAATGTGTTTAGATCTGAAGTTTATCATTGAATCAATCAAGTCTA
Source organism: Eptatretus burgeri (assembly GCF_056783735.1). Classification (NCBI taxonomy): domain Eukaryota; kingdom Metazoa; phylum Chordata; class Myxini; order Myxiniformes; family Myxinidae; genus Eptatretus; species Eptatretus burgeri. The sequence continues at coordinate 1,052,244 of NC_140968.1, read as the reverse complement.
TTGTTAACCCGTATCTGTTTGGACTGTGTTTAGATCTAAAGTTTATCATTGAATCGATCAAACCTATTGTTAACCGATATCTGTTTGGAATGTGTTTAGATCTGAAGTTTATTCTTGAATCGATCAAACCTATTGTTGACCGATATCTGTTTGGAATGTGTTAAGATCTGAAGTTTATCATTGAATCAATCAAGTCCATTGTTAACCGATATCTGTTTGGAATGTGTTTAGATCTGAAGTTTATCATTGAATCAATCAAACCTATTGTTAACCGATATCTGTTTGGACTGTGTTTAGATCTGAAGTTTATCATTGAATCGATCAAACCTATTGTTAACCGATATCTGTTTGGAATGTGTTTACATCTGAAGTTTATCATTGAATCAATCAAACCTATTGTTAACCGATATCTGTTTGGACTGTGTTTAGATCTGAAGTTTATCATTGAATCGATCAAACCTATTGTTAACCGATATCTGTTTGGACTGTGTTTACATCTGAAGTTTATCATTGAATCAATCAAACCTATTGTTAACCGATATCTGTTTGGACTGTGTTTAGATCTGAAGTTTATCATTGAATCGATCAAACCTATTGTTAACCGATATCTGTTTGGACTGTGTTTACATCTGAAGTTTATCATTGAATCAATCAAGTCTATTGTTAACCGATATCTGTTTGGACTGTGTTTACATCTGAAGTTTATCATTGAATCGATCAAGTCCATTGTTAACCCATATCTGTTTGGACTGTGTTAACATCTGAAGTTTATCATTGAATCGATCAAGTCTATTGTTAACCGATATCTGTTTGGACTGTGCTTAGGTCTGAAGTTTATCATTGAACCAATCAAGTCCATTGTTAACCGATATCTGTTTGGAATGTGTTTAGATCTGAAGTTTATCATTGAATCAATCAAGTCCATTGTTAACCGATATCTGTTTGGAAAGTGTTTAGATCTGAAGTTTATCATTGAATCAATCAAGTCCATTGTTAACCGATATCTGTTTGGAATGTGTTTACATCTGAAGTTTATCATTGAATCAATCAAGTCTATTGTTAACCGATATCTGTTTGGAATGTGTTTAGATCTGAAGTTTATCATTGAATCAATCAAGTCCATTGTTAACCGATATCTGTTTGGACTGTGTTTACATCTGAAGTTTATCATTTAATCAATCAAACCCATTGTTAACCGATATCTGTTTGGAATGTGTTTAGATCTGAAGTTTGTCATTGAATCGATCAAGTCTATTGTTAACCGATATCTGTTTGGAATGTGTTTAGATCTGAAGTTTATCATTGAATCAATCAAGTCTATTGTTAACCGATATCTGTTTGGACTGTGTTTACATCTGAAGTTTATCATTGAATCAATCAAGTCTATTGTTAACCGATATCTGTTTGGACTGTGTTTACATCTGAAGTTTATCATTGAATCAATCAAGTCCATTGTTAACCGATATCTGTTTGGAAAGTGTTTCGATCTGAAGTTTATCATTTAATCAATCAAACCCATTGTTAACCGATATCTGTTTGGAATGTGTTTAGATCTGAAGTTTATCATTGAATCGATCAAACCTATTGTTAACCGATATCTGTTTGGAATGTGTTTACATCTGAAGTTTATCATTGAATCAATCAAGTCTATTGTTAACCGATATCTGTTTGGAATGTGTTTAGATCTGAAGTTTATCATTGAATCGATCAAGTCTATTGTTAACCGATATCTGTTTGGAATGTGTTTAGATCTGAAGTTTATCATTGAATCGATCAAGTCTATTGTTAACCGATATCTGTTTGGACTGTGTTTAGATCTGAAGTTTATCATTGAATCAATCAAGTCCATTGTTAACCGATATCTGTTTGGAATGTGTTTAGATCTGAAGTTTATCATTGAATCGATCAAACCTATTGTTAACCGATATCTGTTTGGAATGTGTTTAGATCTGAAGTTTATCATTGAATCGATCAAACCTATTGTTAACCGATATCTGTTTGGAATGTGTTTACATCTGAAGTTTATCATTGAATCAATCAAGTCCATTGTTAACCGATATCTGTTTGGACTGTGTTTAGATCTGAAGTTTATCATTGAATCGATCAAACCTATTGTTAACCCATATCTGTTTGGACTGTGTTTAGATCTGAAGTTTATCATTGAATCGATCAAGTCCATTGTTAACCGATATCTGTTTGGAATGTGTTTAGATCTGAAGTTTATCATTGAATCAATCAAGTCTATTGTTAACCGATATCTGTTTGGACTGTGTTTACATCTGAAGTTTATCATTGAATCAATCAAGTCCATTGTTAACCGATATCTGTTTGGAATGTGTTTAGATCTGAAGTTTATCATTGAATCAATCAAGTCTATTGTTAACCCATATCTGTTTGGACTGTGTTTAGGTCTGAAGTTTATCATTGAACCAATCAAGTCCATTGTTAACCGATATCTGTTTGGACTGTGTTTAGATCTGAAGTTTATCATTGAATCAATCAAGTCCATTGTTAACCGATATCTGTTTGGAAAGTGTTTCGATCTGAAGTTTATCATTTAATCAATCAAACCCATTGTTAACCGATATCTGTTTGGAATGTGTTTAGATTTGAAGTTTGTCATTGAATCGATCAAACCCATTGTTAACCGATATCTGTTTGGAAAGTGTTTAGATCTGAAGTTTATCATTTAATCAATCAAACCCATTGTTAACCGATATCTGTTTGGAATGTGTTTCGATCTGAAGTTTATCATTTAATCAATCAAACCCATTGTTAACCGATATCTGTTTGGAATGTGTTTAGGTCTGAAGTTTATCATTGAATCAATCAAGTCCATTGTTAACCGATATCTGTTTGGACTGTGTTTAGATCTGAAGTTTATCATTGAATCGATCAAACCTATTGTTAACCGATATCTGTTTGGAATGTGTTTAGATCTGAAGTTTATCATTGAATCGATCAAACCTATTGTTAACCGATATCTGTTTGGAATGTGTTTAGATCTGAAGTTTATCATTGAATCGATCAAGTCTATTGTTAACCGATATCTGTTTGGAATGTGTTTAGATTTGAAGTTTATCATTGAATCGATCAAGTCTATTGTTAACCCGTATCTGTTTGCAATGTGTTTATATCTGAAGTTTATCATTGAATCAATCAAGTCCATTGTTAACCCATATCTGTTTGGACTGTGTTTAGATCTGAAGTTTATCATTGAATCAATCAAGTCTATTTTTAACCGATATTTGTTTGGACTGTGTTTACATCTGAGGTTTATCATTGAATCGATCAAACCTATTGTTAACCGATATCTGTTTGGACTGTGTTTACATCTGAAGTTTATCATTAAATCAATCAAGTCCATTGTTAACCCATATCTGTTTGGACTGTGTTTACATCTCAAGTTTATCATTGAATCGATCAAGTCTATTGTTAACCCGTATCTGTTTGGACTGTGTTTACATCTCAAGTTTATCATTGAATCGATCAAGTCTATTGTTAACCCGTATCTGTTTGGACTGTGTTTACATCTCAAGTTTATCATTGAATCAATCAAGTCCATTGTTAACCCATATCTGTTTGGACTGTGTTTACATCTCAAGTTTATCATTGAATCGATCAAGTCTATTGTTAACCCATATCTGTTTGGACTGTGTTTACATCTCAAGTTTATCATTGAATCGATCAAGTCTATTGTTAACCCGTATCTGTTTGGACTGTGTTAAGATCTGAAGTTTGTCATTGAATCAATCAAACCTATTGTTAACAGATATCTGTTTGGAATGTGTTTAGATCTGAAGTTTATCATTGAATCGATCAAACCTATTGTTAACAGATATCTGTTTGGAATGTGTTTAGATCTGAAGTTTATCATTGAATCGATCAAACCTATTGTTAAACGATATCTGTTTGGAATGTGTTAAGATCTGAAGTTTATCATTGAATCAATCAAGTCTATTGTTAACCGATATCTGTTTGGAATGTGTTTAGATCTGAAGTTTATCATGGAATCAATCAAGTCTATTGTTAACCCATATCTGTTTGGACTGTGTTTAGATCTGAAGTTTATCATGGAATCGATCAAGTCCATTGTTAACCGATATCTGTTTGGACTGTGTTTACATCTGAAGTTTATCATTGAATCGATCAAACCTATTGTTAACCGATATTTGTTTGGAATGTGTTTACATCTGAAGTTTATCATTGAATCAATCAAGTCTATTGTTAACCGATATCTGTTTGGAATGTGTTTAGATCTGAAGTTTATCATGGAATCGATCAAGTCTATTGTTAACCGATATCTGTTTGGAATGTGTTTACATCTGAAGTTTATCATTGAATCGTCAAACCTGTTGTTAACCGATATCTGTTTGGACAGATACCTTGCGATTGATCTTTCAGTGAGGAACAAATGTTCGTGTGGAATCTAAGTGCGTGATGAGATTTTTTGTGAACATCAAGGCAGAAGAAAAATAAGAAGAGGCGACGTTAGTGCTGTTGTTGTTTTGACCGGGTCCAGTCGTGCGTCCCGTGATCTCACTTGTTGGAGCACCTTGCCACAGGAATGGAGGAGAGTGATGGGAACGGTGCATCGAGCGTGTCACGCAGCTCCGACAATGGCAGTTTTGGGTCTTGTCCTTCGAGATCAAATCGGGTCTTGAGTCGCCCTCCCTGGATTCTGGACTTACTTCTCGCATTCCAAGTACGTTCGTGATTCTCGGCCTCCCCACATAATACCCTGTGGACGATGAGCATGACCTATGAATGACCGACACCCCTGCAATCACAACTCTGAGAGGTCTTGCTCTTGATGTTCGTGCATTTGTCGTGCTTTTCCTCCAGCACGTGCTGGTGTTGAGTGCTGCTCTGCGCGCCTCCTTTCTACCCCTCATGTCTCCTACATCTCCCTGTCCGAGTCCATCGCTCATGTCCACATCGTTCCTGTGCTCGGGTCTGGCGACCCTGCTCCAGCTGCTCCTTGGCTCCAGGTGACCGTTTGCATGACGTGTATTCATTGTTACATTGCTAAGTAGTTTTTTTCATTGTCGTAACTCTCTTTTCTCAAACCCCTATGTTCAAAGGCACGTGACATAAACTGTATGTTACGGATGCAAAAACTGAATTTGAATTCACTGTTAATGTCGTGCATACCTTGTGGTCTACGAACTCTGACCCCCTCCTCCTTTTATCTCTTCTCTTCCCCAAACATCATAAACAGCCTCCAAATAACCTCTTCTACCAGGCGGGTTAATCGCTCCACATGTACATAGTCTATGGTGTATTTTACTCTAACTTTTGGTGCTCGGTTACTGCCTCTTCTGGGGGTATGAAAGTCAAACAAACAGTCACTTATCACATTAAATCGATATATAATGGAGCAAGGGTGTGGGATTATGTGTGTGTGTGTGTGTGTGTGTGTGTGTGTGTGTGTGTTTGTGTGTGTGTATGTATGTGTGGGTATATGTATGTATGTATATCTGCTTCTCACCTATTGGTTGGACAACTGACCTGACGTCACCCACAATTGTAACCTGAAATACAAAACCTAAAGTGCCCACAGGACCCAATAGACCAACCCCTCCACAACAAGGACTGAAGAGACCCAAATGCCCCCAAGGACTCAAATGACCGTGAGGACCTAAATGACCCTGAGGACACAAAAGACTCCAGGGACCCCCGAGCACCCAAATGACCCAAGGGCACAAAAGACCACGAAGACCCAGGGCATTCAAAAGACCCTGAGAACCCAAAAGACCAAGAGGACTCAAAAGACCTGACAGACCCAAAAGACACGGGACTATCGCAGACTCATGGAAGTTCTGCATAATGTAAAATGTGACTTCAGGACACTAAACCCACCCCCCCCCCCCCACACCCACAAACAATCCCATGTCTTTAACCCCCCTCACAACTCTTACCTCTCTCTGCCCCCCCACCACACCCAAACTCTGTGCTCCCCTCCGCCTTTCTTCAAATCCTCAAACCCCCTCCCAATCCAATGTCATCAACTCCTCTCCCCCCTCCCCTCCCCACCCCTTCAAAATCCTCAAACATTTTGATCCCAACTCTGTCCCCTCTCTGCCCTCCCTCCCCCAAGCCAACTCCGTCATCCCCTTCCCCTTTCTTCTTCAAGTCCTCAACTGCCCCAAACCCCAAGAACTGAATCCCCCTTCCAACCCCAAGTCCTCAACCCCCCACCCACCACTCCCAATGTCTCAATTTCCTTCTTCCAACTCAATGTACCCTCACCCCAACTTTCTGTCCTCCCCTCTCCATTTCCTCCCGTTCTTAACAACTAAACAAATATACACAGGGAACTTTGGCGCATGAGAAGGCTATTCGGCCTATCATGCCGACCTTTTTCCTGTCCCCGTTTGTTAAGAACAAAGTTAAAAGTAAATAAAGATGGAACGTTAAATTCACAATCACTTCCCCCTTTCTTCACTTATCTATACTGATAAAAAGCTGTGCGTGTCTATGTGTGTGTGTCCTCCATAACTCCAAAACTATCAAACCCAGAGCCTGAATCTTTGCATGCACACTATGGGAACTCCAAGGAAGTGCAAGAGTGAAAATTTGGTGTTTGGGTTAATTCAAACACCCCTTGTAAAGATAATTAATGGCCTTATTTAATTATATCCTTCATCAGGCGATCCTCGGCCACCTCGCTCTCTGGGGTCTAAAGGCGTTTCCTGGGGAACCTCGCCGGGGTCTGAAGCCGCGATGTTGTTTGGCCTGCTCAACCATGCCTTGACTTGGAACAGGCCGCAATGATTTCTTCACGATCAAGTTTATTTTTTCATTTTCCTCACTCGTATTATCGAATGCCTGCTCGTCATAGCTATGAATTGTTGTGCACATCGCTTTAGTAAGTACTATAAGTTTTCACATTAGGAGCTTGGAGCAATTTCATGCATTACATGATACGTTTTCAACGATCTACTCTCACGGACTAATTAAAGTACATCATCGAAATATTATTTCACGTTTTCGGATCGGATATTGTCCGGACTAAATAAGTGTCAAAAGCTGTTGTCAAATCTGATAATTTAAAGAATAATGAGTCTTATAACTAAACCGATACACCTATTTACTTTAAGCAAGCAAGGCAATGTTCCCTCCTCCATATACATACACAAGAAAATGTGAAATTTCCAAAGCATTAAAAAGGCATCTTTTTCTACCGTATGGAGAATTATATTGAGTGAACAAAAGATTTGAGAACGTGCTAAAATTAACCAGCTTCATTGAGCTATATGATTTAATACATTCACTGCTTGAACTCGTGCCCTGTCCCCCAGAGGGACTGCCTATCCATAGTGTCTGCCAGATCTGTGTCTATACTTTTGGAGGTGTCATGAGGTGCTCTGCAGGGCATCAAAGCAAATCTGGTAAAAAAATGGACGTTAAAAAAAAGTTACAACGTTTGTGCGGATCCAAAATCGATGTACCATATGATACATGCACAGATGAGCAGGCAAAATGGTGGATTTATAGATTCATTTCATTTTCAACTGCTGCGTGCATGGTGAATATCAGCTTTCAAGTTAAAGGGATCCTTTAAGGAATGCAGTGACAACCTGGCCAACTGTTCCTTATCAACCATTGAAATGGAGTGCTTAAGCCACTTGCCGAGTGCCTCTTGTGGATAGTGGCGCTATGTCATTCTGAGTGAATCGTTCACTCACTGCGGACGCTTTTGCCATGCCACGTCATTCAGACCGAGTGGTTTGTGCTCCATCACCCTGAACGAGTGGTTCGCGCACCGTCACCCTGAGCGAGTGGTTCATGCACCGTCACCCTGAGCGAGTGGTTCATGCACCGTCACCCTGAGCGAGTGGTTCGTGAGAACCTGTGGATATACACACCGAAAAGGTGAAAAAAAACACGGAGACATGAGAAAACTATGAATATACCCACAAAAAACCGATATGCGCACAAAAACAAACGCGAAAACGTGAGAAAACCACGAAAAACTGTGAAATTGTCACTTGTCCCAAAAAACTGTGAAAATGCGAGAAAACTGCGAATAAGGCACGAAAAACCATGAAAACGCCCACGAAAAACTGCGAAGAAAACCACCAAAAGGCGAGAAGACCATGGATACGCACGCAGAAAAATGGTGAATATGCATCCAAAAAACTGCAAGAACATGAGAAAACCATAATGCTCTTGTGGAAAAAAACCGTGAAAAAACTCTCAAAAAACTGTAAAGATGACCATGGACACGTCCATGAGAAACCATGAATATGCACGCAGAGAACGTGAACCCCCCCCCCACCCCCCACAAAACGTGACAAACTGCAAGTATGTCTGTAAAAAAACGTGAACATGCATCAGGAAAACAAACCACGAAAACGTGAGAAAACCACGAATACGTCTCTGCGAAAAACCTCTAAAACACGAGAAAATTTCAAATACACATGCAAAAATCCGTGAACACATCCTCAAAAAACATTGAACCCCCCCTCTCCCCCCCAAAAAAACAAACAAAACAAAACACCAAAACCGTGAATATGTACGCAAAAAGATAATGAATTGTTTTAGATAATGAAGGGTAGAGATAAAATAAGTGAAGATGAATTATTTAACAGAGTAGACAGTGATAGGACCAGGGACCACAACCTGAGAGTAAATGAGAGGAGAGTTAAGACGGTAGTAAGGTAGGGAACTTTCACTCAGAGAGTAGTTAATGCATGGAATGGTCTCCCTGGAAAGGTAGTGGTCGCAGAAACAGTAGATAAGTTTAAATTAGAATTAGATAGGAACCTGGAAGTTCTGGAGATAGAGGTGTATGGGGATGTTGACAGGACTTTTAGGGAGTTTGAGTATTGATGGGTGGTTATCTATGGAGTGTTGTTTGTGGGGGTCTTGTCAAGGGGGGTTGTGTGGTTGATGTGCGATTTTAACCAAGCCCATGCCCCCTCCCTGAGGGGTAGAAAAGGAAAAAAGAATAAAAAATATAAATAAACCCACCCCCCCAAAAATAAACAAACAAACCAAAAAAAAACCTTCAAAAACAAACAAAAATTGTATTTTATTTCATTAATTAAAAACATTTTCTTTGCATTTTCTTCCTTGGACCTTGGGTTGGTGTAGATGGGTTGGTGTGGTGTTTGCGCAGGCATGATGGGCTGAATGGCCTCCACCTGTGTTGGATTTCCTTGTTATTCCTTGTTAAAAAATAAAAAAACGAAAAAACCGTGAAAGAGAACCGCCAAAACGTGGGAAAACCATGAACACGCCCACGAAAAACTGTGAAAATGCAAAAAAAACCCCCAAAAAACCGCGAATATGTAAGAAAACCACAAATCCACCTGCAAAAAACTGTGAAAACGTGAAAAATAAACCACGACCATGCAGAGCAGGTCACATTTTATAAACCACGAATATGCGGGGTCGGCGGATAACAAATCCACGAATAGCGGGGTCCGACAGTACATACTTCCTCGAGGTACTCGGTTAAAAATAAGACATGTATTACTGGCTGCCACTTGGTCGCATTTGTGGCCAACGTCAGCACCTTATGGACGGACGGACGGACGGATGGACGGACGGACGGACTTGTGCTTTGCCCTGGAGGTCCTCTGACGAGGGTAAAAATGACACTGTCCACATTCCCATCTGACCGGGATTCGAAGACGAAATTTCTCCTTCGGTTGCATCATTCATGGGACACGGCTAAGCTGCTGATGCAGTGATTAGCTCCATCGTGGTTTGAATACTGTACCATCATACATTTCTTGGGTTGTGTCCAGGCTTCCGCTACTGCACGGAGGATCTCTGGTAGCGCATGTCCCGCTGGCATCCATCACACGCCGTTCATGGAATGACGTACTCGATGGTAAGGACTACTCCAGCAGCATCTGTGATAAATATTATTTGACATCTCACTTGTACAATGTCTTCTCCAAGTTTCAGGACGTGTGCTGTGTGTTCCGTAGATGTTGAGACGCGGCATTGGAACATTGCAAACGTGACTAGTCACCATGTTCTGGACACAAGTGGCGAGGTGGTCTCACTACAACACACAACTTTTCACCTTTGTGTGATGTTCAAAATGCATCAGCCACACTGATTACTCATTTTCATTAACTTTGATAATGTGCATCATCACTGTCACCTTTTTCACATGATAAAGGATCTTCCCCCCTTTGCTACTTCTCCCAGCTTGGGGCTGCATTGCTTATAGCTGGGATTGTTCAAGTGGTGCTTGGAATAGCGGCCATGGCTGGCCGTGTGTCAGCTGTATGTGGTCCACTCGTTCTTGCACCTTCAATCTCACTACTGGGGCTTGCTGGATACCAACAGTCAGCCACCTTCAGTGGGGAGCACTGGGGTCTTGCCACTGGGTGAGCAACAAGGTGGACATGCGGTGTTTTTCTTGTTGGAAAGTGAAGATTTGGGTGCATGGTTGTATAACTAGCAGCTCACTAAGAATCCCACTCATGGTTTGGCTATGACATATTTCCTGAGACAATCATGGTTCCATTTGTCGTGTTAATTACCAGTTTTCATGCCTGACTTCGAACCATGGTGCCCTCCCTGGAGATCGCATCGGTCCTACCAGTGGTGTCACTTTCTTGTTCCGTCAGAACCATTACGTTGATGCTTATCTGCTCGCAGTACCTGGGGGGTGTGTACGTACCACTCCCTCGCTGCCTCTCGGCGTGCTCGATACGACTTCCCCTCCTGCGCCTTTTCTCGGTACTGCATAGATGGCCAATGGTGTTTATGTGTACGGTGTTGATCTGCAGGGTTGCATTTTATATTACCATCTCAGTGTTATAACAGCATGACAGGATAGCTCAGTGGGAGATGTGCTACATGACTATATGACCATGAAGATCAGAAGGGGTTGATGGTGGACCGAGTGAGCCATTCAGAAACCTGGGGGAAACAAAGCAGGGAAAGAGCAGAGGGTGCAAGACCACAAAGGAGGTGGTAGAAGAAGAGAGACCACTGACCTGTCTGTGATGGAGAAGTGATAGGCCCATAGTCTCAGCTTAATCGTGCGAGATTTCAATGAGCTTGAAGGCCTTGGTTTCCATGGCGTTAAGCTGAGCAAGATGTGAGGCAGCGGAGCCAGTCCAGAGGGGAGAGCAGTATTCCATCAAGCTGTGGATGGAGGCCTTGCAGGTGGATAGAACTGCTGGCGTGACGAGGAGGGACTTTGCCAGATGCAGAATGCCCAGTTGGCGGCTGACTTTGGAAGCCAGCGTTGAAATGTGGCTTAGCCAAGAAAAATCAAGGTGAGAGTGAGACCCAGGAGTTTGAATGACTGAACTTCCTCAAGAAGTTCCTTAAGAATATTGTTTAAAAAAAAAAGTAGATGGGGGATTTTTTGCAGATGGTCCTTTTGGAAAGAGATAGTGAGAAGGTGATATTTGTCAGGATTGAAAGACATGTTCAAAGTGTTTGACCAGCTTGGGATTTTTTTTGAAGGTCTGAAGAAAGGGATGAGGCTGCAGTCATAGGAGACATCAGAAAATAGATAAAGAGTCAGAGGGATCATTGATGAATAGCAAGAATAGGATTGGGCCCAGAACACTGCCTTGGGGCACTCCAGCCTTGACAATGAGAGGAGATGAAAGTGTTCCGTTGAGAGCCACACTTTGTCCGTGAGAGTGGAGGAAGTCAGTAATCCAAGAGTGGAGTTGGCTTTGGATTCCACAGGCAGAGAGTTTAGAGAGGGTAAGGCACGGTGTCAGACTGTATCAAAAGCTCGAGATGTGTCGAGAGAGACGGCCCTGATCTCATGTCTGAGATCGAGGGCCCCCATCCATTGTTTGGTGAGTAGAAGCAGCATGTCCAAGGTAGAGTGACCAGGTCTGAATTCAAATTGGTGATCTGCGATGAGTCGAGGGTTGAAAGAACCTTCTCCACATTCTCAGGTGAAAAAGACAGAGTCCAGGAGCAGTTGGGTACGCCAGGGAAGAATGGGTACCAACAGTGAGGGATTGGGGACACAAGATTTGGAAGCAAACACAGAATTGAGGCATTCGGCCTTCTCACGAGCCGAGTCGGCTGTGGTTCCATTTGATGAGGGGGAAGAGTTGGAAGGGGAGCGTACACCACAGACGGACATGACAAGGCGTCCCCGGGTTTTATAGGAGGGAGACGAGTTTGAAAGTTCAATCTTGATGTGCGACAAATGTTGTTTTCTGACTCTCCTGAGAGTGGACACACAGTTATTGCAGACTTGCTGGAATGCACTGAAATTGCCTTCGGTCAGATTTGCCTCCCAGGAAAATAATGGGAGTTGTTTCAAAGGAACTTCCTCACCACACGATTCACTGCACAATGGGCGGGTCGGATAATTAGGATAATTAAAGACGAGATGGGATGAATCTGTGCGTGATAGCGAGAAGGTTTCTGTGTGGAAGAATTCCCAGGTTGACTTAACATCAGGTGCAGTAGATATGGGAGACCAATCCCGAAGAGAGATGGCTGCTTGCACTCCCTGCCAATCTGCTTGAGTGAAATTCCACATTCCCTGGTGATGATCCAACGCTCGACGAATAGCCAGAGAGATGTTGTCGATCAGAAGAACCAATTAGAGCAGACGAAGAGCAGGAGACATTTGCGGGGAAGTTTGTCATCACTGAGTCCAAAATGGAGGATTTGCCATTGGGAGAAATATGGGTTGGAAAGTTCACAGATTGAGTCAGTCCCATTGAGTCGCAAACGTCCTTCGCTGAAGTGCCATGGCTGGTGAGAGAGTGGTACCAATCCCCATCCAAGTTGCATGGTGACAATTAAAATCACAACATACGAGGAAGAGAGAGTTTGGATAAGTATTTAAAAGTTTGTCCATGTCGTCTGAGAGAGATGTAGATAGAGTTCGGGGGACGGTACAGCACACAGAAGAACATGAGGTGGGAGCGGATGGGAAGTCGCAGCCAGAGGTACTACTGGAGAGGTGGGACATGTAAGATGAGTACATGGACAGTGAGAAATTAGGTTCGGGCCTATCAAATCGGAGGAGACAGTTACCGTGGGGAGAGAGAGAGAGAGAGGGAGAGAGAGAGAGAGAGAGAGACAGACAGACAGACAGACAGACAGACAGACAGACAGACAGACAGACAGACAGACAGACAGACAGACAGACAGACAGACAGACAGACACAGACAGACAGACAGACAGACAGACAGACACAGACAGACACAGACAGACACAGACAGACACAGACAGACACAGACAGACACAGACAGACACAGACAGACACAGACAGACACAGACAGACACAGAGGTGTCGGGGTTATCCTGGGGGAGGAAGGATTCTGGTAAACAGATGATGTCTGATTTATTGGCAGCAGCTTGGATTGAGAGATCTGTCAGGTTGGAGCAGAGACCTCGGATGTTTGAGGTCCACACAGCCAAAGATAGAGGAGGAGATGTTGGGATGATGTAGGATGGGGGAGCATGCTTTGCGTGGGCAAAGTGAGATTTTGAAGGGTGGGGTGAGGGGGAAGGTTTGAGTGTGTGGCATGTGGGGAAGGTTTTTTTAGAGCGTGAGGTAAAGGGGAAACATTGAGGGGGTGGGGTGAAGAGGGATGCAGAAACAGAAAGGGTGGACTTGAAGTTAAGAGGAGTTGGCTCCCAAAATTCCCAAAATCATGGGATGGGAGGTAATATCGCTTGTTAAACACATGGAGAAACCCTGCCTGCCCTGCGGATGATGTCTGATTTATTGTTCAATGGAAATGAGAATCGTTGATTAATTGATTAATCACATTGATTAATCACCCTGCCTGTGAAACACCTGGAGGACAGTTCATAGCTGGATCGGGATTCAAACCCAGGCTTAGCCAGCCTAGAGCCGAGTGTGCATCCCTCCAGACGAGCCTGCCCACCCCAGTCTCAGGATGCCCGTTAATGTATTGTATTGTGTTAATTAATTGAAATGGATTTTTAAAAACTTTAAACTGCTTCAAAGTTTTTATTGATCTCACTCAAAAGAACCAATTTAATATCTAATGATGGTAACTTGGAGCAAACGATCTGCCTCTGCTGCACGTTCTTCGCCTTTGTGCTGCGTGCAGGTGTTGCTTCCCGCAGGGCTGGTATGGATCGTGTGCATTGCTCTGGAGGTGCAATCGCTCCCGATACACCCCGCAAACCTCTCTGCGGATTGCACGAGTGCGGCAGATGGCGCCACGTGGCTGCAAATCCCGAGTTCAGGTCAGGATGCAATCAAAGCGCCATTGGGGAGCTTGCCTGTATGGGCCGACATAACGGGGGAAACACCGTGACTGATGCAACATCAGCAGCCACACTCAAGGGCAAGACATCATACAGGAAACTGAAATGATTGCTTATTCAGTCAACACACAAAAAAAATATATTCCCACTTTTTTGAGGAAGTGTAAGAGAGCAAGTGTAAGATATTGCAGGTTGCCATTTACTAGTGTCCTTATCCTGCACGTGATTTGCATATGGTTTCAGCCCGATGCCTCAGTTCAATGTAAAAAAAAAACAAAGTTTCTCAATCCACATGTTTATCTGCATTTACACGGGTGTTTTGCACTCTCCAAGGACGACGAGGTGCACCTGTCTTCAGTGCGGATGCGGTGTCGTGTGGCCTCACGCTCGCCATACTTGCCTCAATGGAGACCTTGGGTTGTGAGGTGCTGGCATCCCGTCTCCTGCACTGCCCGGTCCCTCCGCAGCACACTCTCAATCGCGGCCTCAGCGTGCAGGGAGCGACGACGATGATGGCTGGAGCCTTGAGCTGCCCCGCAGTCGGCGTTGCCAGTCTGCCGAACACGTGTGCACTTGGACTCACGCAGGTGGACAATCCAAAGCTCCTCGCATCTTTAAGCACTTCCACAGGCACAATTTTCAGTACATGTGCACTCACGGGTAGGCGATCCACTTTGTCACGCAGTGGTATATGTGGGTAGACCTGTTTTATCTTGTCAACTTCTTTCAATTGCTGCAGAATCTACTCTAATCTACTTTCAAAATGTCTACAGGTAGCACATAAACCTGTACTAACCTGTTCCAGAGTCGGGTTGTCAGCGACTAAACGGTCTCCCCCACCAGGCTTCCTGGTGAGGGGGGTGTTTGGATATGGACACCCAGTAGGATTAAAAAGAAAACCTGTCAAAGGGCGGAGGAGCGCCTTGTGAGCCAACGGCCATTGATATCTAGTGCCCAACTGTGTCTGCGGACGTCCTCCTGCAGTTGGGTACCTATTTGTAAGAGGTTGGTGGCAAGATTTGCACTCCGGCCACTGTAAAACAATTCCACAGAACACACAAACAACGCAAAGAAAACTAAAAACCCACTCTATGGGAGTACCTTGTGTGTAGCTGCCCTTCGCAGGGCAGCTCACCGGATGACGGGATTGGGGCAGAGCCTTCGGGACCCCCATTCTTTGTGATAGGAGGAAAAGCACGGGGTAACCTTCCGGGTCGGGCTGTGGTGGTGTGGGTCATAGTGGTGTTGAGGTGTCATCCACCAGACGGCGGTCTCCTCAGGTTTAATTTGAAGTGGACCCTTCGGGTGGGTGCCTGGAATGTCCTATCTCGAAGAAAGGATGATCTCCTGTCTCTGTTATCGTCTGAGCTCCAGCGCTTAAACATCGGTATTGCAGCACTCTCTGAGGTTCAGACACCGGATATTGGTGAGATGATGCTGGGTGGTTATACCAACAACAGAGGAATTTGTGCATTGTGTTCCTCCAAGTCCATCCCTCGGTGTACTGCAGTGAGAGTTGGAGGGTGGTGAGCTCTTGGCAGAGGAAGCTGAAGTGAATGCTTGTTGTTACTTTAAGAGGCTGTACCCGCCAAATTCAACAGCTGTTGAGTTGCATGGCAGGGGTGTTACTGTGGCCCTTATGATCTCATAGAATATGTTTAAAGATCATGACAACCTCAGCCGTATGTTCTACCATCTCAGGGCATGTAAAAGACTGCAGTTTCATAGTTAGACAATTTTGTTCAAGTACAGTACAAATTTATTTGCTGATGACTCCACCCTTCGCTGTGACGTCCCTCATCTTTCACACAGGCAGCCTGCAGCCTCTTCCCTTTCTTAAGGCTTGACAAAATGTCAAGATGGCGAAACACTTGGAATATGTATTTTAACCCTGAAAAATCTCAAACTCTCACCGTCTCTCTTTGAGAGGACTGTCTGGCCAACCCTTCGTCTCCTTTCTTCATCCTCTGGAGGAAATTCCGTCATGGAAACTCCTGGGTCTCACTATCAGCCATGACCTTTTTTCAGCAAACCACATTTCAACGTCGGCCTTCAAGGCCAGTCATCCTCCGTCATGCAAACTCTTTCATTGGCACACCTGAACTATCTACCAACAAGGCTTTCATCTGCAGCTTGATGGAGTACTGCTCTCCCCTCTGGCCAGGCTGCCCTGCTTCACACATTGCTCAGCTTGACGACGTGGAAATGAAGGACTTCAAGGTTATTGTAATCTCCCGGGATGAAGCTGCGTCTCTGAGTCTATCACTTTGCCATTGAAGACAGGTCGGTGGTCTCTCTGTCTTCCACTGCCACCTGTCTCAACTTGCACCTTCTGTTCTCTCCGTGCTTTGTCCTCCCAGGTTTCTGCGGAGCACACTGTTCACCACCATCGGAGATCGTCCCCAATCCAAAACCGTGATCTTTTATACCGTTGTTAACCCCACTCCCAAGCACACGACTTTACAAATTCCCAGCTTTTCCCTCCTAAGAGTTTGCTTCTGTATCCATGTTGTCCACCTTGTGTGTCCTCCCCTACCCCTAAAACCTCCCCACACCTCTTATTTGTCCAAGTCTCCCTCGAGTTTATCCTTCAATCCTGCTGTTTCTGTCCTCCCCCCCCCCATCTCTCTCTCTCTCTCTCTCTCTCTCTCTCTCTCTCTCTCTCTCTCTCTCTCTCTGTCCCTGTCTCTGTCTCTGTCTCTGTCTCTCTGTCTCTGTCTCTGCCTCTCTGTCTCTGTCTCTGTCTCTCTGTCTCTCTGTCTCTCTGTCTCTCTGTCTCTGTCTCTGTCTCTCTGTCTCTCTGTCTCTCTGTCTCTCTGTCTCTCTGTCTCTCTGTCTCTCTGTCTCTCTGTCTCTCTGTCTCTCTGTCTCTCTGTCCTGGTCATTTTGTTCTGTTGTTTCCTGATCCATTCTTTGTTCGAGCTTTTCCATGAGCCTTGACCTTGTATACAAATAAATAGAAACAACATTTTATGCACATTTTGCTTTCTGTGGCTTCACATTCCCATCGCGATGGAATTTCTTCACATTAAAGGACTCGTTAAAGCAAGAACTTCGATATCAAACGAGCAAATTGAGGAACTTTTTTATGACTTCTCTCTGGCCCCAACCCCACTTCCTTGTGCCTTTTCCACTCTCCTTCTTTTCTCTGTTTCCTTGGGGCTGGCTGACAGGATGTCCTCGAGGTAGATGCACTCATCTGTAAGCTGTCTGGCCTGAGTTTAAATATCAAGCCAGCGATATAACTGTCATCCTGCTGTTTCACAGGCAGGGCGAGGCATCAATGTGCGTGCGGTCCTTCGGATGGACGGTAAATGGACGTCCCGTCTGCCAGCATTGGTTGTAGATGTTAAAGATCCCACGGTGTCCTTTGCGAAGAGCAGGCGATCCATCGCAGGCATCCTGGCCAAATTCCAAATCCCTGCCGTGACATCCTGTGTCAGGGTGGCGACCCATCCAGGATTGTAATCCCAGTCATAGAAACTACTTTGGCAGAACCAATGTTCTGCATTGAGCATGAATCATGATCTGATCTATGCACAAAATTCATCTTGAATGGTTTTATATGCATCCATCAATTTACACAAAGAGAAAACAATCGAAAATACATCACAACTTCCCTTTTAAAAGGTAATGAGACACTCGGAAATGGATTTGTGTGTTCATTGGTGCAGGAGGGAAGCCGACTGTCCGTGTTGCTGGCAACTGCACTTTGCATCCTGTTGAGCCTGAGTCCACGTCTCACTTTGTTTCTTACAACACTGCCCACTCCAGCTGTCGGTAAGATTCAGAGATGAATGCACAGTGAATATGATCGCGATCATCAATCGGGTCGATCATAATCAGGACAATGATCTTCACATTATGATTATCACATGATCGCTATAAATACCGTATATACTCATCATAGTTAACTCAGAGTGAAGATAACGTTTGAATCTTGTAATCTTGCGTGTGATGTACCAAAGGATAATTTGGATGAAATCATCATAATATTGTGTGTGTGTGTGTGTGTGTGTGTGTGTGTGTGTGTGTGTGTGTGTGTGTGTGTGTGTGTGTGTGTGTGTGTGTGTGTGTGTGTGTGTGTGTGTGTCAGTTAAAAGCTAGATGTTGTGGTATTTGTAGATAAGCATTAGTAAATGCCGATTTATGAACGATTAAAATTGACGGTTATATGTTATAAGTTGTAGCATGCATAGTATGATAAACTGCTTAATGTAATGAGCTAATTTTGACTGTAGAGAGCAGTATTGTAGTTTAAACTGCCTGGTGAGATTTGTGAAGGTGCCAGAACGTTCTGAGACAAAACCTGCAGTGTAGACGAGGATCGCATTTGCTGGAAGGCATGGGATCGTTCTGTGTTACTATATGAACCCGCTAGAGGAAGCTGGAGACTGTAGAGAGACGGGTGACACGTGACGAGATATGTTTCGATCGTCCCCATGCTTGATTTTACTCTAATGGGTGAACGAGGTGTTAATCTCCAGAGTGGTTGTTAATGCGTGGAGCCAATTATAATCAGGTTGATTAAAACTCATGAAGTTTGTGTGTCGGGAAATAATTCCTTTGAGCTCTTTGAAAATCCTGAACGTGCCAGTGTACGAGAGAGAATTACGCGACAGGACTCGATCGTTTGACAGACTTGGAGGACGAGGTGAACAGACGTGAGTTGAGCCGGCAGGACAGGGACACTGGGCAAAACAACTCAACGTGGGAATCGGAGTTGGACCTTGTACTTCATGGTGAACTTCCTCATTTGACTTTTTATCTGTTTGTTTGAAATACAAGTCTCAAAAACGTTACGCTGTTGATGTGGTAACTGTAACGTCACTCAGAAGTCACAGACCCCAACTGACAAAGATCCATTTGATTGGTAGCTGACCTGCACGATCGTTCATACTTATGAAGCGCAAATCTTGGGTTGCAGTCGTTGGAGAACGAGCTGGGTTCGGACCTGCGAACAACATACGTACACCAAAGGGAATGAAACCCAGAGGTGTCTACCCCGACGGTGTTTAATCATTATGTGCAGAAAGGAAAGTTTACTTGTGTGTACACGTGTACCTGTATCAACCAAGTGACAGTGTTCAATCACTGCAAAACATTTTCAGATTGTCAAAACTTCCAGTATCTGCACTTTTGTTTTAACCGAGTCTTTGAAAATGTATAACTTCACAACTCCTCACATATGACGGTTAAATGAACAGGAGTGATTGACATTTTGGTGGAGTGATTGACATACCTGAGCAAGGTACGATCCAATGTCAGGTGGGTATGACTTGGGATGAGTCAACGTTTAATTGAACGGGATTCAATACAATTTCAGCAACGTGGCACTCGATCCAGAATCCACATTGGTGGTCGCCGTTCGGTAATGGTCAAGTGCAAGATACTCAGATATCAAGCACCAGTTATCTGGGGGATCAGGAGCCAAAGAGACAGATTTACATGTTATCTAGCCCTCTAGCAGACCATCCAGAATGCCACTAAGGTATGGATGTCTACCCAGACTAAGAAACAGTCCACAAAGCTGGTATTCACTCTTACACACCACAAATATCTCCTTAACCACACAACAGTACAGGCTGAGGTTAGTGGGCACATTATGATCATCTATGATGTGCTTTTTGAGTCATGACCGGTTACTTTTACCGAGGAGTATAATTTATATTTTAACTATATTGGCCAGAGATGTGCAGAGAGATGTCGTCGTGAATAGCAACACACACAGTACAGTACATGATGGAATATGTCTGCTTTGGTGATGAATCTATCATAGTGTCCGGGCATTGCTGTGATGTCATAAATGCACAGAAGTGGATCTGTTTCAATGTCATAATCTGACAGCTAAGTGATACAGAGACGAGGTTTTTGATGGTTTTTGAATTCTTGCTTTTTCTTTTCTTTTATCTTTTACACTTTATTTATCTCTCTGTCTTGGAGAAGTGAATTCTTGCAGAATTTTTTTTCTTTCTGTAAGGCTCATTTGGCTGCGCCTTGGATGGGTTTTTGAGGGTAGTGGAGTAGCGGCTGAAACCCGAATCCAATGCAGGTTCCTCCTGATGACTCCATCTTTGCTCTTCACTTATTCGGGTTCCTCCTGATGACTCCAATGCATTATTTGGTTTTCTGTTTGATTGTACACACTTTTACCAGTGCAATTCGTGCTGACTTTGTCCTGAAGGATAACAAAACTCAACTTCAATCAGTCAAGATTATTAGCCCCCCTTTGAGTTGAGTCCGAAATAGGGGCTTATGGATTTGGTCTCAATTTTCATGTGCGTGCGTGCGTGCATGCGTGTGTGCATCCGCAGCCATATCTCGGACATGTACGGACCGATTTCATTCGTACTTGGCACAAAGACAACATGTGATGGCAACATATATGCACATCATTTTGTTTCGCGATGCGATGAACGATGGCCGACTAGCGGCCATTTTGGTTGAAAAAAATACCCGGTGTCGAACACGTCCTCAACCATTTCACAGAGATGCATTTACCCATCTTATTCAAACTTGGCACACAGATAAAGAATGATAGTTCATGTATGTCATTTTTATTTGAGATCAGATCCAAGATGGCCGACTGGCAGCCATTTTAGTTCTAAAAAACCTCGATGTTGAACACGTCCTCAACTATTTCTCAGAATTGCATTTACCGATGTATTTCAAACTTGGCACACAGATAAGGAATGACGCCTTACATAAGCACGTCATTTTGATTTGAGATCAGATCCAAGATGGCCGACTGGCGACCATTTTAGTTCTAAAAACCCCGATGTTGAACGCGTCCATGACCATTTCTCAGACATGCATTTACCGATGTTATTCAAACTTGGCACACAGATAAAGAATGATGGCTCACATAAACATGTCATTTATTTTCAAGATCACATCCAAGATGGCCGACTGGAATCCATTTTAGTTGTACATAAATATGGATTAGCCCTTTAACTCCGTACTGGAAAATTACTTAAACAATAGGGGCTATGACATTTTATGTCTATTTTACTTGTTCAGCAGTACTTTTAAGTCTTGCATATAGTACTGTCTCCAGTAAGTCATGCATTACTATGGATCACCTTCATACAATAAATCTTATCTGTAAAATATCAAAAGAACATAAATTTCCTTTGTGTCTTCCATTCATCGATTCCCGAAAAAAAAAATTACCACGGAGAAACAAATGCCGTCGTACAATCTCCATCGAGTTATGTAGTTCCGTCTAGTTATGTCTGACTTCTGGTGACATTCTTGAACGGATTTCTCCAAATATTCCAATTCTGCACTGCTTCCTGAAGCTCTGGCAAAGACAGCTTGGTTGCAGCCTTCACCACATTAAATTTACACATACAATGTCTGCCTCTTCCTATTCTTCCCTCAATAATTCCCAGCATGGTTTCTCCAGACTTTCATTTTCTGCACCCATGATGTGTCCAGAGTATGACAGCTTCTGTTATAGTATCAACACCTCCAATGTACATGGTGGTCCAATTACCTATGCCACCGAAGGTTGACGGAGGTTACAGTTTTTTTTGTTTTTTTTGACCCCTGTCGCTGTCTGTGGACAGGATATCTTAAAAAGTTGTGGCCGGATTCAGGCAAAATGTTATGGACTGGTTGGGTGTGTGACGAGCACGAATTGATTAGATTTTGGTGAAGATCTGGATCTGAGAATTTCTTAAGCGATTCGTCACCATTGAGAGGTGGGGGTCAAAACGAAATATAGCATGATATTTCAAAAATGTATTTGGCCGGATATGTTCTCGCGGATCAGGCATTGCGTGGCGGAGGTCTGCGCTCTACTGAGTGTCCTTCCAGTTATGAATGTTTTCCTGCTGTAAGTTGCGTGTGTGCCGCCTGTTCCAGGTGGCCTGCTGTGTGTCACACACAGCTTTGCAGTGGCAGCTGGCATATCATACTTCCAGTACCTAGACATCGACTCAGGACGAAACATATTCATTGCTGGATTTTCACTTTTCATGGCACTGCTCCTGCCATGTTGGCTACAGCGTCATACAAGCGGAAGCTGCACAGGTACAGGTTTCTTCTCGGATCTTACCTGTCCTGCCTTTTTACATTGCATTCATGATCTACTGTTTAAAAAAAAATTCTCCTTGTATAATTCCCACCTTTCAAATTTGCATCGATATAATTACATTCAAAATAAAGTGTTTGCATGCAAAGACCTCGAGTGGCAAAGCTAACTTTTTTGCATATGTTGAATGTGCTGGGACAATCTAAAAACACTGGCCAACATCGAACCACAACACAGGTCCACAGAATGGGGCCAAATGATTGGTCCACAGGACGGAGCTTAAAACATGGATCTGAAAAACGGAGTCACAATGAGCAGATCCTTCGGCCAATGCAGCGACTACCAAAGTCTTTATTGATGTCATACTCCTTACCTTTTCATTTATGTTGTATTTGATACCCATGGTGTCCACACAACCTTTTTTTTTTGTTTTTCTCATCATCCACACTTTTCCATTCTCCATGAATTCCAAGTTGTATGGCACCTTTGTCCCAATAGTTTCCCACATATTCGATTTGACGATGAGACATCACATGCAAGGGCTTGCTATACAATGAGGGACTTTCGAAATGACGTAATCCGCCTCAGAATGTTTGGTGTGCATGCGCAGAAACCCCTAGAAATCACACCCGAAAGTATATCGTGTGTGCGAGATTTAGGATCGTTAACTAAAATGGCGCAATAAGCCGAAAATGCTTGGAAAAGTACCCAAGAGAAATATGGGGTGTGGGGTGTGCCTCCGCACACCAAAACTTGCTCATCTCACCAAAAGGGCAGTTGCCCATCCTGCAAACTCCCATGTCATATTTCCATTAGCTGCATCGCTGAAGGGGCCCAATGCAAGGCCCGAGTGGTTGGGCGTGTGCAACCAAAACCCCTGATGGATCATGACCAGTGAATGGACTTTGAACCTTGGGGAAATGCCTCCTGTGAACATGGCAGGCTTGGTGATTTATTTCATGGACGTCTGCAATTGGGAAGACATTGCCGTGCGTCATTAGTCATTAGCACGTAACGGTAACCAAGTCTTTGACAAAGGACTTCGTCGCAACATCAAAATACGCAAAGCTTGTGTATCAGGATTGGGTGTTGATGAGCCCCAACGGGAATGACATATCTGGGGCTTGTGAACTCACAGGGTGTTTAATATCACCTTTTAAAACTATTCATCATGTGGAAGGTATGGGATGGGAGCTGTTATATAATAACCAGGTACTGCTTGTTTGGTTCTGGAGCCATGCTATAAATTACATATTTCTGAAACTATTGCTTAAAGGAGAAGTGTGTGTGTGTGTGTGTGTGTGTGTGTGTGTGTGTGTGTGTGTGTGTGTGTGTGTGTGTGTGTGTGTGTGTGTGTGTGTGTGTGTGTGTGTATGTATGTATGTATGTATGTATGTATGTATATATATATATATATATATATATATATATGTATATATGTATATATATATATATATATATATATATATATATATGTATATATGTATATATATATATGTATATATGTATATATATATATATATATATATATATATATATATATATATATATATATATATATATACATATACATACTTGCAAATACCACCCATCGCTTCGCTGATTGGAATACTGGGAGGGAGAGAGAGACAGACAGACAGAGAGAGAGGTGGCAGAGGGGGAAAGACCGAGGAGGGAGGGGAAGTAAAGAGGGGTCGGGGAGTGAGGAGGGGTGTGGGAGCAAGGAGAAAGGGAGAGTGAGGCGGGGTGGTGGAAGGGAAGACTGTGAGGTGAGAGTAAGTGAAGGCAGATGTGCAGTGGAGTGTTGGTTATGATTAATACCATCCCATCAAAATGATTCTGCATCGAAAAAGTGAAGATGGAAACAAAATAATGTCTGAAATACATTTTCTATGGGTAATACTATAAATACTGCCCCGAGACAAACACTGTCCGGACGCGTCCGGAGCCAAATTATCAGAAGGCAAACACTGCCCTGACATGTCCGGAGGCATATCACGTCCAGCCATAAACACCGCCTAGACACAACCAGAGACAAGCACCATCTGGACATAATCACCACCACAAGACGTCTGGAGACAGAGATGTGTGGGAAGTTGCTGCACTGTATTAAGAGGGGGCGAAACGAGGATGGGACAGAGAGGAAGAGAGAGAGAGAGGTGTGGGGGAAGGGGAGTAAGCAGAGAGATAATGTTATGCTTTATGAACAACACACGACACGACACGACACGACACACAAACGTCCTTGGCCGATATCAGCAATTTTTCGGGAATCAGCAGGTTGGAGTCAGTGTGATTGCCTACTACAGTACATAATGTATCCAACCCAAAAACCTTGAGTAGCTTTCACTGAAAAAGAACGTTATATTTATATCAACATTTTAGGGAGATGTTCACAAACATTATTCTTCATAAACAGCTGCTCGTAATGGGTGTAAATTTTGCTCGGTAATTTAGAGAACACGTTAATATGGCAAATGGCTCGGGAATCGGGTGTTATTTCACAACAACTTGCTCAGAATGACGGAGCATGAACCACTCGCTCGGAATGACTTGGCATGCCAAAAGTGTCTGCAGTGAGTTTACGATTTGCTCAGAAGGACAAAGCGAGATACCGCTATCGACTGCTCAGAAAGTGGCTTGAGCACTCAAGCAAGCACTCCGATTAAATTGTTGATGAGGAACGGTTTGCCTGGTTGTCGCGGCGTACCATATAGGATCCCCTTAACTTTAAAGCTGGTGTTCACCACGTACGCAGCACCTAAAGGAATAAAATGAATTCGTTCAAATAATGACTATCCACAAAAGAGTTGCAGCTTAATACAGAACAACCCTGGAGACATCGCAATGTTTAATCGAACTTTGCTCGGATAATAGCGGGGAAAAAATGTGAACTTACCACAACAGAAAGTGAAACAGAAAGAAAGTATGAATGAAGAAAGTGAAAAAGAAAACTTTATCGTTAAGTGAAATAAACATTGCAGATAATCCACCATATTGCCTGCTCGTCTGTGCACGCGTCACATGGTACATCGTTCGTGGTCTGTGCAAACGTTATAACTTTCCTTTAAATATCCGTTTTTCACCAGATTTGCTTTGATTCCCTGTTGAGCACCTCACAAAACCTCCAAAAATATAGACACAGATCTAGCAGACGCTATGGATAAGCAGTCCCTATGGGGGACAGGGGGTGAGGTCTTGCAGTGAATACATTAAATCATACAGCTCAATGAAGCTGGTTAATTTTGGCACATTCTCAAATCTTTTGTTCACTCAATATAATTCTCCAAACAGTAGAAAAAGATAAGTTTAATGGTTTGGAAATTTCACATTTTCTTGTGTATGTATGGAGAAGGAGACAACATAACTTTGCTTGCTTAAAGTAAATAGGTGTATCGGTTTAGTTATAAGACTCGTTATTTCTTTAAATTATCAGATTTCACAACAGATTTTGACACTTATTTATTCTGGATGATATCCGATCCTCAAAACCGAAATAATATTTTGATGATATACTTCAATTTGTCCGTGAGAGTAGATGGTGGGAAATTGGATCATATAATCCATGAAATTGCTCCAAGCTACTGATTTGAAAACTATAGTACTTACAAAAGCGATGTACACAACGATTCAGAGCTATGATGAACAGGAATTTGATAATATGAGTGAAGAAAGTGAAAAATAAAACTTTATAGTCAAGAAATCGTTGCGGCCTGTTCCACGTCAAGGCGTGGTTGAGCAGGCCAAAAAACATGGCGGCTTCAGACCCCTGCGATGTTACCCAGGAAACGTCTTAAGATCCCCAGAGAGCGAGGTAGCCGAGGATGCGCCCGATAAAGGATATAATTAAATAAGGCCGTTAATTATCTTCAAAAGGGGTGTTTTAATTAACCAAACACCGAATTTTCACTCTTGCACTTCCTTGGACTTTTCTTAGTCTGCATGCAATGTTTCAGGCTGCAAGGTTTCATGGTTTTGGAGTTATGGAGGTACACACACACACGCACGCACGCACGCACGCACGCACGCACGCACACTGACATCTATTTGTGTGGATGTGTACCGTGTTGGTTTCATTGGTTGTTATCTCCATTTGCGGATTTGAGGAGATGGATTGAAGTCCTCCCAGGATTGAAAGTATCCACCTCTTCTTCGGTAAGGGATCACAGTTCCTGGACCAAGCTGTTCAACTTTGGTGTTCTCATTGTTTTGTTCCGAGGGCTCTTTTCAGGATCATAACCGAACCCCAGAACTGCCTCTGAACCCTGGATTGTAGTTTGTTTGTGGTAATATTCCCGGCGATGGTTTTCAATATCTCAGTGAGGTTCTTTTTTTATTATTATTCGTGTTGCTCAAATCATCACTGGTGCAATTTTGATGCTCTTCATCTTTCAGGATCTCTTGATCTCATAATTTGATGTCCTGGTATTTGGTCATTTTCTTGATTTCTGCATTATCTAAACCAACATTTGCAGAAATGATCATATTTTTTTTGCATCCTGAAAGCAGGTGACTCGTACTTTCTGTTTCTATCTTGCAGAACCTACACTTGTCTGTCTGCCTCAATCCCGTCATCTTTTTAAATCCAATGGTGTAGTGTCCTTGATCTTATGGATTTATTATTATCATTTGTTCTCCGTCCCAGTTGAGCTGACATCTTCTTAGCTATTCCAATGAACCTTCTTTGTCGATCCCAACTCAGTCCAACTATTTTTTGTATTTTCCTGCTCTTTTGTTGTTATTCCAGTTGTTGGTGAATATTTGTTGATATCACTGAACAACAAATTTCAAAAAATATTTTTTACTGGAGATGTGTAAAGTGATTAAGACTAATTTGGGTACGCTGATTTCAAAAATCATAACCGTTTTGCTGTATCACGTCAGGATTTTCAGGAACAGAAATATTCCCATTGCCTAGAAGTCAGGATTTCAATTAAATTTACATATGTCTTTAACATGTCTATTTCGTACAATTGTTGTTAACTTGTGTTATATTTCTTTCTTTCAGATAAAGATGAGTAGGCGTTCCTGCACCAATCATCCTGACAACTTCTGTTATGTCTGTGGTCGGTATACCAAAAAAGATCAACAGCGAAGTATATCTACAGCAGTGAAAATGAAGGCCGCCTACTTTCACTACTTCGGGTGTAAGGTGGGGGACCAAGAACAGAGCTGGGCACCACACATCTGCTGCACAAGCTGTCACACAACCTTGACTCAGTGGTTGGTGGGCAAGCGCGCGAGCATGCCATTTGCGGTGCCCATGATATGGCGTGAGCCGCAGAATCATCATGATGATTGTTATTTCTGCTGCACAAGCATCGCCGGCTTCAACAAGAAGAATAAAAGTCACATCAAGTACACTGACTGCGTCTCTGCTCGTAAACCTGTGCCTCATGATGACGAGAACCCCGTTCCAACACCTCCAGCTGATCAGAACATAGCTGTAAGCAGTGGTGAAGAGGATGGTGATGATGAACCTTCTGAACCCGACACTCAAGAATCACACCTTCTGAACCAGGGAGACTTAAATGATCTTGTAAGAGATCTCTCGCTGTCAAAGGCGAAGGCAGAGCTGCTTGGATCAAGGCTGCAGCAGTGGAATCTACTTGAACCTAACACCAAGATATCCTTGTTCAGAGCACGTCACAGAGACATGGCTGAGTTCTTTGAGATGGAAGACACGATGACATTCTGCAGTGACATCAATGGTCTGTTGAAAGAACTTGGGTGTGATCACGATCCTGCAGACTGGCGCCTCTTCATCGACTTGGGGAAGAACAGCTTGAAGGCTGTTTTGCTCCACAATGGCAACGAGAAACCATCAGTCCCACTGGCTCACGCGTTCGGCATGACAGAGACCTATGAGACTATGCGGCAGCTGCTTGATTCCATCAAGTACAATGACTTCAACTGGCACATCTGCGGAGACTTGAAAGTGGTGGCGCTGTTGTTAGGGCTGCAGTCAGGCTACACGAAATACATGTGCTTCCTTTGTCTCTGGGATAGCAGAGACGACAAGAATCACTGGACGAAGA
The DNA here is from genome assembly GCF_056783735.1 of Eptatretus burgeri. Lineage (NCBI taxonomy): Eukaryota > Metazoa > Chordata > Myxini > Myxiniformes > Myxinidae > Eptatretus > Eptatretus burgeri. The sequence continues at coordinate 1,023,959 of NC_140968.1, read as the reverse complement.
AAGATTGGGAAGAGCGAAAAGAGCATGTACCTGGTCGACACAACGTGAAGCATGTCGCCCTTGTCGACCCAGCCAAGGTTTTCCTTCCACCACTCCACATAAAGCTCGGCTTGATGAAAAGTTTTGTATGGGCAATGGATCTGAATGGGCGTGGGTTTTTATACCTCAAGGAAAAGTTTGGCAAACCTTGTCGGAGGCCAAGATCAAGGCTGGTGTCTTTGTTGGACCGTAAATCCGACAGATTATGAAGGACGAAACTTTTCCGACAACTCTAAACCCCAAAGAGCTGGCAGCGTGGAGGAGCTTCAAAGCTGTGACGGACAACTTCTTGGGGAACGAGCGCGCGGACAACTATGAAGAAATAGTGCAGCAGCTGCTGGAGTCCTTCAGGAAACTTGGCTCCAGGATGTCCCTGAAAATCCATTTCCTACACCAGCACCTGAACTTCTTCCCTGACAACTTGGGAGCAGTCTCGGACGAGCACGGCGAGCGATTCCACCAAGAGATTTCACTCATGGAGACGCGTTACCAAGGGCGGCACAACCCGAACATGATGGGCGATTTCTGCTGGTTCCTGCATCGTAAAACTGACACAGAGCAGCACAAACGCAAAGCCAAATGCCTAAAGCATTTTTAATTACATTCTAGTGGAGTTTTTCTGTAATTTCTATAATTTTGAAGCATTCATGATGAAATAAATGAATAAATGAATTTTTGTAAATTTCATTGAAATCCTGACTTCTAGGTAATGGGAATATTTCTGTTACTGAAAATCCTGACGTGATACAGCAAAACGGTTATGATTTTTGAAATCAGCGTACCCAAATTAGTCTAAATCACTTTACACATCTCCAGTAAAAAAATTTTGTTGTTCAGTGTATTTATTTTGTCTTTTTAGCAATTGTTGGGGTTGTATTTGTTACCGTTTCGTTTTCCTGTGCGGCATCTTCTTCTCGCACCTGTTTTCGCTAATTATTTGCAAGTTGAGTTCGGGATACATTTTCAGGTTTGTTGTGTTCATGTTTGTTTACAAATTGAATGCGATAGTCTGTTTGGGTATTTCACATACTCAGCTAGTTACACTTGTCGCTCTGTGCGCCTGGTTGAGTTCCATCAGGACGCTCCCTCCCTCCCTCTGGCAGGTACATTCTCGGGATGCACTGGTTTTTGTGGAACGTTTTGTGTATGGGAAGAAATGTTCTTGTTTTGATGTATAACATTGATTTCTGATTGGGACCGGTTTATGATTCCACAGTTGTATTGGAACACTGGTACTATGAGTTTGTTTCTTGGGGAGAGATATGTTTTCAGGATCTGCTTCGTTCTATGTTGGTATTGTTTGGCGATCGTTTTGCATATTTGTTTGTGACACATTTGGTGGCCCTCTTCGACTCCAACATATTTGAATGATGCTTCGTTTTCTAACTGCTGTATTGTTGTTTCAAGGTCAATTTTTATGTTGTCTGTTTTTGTTGGTTTACCTTGTACTAATGTGCACTTTGCACACGTATCTCATCCAAATTCCATTTGAATGTCCTCGGAGAACTGTTTTACTAGTTTAAGCTGTTCCATCAATTTTTCATCATTTGGTGCGAAGAGCTTTCAGTTATCCGTGTGTAGTCGGCGTGTCTCCCTTCCTGTTTCTTTGGATGTTTTACTATTGGTTGTTTGGGTGGAGGATGGTGGGATGTGGGATGTTCGGGGTGTGCGTGCATGTGTGTACGTGCATGAAAATAACCGATGAATAATCACGATTCATGTGCATGTACATTCACAATCCATTTAGGTGTGCTTGTGTGCATTTGTACTTGCCACTGCCACCGGTGTTCATCTCCACTCGTGAGTCTCGAAGACTGAACACACAACACACAATGGCATGTCGATCAGCACAATGTCGGCTGCTGCAAGCACGGTTCTCAGCCTCGTTGAAGCCACCTCACGTGCAGACCTCGGCCGCATCCCAGACGGTGCGACCCCGGGATGCCACATGTGCGGTCGTCTTTCTTACCAAAGCTGTTCTGTCCTCGTCGCGGTCTTCACTCCCATCGAAGATGTTATTCAGTGAGGTCTTCGGTCCCATAAGTCCCTAACGAGAGGGAGGCGGCAAAGCACACCACCTCCCCCTCGCCATCAACTTGTGTGTGTGTGTGTGTGTGTGTGTGTTTGTACACGTACGTATGTACGCGCATGCCCATGCTCTGTTTGTGCCGCTGCCTGCTTGTACAAACAGGACATTTTTGGACTCAACTCCTCACATCCACGGACATTTCTCGTATTCTTGGTATTTCCGTGAATCCGATTTGCATCCAGGAACAATTACGGTTAACCTCCCTGAAATTACCAATTTTTATTTTAAAAGCTGTAAATTGTTAAAAAGACTGATTTACAGATTTCTCCCTTGCAAGGAAAGGTCAAAAGTTCCCAGCAACGATCAGAACTGAGTCTCAAAATGCGCACGCACGCACGCACGCACGCACGCACGCACGCACGCACACACACATACACACACACACCATTTTGAGAGTCCCGTATTATCCGTCCCGTAAGTGTTGTATCTCCACATGTCATGATAGCATGTGTGACCTTGTGTGAAACCATATTGTTCCATCCAACACTGTGTGTGCAGGTGTGCCATGGCTGGACATTGCACTGCACGGACTCCTCATGACTCCCGCCTTCCTCGGGGGCTTCCTGGCCTTCTGTCTTGACCACACAGTGTCTGGTATGTATGTGCTTTGTGCAGCGTACACCTGACATTTTTCTTTATTTCTCTTGATATACTCTATTTATCGTTCTTATATTTGTACCTGTGCTTGTTTGTGTGAAACTTTTCCACCTCATGTGATAAAAGTTTGAGGCTTATGGAAGAGTCAGGTGACTGAGGATATGCACAGTCAGGCAACAGTTTGACAGAATAAGCAAAGGAATGAATGAATAGGGTAGGAAACGTATCAACCTACAACTAAGAAAGTTGGGTTAGATTATGATAATGGGGTAGGAAAGATTGCGGGTAAGGATGGGGGATGACATGAAATGGCCATGCATCGCTTGCTTGAAGCTCTGGCGGGAAGAATGAGATTAAACAGCCTCATGAAGGCCGTTCCACAAATGTGACAAAAGGGGAGTAAAGAGCTGAGGTGTGCAGTAAGACTGGATGTTGGGAGTTTAACCTGGAGGGGGTTAATGGAAGAACGTGTGCGTCATAGAGGAGTGGGGAGGGGTGCGAGTGTCGGAGGACTGAGAGAGCAGGAGCAAGGCCCGTACAGAGGCCACAATAAACATCGTTCATCGACCTGCCTGCGATGAGAGCAACAGGCTTTGCATTAAAGTCTTATCCACAACATGGGTCGTTGTTCAAGCTTTTATAGGATTTGTGCTCGGATCTTCTTTCTACAGGAAGTCAGCCATTGTTCTGTGTACATCATGGCCAGACATGATTTTAGGTGTGCCACCAGTGTCACTGTTTGTGTGTATATATATATATATATATATATATATATATATATATATATATATATATATATATATATATATATATATATATATAGAAACAAATAACAATTCAGCCTGTGGACACACAGAATAAACCTTCCTACCCCCTTATAATGATGTAATTAAAATGACCCAGGAGAAGGGATCATTTAATTGGAGCAATTAGTTATTTCTTTGGTTGTTTTCAGCATTGCTGCCTTGTCAAATGTACCACGAGCCGCCAAAGACCACGTGTTTAACACCCATTTATCATGTTCTTTGAGGATGTGGGGTGGGGAGCAACTTTGAGAAGGGGGAGTGAGGGGGGAGATTTGAGGGAGAGGGGTGAGGAGTGGGGGGATTGAGGGATAAAGGTGTGGAGGGAGCTTTTGAGAAAGGTGTGGGGGAGGCTTGGAGGGGGAAGAGAATAAAGTTTGCTTTGAAGAAGGAGGAGGTGGCTGAATTGAGAGGGAGGGGAGATGACGAGAGCAGACATGGCCATGGGGGAGGAGGGCAATGGGACGGGTGGGGAGAGGGGAAGGATGAGACTTGATAGCGGTATGTTGAAGAAGGGAGTGGGCAGGGGGGCGAGGACAGTGAAGAGCTGAAAAGGGGGGGGGAAGGAGGAGGGGCAAGGTGGGAGGGGTAAGGAGGGGGTATAACAGGTGAGGGATTAGGAGGACGTAGATTTAAGGAGGTGGGGTGAATTGGCACTGAAGTTGGAAAAAAAGAACGATTGATGGAAACACCAACGTACATCGCAAACTGGAACTTTTTTTAAATTCCGAGTCAGAGATACATTTCAAGACGTGCGAGGGGAGAGGCGGAATAAAGGCGAGTTCAGAGTTCAGAGAATGGAGAAAGGAGAAAGGAAACGTTGAAGAGTGGTGGAGGGATTGCGGTGAAAATACAATAAACAGGATCGTGCAGACAGACGAGGATAAGCCTTATGGTCGGCCTCAAGGAACCCGATGTTGAAAGTCCGACGAATACTCACAAGTTTTAAAACGACACCGAACTATAAACACACAGTAAACACAGAGACGACAAATCAACAGTAAAAATGCGACAAGAAACGACCGGGAAATCTTCTGTTTGAGGAAGTCGGTGGAGACCAACATGGAGAACATCACGGCAGCTCAAGAACCGAAACTGGAATTTCTCAATGGAGCGGAGTTTTGTTCCTACATTATTCAATCTTTAGTATAATATAATTTTTTAGTTACCTAAACGAGTTTGAATGCAGATCACATGCAGCACTAAGATAAAAGTGGACATTGGTGTACTGTGAGGTGAATTTCAAGGATATTTGTAGATAATAGACTTTATAAACACCTGGTGTATGGTATTTATAGGATTTGGACTTGGGTTTCCCAGAAGATCATCCAGGTAGGGGTTCATACGGGAACATTAACAGGTCAAACGTGTATTTATCCCCCTCTCCCCCTTTTTGTTCAGAAAGTTTTTCCTCTCACTCCCATCTCCCATCAGGTACATTGGATGAGCGTGGCTTGATGCAAGCTTCGACTGGTGAACCATGTACGGACGCGGCAAGAAACGGTCGTCCCGATGTCCTGGCACCGCCGTGTCGTTTCCGTCATTTCCGCAGGGGGATGTGCCCCTTGCTCAAACGTCCATCGGTTCGGAGGTCGACAAGTGTACAGTTTCCTGAGTTGGATTCGCTCACCAGACCCACCTTAAGAATATCGCACACCGACATGGAGACTTCAATTTGAAGCAGAGCGCCAAATACAAAAGCCATTTGTGACCTCGGGTCTACTCTGGTGATACCATAGTGACATAATATTAGCTTAGGATGGTAAATATTGGTGATGGAGCTCGAGGTTGTGTTGCCATGGAGATTAGTGATGTTCATGTTTCGGAAACCGCGTCCCGCTTTCCATGGTGCTGAACGCTCCATGTTGGCCGGGAGTCGATGTGGGAGGGGAATGTTCTTTCACACCTTTACAGGTGCTGAAACCTGAGATGATTATCTGCAGACACCAAACCATATAGAAGGAATTCCCCTTTTGCTGCTTCTTTAGCATTAACTGTTGCAGTTATTGGTTGATCTTGACCAGTGTACTCCGGGCCCTCCGAGGTGTGTACTGTACCAAGGTGGTCGGAAGGACACCCCCCCCTCCCGAAGGATCATGGTTTGGGTGTTCACGAGAAACTTGAAATTTTGTCGGGAGGGTGTCATGCACACCTTTCAAACCAGTGTCTCCGTTGCGAGAGTGAATAATCGACATCGAACCGACTAAATATGTCAATGTAATCTGGAAACTCCGAGTAAAGCCAAGGTGTTAAAGAGACGGAAAACAGGTGGTGCCCTGTTTGTGTCGTGAACCTGTTTATGATCAAAATACCTGCATGAGCATGAAGGGTACCTGTAAGTATCCTTTGTCTATATCTCCTGAACGGTTTACAGGTACATATGCCAGTATATTCATACTGCTCGTAATTGCACCTGAGTTTAGTTTGACATGTTAAATCTTTTTTAAAAAGCTGCTGTTTGCATGTTGTGGAGATTCTGTGGTGGTAAATAAATTGCACCGGCTGGTTTCAATTTCCTTGGAATGGAAAGGTCGCATCAATGTCTTGCTTTATTAACCTGAACGTAAAATAAAACTTATCGTGATTAAATGTCGTGCTGCCGCACTGTTGTGAAGTCACCATGAGTTGTGAGCTGCAGCACTGTTGTGAAGTCACCATGAGTTGTGAGCTGCCGCACTGTTGTGAAGTCACCATGAGTTGTGAGCTGCAGCACTGTTGTGAAGCCACCATGAGTTGTTGTGAGCTGCCACTCTGTTGTGAAGCCACCATGAGTTGTGAGCTTCTTCACTGTTGTGAAGCCACCATGAGTTGTGAGCTTCTTCACTGTTGTGAAGCCACCATGAGTTGTGAGCTTCTTCACTGTTGTGAAGCCACCATGAGTTGTGAGCTGCAGCACTGTTGTGAAGCCACCGTGAGTTGTTGTGAGCTGCCACTCTGTTGTGAAGTCACCATGAGTTGTGAGCTGCAGCACTGTTGTGAAGCCACCATGAGTTGTTTTGAGCTGCCACTTTGTTGTGAAGTCACCATGAGTTGTGAGCTGCTGCACTGTTGTGAAGCCACCATGAGTTGTGAGCTTCTTCACTGTTGTGAAGCCACCATGAGTTGTGAGCTGCAGCACTGTTGTGAATCCACCATGAGTTGTGAGCTTCTTCACTGTTGTGAAGCCACCATGAGTTGTGAGCTGCAGCACTGTTGTGAAGCCACCATGAGTTGTGAGCTTCTTCACTGTTGTGAAGCCACCATGAGTTGTGAGCTTCTTCACTGTTGTGAAGCCACCATGAGTTGTGAGCTGCAGCACTGTTGTGAAGCCACCATGAGTTGTTGTGAGCTGCCACTCTGTTGTGAAGCCACCATGAGTTGTGAGCTGCAGCACTGTTGTGAAGCCACCATGAGTTGTGAGCTTCTTCACTGTTGTGAAGCCACCATGAGTTGTGAGCTGCAGCACTGTTGTGAAGCCACCATGAGTTGTTGTGAGCTGCCACTCTGTTGTGAAGCCACCATGAGTTGTGAGCTGCAGCACTGTTGTGAAGCCACCATGAGTTGTGAGCTTCTTCACTGTTGTGAAGCCACCATGAGTTGTGAGCTGCAGCACTGTTGTGAAGCCACCATGAGTTGTTGTGAGCTGCCGCACTGTTGTGAAGCCACCATGAGTTGTTGTGAGCTGCCGCACTGTTGTGAAGCCACCATGAGTTGTGAGCTTCTGCAATGTTGTGAAGCCACCATGAGTTGTGAGCTTCCGCACTGTTGTGAAGCCACCATGAGTTGTGAGCTTCTGAGCTGTTGTGAAGCCACCATGAGTTGTTGTGAGCTGCCGCACTGTTGTGAAGCCACCATGAGTTGTGAGCTTCTGCAATGTTGTGAAGCCACCATGAGTTGTGAGCTTCCGCACTGTTGTGAAGCCACCATGAGTTGTGAGCTTCCGAGCTGTTGTGAAGCCACCATGAGTTGTTGTGAGCTGCCGCACTGTTGTGAAGCCACCATGAGTTGTGAGCTGCCACAATGTTGTGAAGCCACCATGAGTTGTGAGCTTCCGCACTGTTGTGAAGCCACCATGAGTTGTGAGCTTCTGAGCTGTTGTGAAGCCACCATGAGTTGTGAGCTTCTGAGCTGTTGTGAAGCCACCATGAGTTGTTGTGAGCTTCTGAGGTGTTGTGAAGCCACCATGAGTTGTTGTGAGCTTCTGCGCTGTTGTGAAGCCACCATGAGTTGTTGTGAGCTTCTGCGCTGTTGTGAAGCCACCATGAGTTGTTGTGAGCTTCTGCGCTGTTGTGAAGCCACCATGAGTTGTGAGCTGCCGCACTGTTGTGAAGCCACCACGAGTTGTGAGCTTCTGCACTGTTATGAAGCCACCATGAGTTGCTGTGAGTTTCTGAGCTGTTGTGAAGCCACCATGAGTTGTGAGCTGCCGCACTGTTGTGAAGCCACCATGAGTTGTGAGCTTCTGCACTGTTGTGAAGCCACCATGAGTTGTGAGCTTCTGCACTGTTGTGAAGCCACCATGAGTTGTTGTCAGCTTCTGCGCTGTTGTGAAGCCACCATGAGTTGTGAGCTGCCACACTGTTGTGAAGCCACCATGAGTTGTTGTGAGCTTCTGCGCTGTTGTGAAGCCACCATGAGTTGTTGTGAGCTTCTGCACTGTTGTGAAGCCACCATGAGTTGTTGTGAGCTTCTGCGCTGTTGTGAAGCCACCATGAGTTGTGAGCTTCTGCGCTGTTGTGAAGCCACCATGAGTTGTTGTGAGCTTCTGCGCTGTTGTGAAGCCACCATGAGTTGTGAGCTGCCACACTGTTGTGAAGCCACCATGAGTTGTTGTGAGCTTCTGCGCTGTTGTGAAGCCACCATGAGTTGTGAGCTTCTGCACTGTTGTGAAGCCACCATGAGTTGTTGTGAGCTTCTGCGCTGTTGTGAAGCCACCATGAGTTGTGAGCTTCTGCACTGTTGTGAAGCCACCATGAGTTGTGAGCTTCTGCACTGTTGTGAAGCCACCATGAGTTGTTGTGAGCTTCTGCGTTGTTGTGAAGCCACCATGAGTTGTGAGCTTCTGCGTTGTTGTGAAGCCACCATGAGTTGTGAGCTTCTGCACTGTTGTGAAGCCACCATGAGTTGTGAGCTTCTGCACTGTTGTGAAGCCACCATGAGTTGTGAGCTTCTGCACTGTTGTGAAGCCACCATGAGTTGTTGTGAGCTTCTGCGTTGTTGTGAAGCCACCATGAGTTGTGAGCTGCCGCACTGTTGTGAAGCCACCATGAGTTCCGTGTTGGCCTCAATACACGAGATTCGTATTCACTGATGTATCAATCGGTTCTTCTCCTTCTTTTGTATACGGCACAAGGATGCAGGTGGCATTCTTGGTTGAGGGTGTGACTGTGCTGCTGATGCAGTGCCCTCTGCAGGTTAGGGGAGGAATTTGTGACATGTTCAGAGTGCCGGTGATAGCTCGCCTACTCTTCTTGAAGCCGTGGGATCTTTAACGTCCACCAACTAATGCCGACACACGGGCCACCCGTTTTAACGTCCATCCGAGGGACGACTCGCACGTTCATCAATCGGTTTATAGTCGGTCAGGATTCGAACCCAGGTTGGACATGATAGAGGTGAGTTTGCGTACCTGTAGGTCATCCTGCCAGTCCAAGAAACTGATTACCTCCACCACCAAAGGTGGAACGAGGTTGTTTTCACCCCTTTCTGTTTGTTTGTTACTTACAAAATCAAAGATTTTTCAAGTATATTGGTCAGTTGATCGTTATTCTGTCTGTTTGTTTGTTTGTTCATCACCAAAAGGTTACAATTTTTAACCGATCTTCACGAAACTTCACCACATGGTCGAGTTTGTCATAAGGAAGAAGAAGCCTATTGTTTTTGAGGTCAAAAGGTCAACATTTGCCCAAGGTCAACAACTTCGGTGGTATTTCTAAAATCCTCAATTTTCTTCCGATAGACTTGAAATTTGAAGATTTATATTTCAAGTCACTGAACCCAACCACCAATTACTTTTAAGGTCAAATTTGTTTTATGGATGTTGCAAATGTCATGCTCTGCACAACGTCATCTTCTTGTTTGTTTGTTTGTGTGCAGGATATCTCAAAGTTGTGCACGGATCTGGATGAAATTTTGTGGACAGGCAGGGTGTGTGACAAGGTCGAACTGATTCGATTTTGGTGAAGATCCGGATGCGGATCCGGGAATTTTAAAAGTGATTTTTCACGTTTGAGAGATCGGTCAAAACGTTTTGGACGGATTCAGACGAAACTTGGTGGACGAGTTGATTCGGTGACGAGAACAAGCCGATTGATTTTGGTTCAGGTCAGAATCCAGATCCACCCTACCAGTGGGGTACAAAAGGTAAACGAATCAGCCTGGCGGAGGTGTAGGATCTACCGAGTGGCCGTTCCAGTTATTATTATTATTATTATTATTTATTATATATTTATTATTCCTTCTATATGGGATATACATCGATCAATTGAAAATGTTTATCCATTACTTGTGTTTATGAAACATTGTTTTATATCGCACCATGTCATATAAAAATATAAACATAAGAACATTTCATTCAGACAAATTAAATATGTAATCTGTGGTATAAATGTCGTACTGCTCAGGATTGCATTGTCCGCAGGTCCGCAGGTTGCACAAAACAAGCAGTTAGTGTCGTGTTGGCCAGGCTGTGGTCACATCACCTCCAGGTAACTCTCGTACAGCGGTTGGAAAGACAAGCGGCCGAAGAAGGTTCGCGCCAGGCCGTGCAGGAGCCGCGGGTACCAGTGCACGCCCGTCGAGTTGTCCGCCACGACAGGGTGACCACGAAGCGCGTGCCAGAGGCGTACGGGCGCGAAGACCCAGTGCGCGAGACGTTGGTCCTCCAGCACAGCGTAGCACGAAACGAGCACGTCATTGACCACGACCGTGCCCTCGGCGGACAGAGGCGCAAACGCTCCGTGTTGCTCGCGCGTCGCCACTGACCGGACCAGGGTCGCACGCATTTCTGCCCTCGCTTCGTCCCACACAGTCACAAAATCCCCGGGGAGGACCCGTGCCGCAAACGTGGCCACAAATCCACGCGGGAATCGTGTGGCGTTGGGTGACGTGTACAGAAGGTGCTTGGCCGAGGCGAACAGGTGACGCGGAGGATCCACAGTCTCGATGTCGTGGAAGCGAAGCAACGTCGTCGGCTGTCGGTCGAGGAAAAGCAGCACAGGGCTGAAGACGGGTCGACCCACGGCATCCACGGCGAGCACCCGCTCTCCGGGCCGCAGGTCCCGCAAGGTGCGCATTCCGCCACCCTGCAGGCGCACCATGCTCGCCCCTGGAAAACACCCTCCTGTGCGAGCTGCCATGGAGTTCTCTACGGGACGTGAGGGGACAGAGGACAAAATGAGGTGTAAAAGGTGGTGGTTGTGCTCTCCTTGCCATGAGCGTGTGGCCTATATACCATCGCTTAGTACGGCGTGCCGTGCGTACACCATCGCTTAGTACGGCGTGCCGTGCGTACACCATAGCTTAGTACAGCGTGCCGTGCGGGCTCAGGTCGAACACGGGAAGCTGAGATTAAGATCCCGTGGCCAGCTCGGGGCTCAGTGGCCGGGTTAAGCTTCTCGCCTGACGCGCCTGATTCATTAGCACCACCGAGGCCACCAAAAGGCCACCGGTCAGTGTTTGGGCTCGCGATGAGTACGAGTATGCGTCAAAGGAATCTGCTCTGTCAGTCAAATGACCTCACCTACCGCAATGGAATGCGCCTGATGAGGCTCTGCTCGTTATACAGAAAGTAGTGTATCGTTCTCGTCCAGCACTACCTATGTAGGCCCAGGTGTGTAATGGCATGCAACAGTCCACGCGCAGCCTTACCGGCCTTCACCGAGCAGTGAATGTGGGCCTTGGACTCGTAGTAGACCCAATCAAATCCAGCCTCGACGGCAAGACGCGCCAACATGCCGTACTTTGCACGGTCTCGGTCGGAGGTCGTCACATCCACAGCACGGCCCTCGTAGTGCAAGGATTCGTCCGAGTGATTTCCATCCTCGTCCCAACCTTCGGTCACACGCAGCTTGACCCCAGGCCACTGGTTCATGACCGAGATGGCGAGCGCGTTCAGACGGTCTTTGCATCGCTGTTTGCACGAATGCACACCAAAAGCCTGGTCATGTACGTACATGGGTCCAAGGGTCGACATTGTCCCATTTAACGCGCGCGCTCACATTCTTATAAAAAACAACCGTGCTATTATATTGTGTGTGTGTGTGTGTTTGTAGGTAGGCGATACAATATTGTTCTAACCACCACAATTCTTCGCATTTTCTTGGGGGGTTTTTTGGCCCAAGTCTTTCACGAACCGACTGGCCAGGCCTGACGGTTGACTGAGTAGTTAGGATCACAATTTGGAACCTGCATAAGGTGGCGGCGATAGCGCCCCTCGTACTCCGATCCAACGTGGATGATCTCCGAGTAATTTTAGCTTTCTCAGAGGATGTTCACTTCTTGTGAACTTAAGGTGTTCTATCTACCTGTGCAGGTAAGACCCTGGAGTTTTGAAAAAGTACACGAGTGGTTGTAACGATGGACTTGTCGATATGGTTGACGGCGGTTTTGCGGGCAGGCTCGTGCGGTGGTTACCTGGGTCATGAGACGGTCTGCGCCCGTGTTCTCCTCATCCTTGAACATGATATCAGGGTTATAGTTGGGCATCAACTCCTTGAAGCGCTCCGAGCTGCGGCTTATCTTGCCCTCATAGCGCCCGCTTGCTCCAAGGGTCTTCTCAGCGACGTTGGGCACGAACTGTTTGTACACGAGGGGTGTGAGTTTACGAGCGAAGCGCCTCCGGGCGCTGTATCCACGACCTGGTCCGCAAGCGAGCGCCGTCGGCCACAATATCACGGCAGGTAGCACAAGGAGTGCGCACAGCAACCGTGCGGCCGCCATGGCTCGGTCGTGCTCCGGGAACCTCCTCGCACCCTCCACCATCAGCCGTCCCTGGTGGGTGTGCGAGCGGGTGCCGCGAGCGGCATAGGTGTGCGGCTTTAGGTGAACCTTGACAGTTTGTTTTGACAACGGCTCCAGGTGTAAGTGGATCGCCGATCGGAACGTTCAACCAGTGATGCGGATGGTGGCGGGACGCGCCGAGTGGGCGTCGCGAGCACACTGAGTGCGCTATTTATTGCCCGCGTGGCCCGAGGTGAGCGCGCGATGCATTATGCAAAGATTGACGTCACAGCCGCTGCTTCGTCACAAAGGGCTCTCTCTCGGCTCAACGTCCCTTACACTTGTGACTTCTGTGCGATTTCTGGGGATTTTCATTGCAGACACATTTTGTACTTCTTCTGTACTTTCTTTAATCGTGTAATTCGTTGCAGACACATTTTGTACTTCTTCTGTACTTTCTTTAATCGTGTAATTTAGTTTAAAATTCCACCAAGAACGTCTTTCTCCCGGTATAATGCTCTCGCGCACAAACGCTAATAAATATACGCAGCGTAGGTATAACTTATAATTATTAATATTATTATTATTATTATTATTATTAATTATTGTTACTTTTTCTCATGTGCCTTGAGGATTTTGTACACAAACCGTTCGTTCCACGTGTTAACGCAACACCGACTTGCAGACAAATCGATGTGTGCATTGTATGTGCGTTTGTCTCGAGAGGATTAAAAATTATTATTATTATTATTATTATTATTATTATTATTTAATCATCCATCTTCACTGGCGACCTGCTGGTTCGTTCAACACCTCATTAATTAATCTCTCCTGTCATTGTCGCCGAGCCGATGTGCCCTCGTGACGTCCGTCGTGACACCATTGTTGAGATTTTATTGAAAAGATATTTTATTTCCCAATCCGTTGGTTCCGGTGCACCAGACGTTGAAACGATGAAAATGGTTCCGTTTGATTCCCAAGTCCTTCATTGCGCTATTTTATTACGTCTGTGTCGAAGTGTGTTGTTGTTTTTTGTTGTGGGTTGTTTTTTTGTTGTTGTTGGTTGTTACGAAATCTAAAGATTTCGTAAGTATATTGATGACTTCCGTCCTCTGTTTGTGTGTTTGTGTTTGTTTGTTTGTTTGTAGGCACGATAACTCGAGAACGGAAGGAGCTACCAATGTCAAATTACACCACGTGATTCAGGAGGGTGATGGCGAGCGCTGATTAGATTTTGGTCAAAATCGGTCAAAGGTCAAGGTCACAGTGAGGTCAAACATAATTCCGTAAATTCATGTGGAGAAATGGAGTATTTTTGCTTCGCTCGACGTTACGAGTTCGTTTTAACTTCGATTTTAATTTTGTCTTCGGTTTTTGCGATCGCTTGGGACGCTTAAAACTCTGTTGTCGAAATTCTGGTAAAAATCGGATGTTTTGGAGACGTTTTAAACTTGTATAAAAAATATTTCACTCGCCGCGTCACGGCTCGTCACGTGGTGCAGCACGCTCGAGCAGACGTGTCGTTGATCACGTAAAGGTTTTCCGTGTGTGTGCTAACGGTGTTTTCGATAAAGATGGTGTTTAAAAGTCATTTTTTTTATCCCAATAAAGGTTATTGTCGCATGCCTGACTCGCTAAGCTGTCGGATTATGTAAAGATTGTTGGTGGATGGCCGAATATTACGGTTTTGTGACTTTGATAAAATAATATTAAATAATTGCGTGGAGAAATGGAGATTTTTGCTTCGGTCGACGTTACGATTTTTGATGGTTTGGTGCAGAATCATCGTAGAAACTTCTGGTTTGCGTCACTACCTTCTCAAGAGACAGCTTTTATTCGACAAGGTCAGAGGTCAAGTTGACAATTTCGTAAGTACCAGTCTATGACTGTTTGTTTTTTTGTTGTGGGTTTTTTCGTTGTGGGTTTTTTTTGTTGTGGGTTTTTTCATTGTGGGTTTTTTTGTTGTGGATTTTTTGTTGTGTTTTTTTTTAATGGTTTTTTTGTTGTGGGTTTTTTTTGTTGTGGGTTGTTTTTTTGTCGTGGGATTGTTTTGTTGTGGGGTTTTTTGTTGTGGGTTTTTTTGTTGTGGGATTTTTTGTCCTTTCGATTGTGTTCCAATTTCCTTGAGTACCAGGTGCTTTCCAGCCGTTTTAACGAGAACCGTCCATGATCCCGTGAATCCGTGACCCTCAGCGTGCTGTGTACTCATTGCAGCTGTGTTCGCGAGGCTCGTCCGTCAGACCCTGGGGTCCCGCTGAGTTGGCAGTTTGTTGTGAGTTTGACGCCTGTCCAAGCACACCTGTGGTGGAAACGCAGTGAAGGGCTGTCACAAGGATAGGTTGAGGGAGGTGAGGGTTTTGGGGGTTGGGGGGAGGGGTGGGGGGGGTCTTATACAGGGATACGTTAAACATGATGGGTCAGGATTTGAACGTATTTCCCATCATAACTCGGGAGTTTACACAACACCTTGCACCCCACACAGTTTTGAGGAAAAGGTCTTCATTAGAACCAGTTTGTAATTCATGTTCTCATTCATATCCCATACTGTTCGGAATACAACGTTCGCTTGAAATGACGTCATCCTCCCCACAATGATCGGCGCACGTGCACAGAAACCCCGAGAAATAGCGATCCTCGGGACATGTGGACCGCTGTCGTGCGTGACGATTGTTCCCTAAAATGACTCATAAAGCTTCTAAAACAAGGCGAGAATACTTGGGAAAGTACCTGAGAGAAACCTGGGAGGTGGGGTGAGGATAAGGGGGGTGTGGGGTGAGGAACGTGGGGTGAGGAGTGGGGTGAGGATAGGGGGGGTGTGGGGTGAGGAACGTTGGGTGAGGGGTGGGGTGAGGGGTGTCTGCACAACAATAGAGTTTCAGGGAGGGAGACAGCGTATCTGGTTCAGGTGGACCAATGGACAGGTGATATTTGGGGTTTTTGAATATCGGGTAAATTTAAAATCACCTTTAAACTGATGATATTTATTTATTGATCATGTGGTGGGGGCAGGGTGGGGGATGTGAGCGGTGTTATTACAAGTCCACACCAACGCCCCGGTTTCCATCATTTCACCAATACGTCATCACGTTATTTATACCTCCTGTCGATATTCGTTCTCTAAACTCGCACGGACATCGTTTTTAAATCCACACGATTGTATTTATTGTATTCCCAAAGGGTTTTCACAACTTACAAGACTGATAAAGACACCAGAACTCGTCGCGAATGTCCCAATTCGTGAGATCGTAGAATGGCCAAAAGAACGAACTATCGTACTTCACTTCGCACGTAAATGAATATCCTGAGCTGAAGATCGGTGAACGAACACGCATCGTAAAACAATTCACCTGACAGGTGAAGTCACCTGCTGCTCGTCCATCGGATGTCCGTATCACACGTTTCCTCGATCGCTAAATCAATGTGAATGAAAATTTTGTCAAAAACACCAAAACCAATCATTGCACAATCGATACAACAACCTCCTTTACAAAGCCACTTGTGTCGTTACCTCCGTCACCGAAGGTGAATGACGTCATGTTTTCACCCCTTTCTTCTGTCCGTTTGTTCGTTACAAAATCGAAGATTTTTCGACTTCATTGGTCGGTCCATTTTGTTATTCTGTCTCTTCGTCTGTCAATCGCCTACAGGTCACTATTTAAAACGGAACTTCAACAAACTTCACCAAACTGTACACTAGTCTCAACTGAGAAGCCCATTGATTTTGAGGTCAAAGGTTAAAGGTCATCTTGAGATCAAATTTCTAAAATCATTAATTTTTAACTGAAAAATAATCGATTTACATCCGATTGACCTGAGCTTTGATTAGGATTATCAATTTTAATCTTAATGAAATGGACAATTTGATGTATCCATGGCAACCTTTGGAGAGGGGCGTAGATTTTGCATGTATCGAGCTCTGCACGACGTCTTTTTCTTGTTTGTTTGTCTGTGTGCAGAATATCTCAAAAAGTTGTAGACAGAAGATCCGGATCCGACAACTAGAATTTTAAAAAATGATTCTTCACCATTGAGAGAAAGGGCGAAACTAATATATAGCACGATATCTCAAAAAGCTGTGGACGGATTCAGATGAAACTTGGTGGACAGGTTGGGTGTGTGACCATGACGAACTGATTAGATTTGGTGAAGATCCGAATCCGAATCTGGATACGAGAGTTATTTAATTTTAAAGTGATTCTTCACCATCGATAGGTTCAAAAACGATATGTAGCATGATGTTTCAAAAATGTATTGGGCCCAATATATTCTCGCAGATCAGGCATTACGTGGCGGAGGTATGTGCTCTACCGAGTGCCCTTCTTGTGATACTTGTTTTCACAAAGATTGCAAAACTAAAACAAGCTTTTACAAAACACTTACCCCAAACCTCGTGTGTGTGTGTGTGTGTGTGTGTGTGTGTGTGTGTGTGTGTGTGTGTGTGTGTGTGTGTGTGTGTGTGTGTGTGTGTGTGTGTGTGTGTGTGTGTGTGTGTGTGTCCCATAACTCCAAAACCATTAAACATGGCAGCCCAAAACTTTGCATGCACATGAAGGGAGGGCATGAATGAAAACTCGGTATTTGGGTAAATTTAAACAACCTTTTGAAGATAATTAACAGGATGCTCATCATAATAAAGCAAAAAAAAAGGCTTACTCTTGGTCAGCCTACTTTCACCTTGCAGGGGTTTTAAGTTGCCATTTTGTTTTGGCCTGCTCAAAAATGCCTCGCCTTGGAAACACGATGTGCTCTCATGGACTAATTAAAGAATATCATGAAAATCTGCGCTACCCCGAGCTACGGCAAAAAGTATCTGCGTTGTCACTTTGCACTGTCACTCTGCTGAACACAACCAAAAATACATTGATCAACATACAAAGTTTAGGCCCTTCCCGCCTGCGGTGGGCTCTGTGATGTCATGTGGTGCAATGTTGTGCAATTTATATTTTTTTACATGACATCGCATTCTTTCACCTTTTTGTGCGATCTGATTTCATTACCCATCACTTTTACATTACCAATTCACCCATCACTTTGATATACATACATATAAAAAATGTCCAACGTCGAATCGTACCTCATGTTCGGAACTCCACCATTTTGGTTTTAGCTGAAAGGCAAAGAACCGTCATCTGAAGCTTGAATTTCTGTTGCTTGAATTTTACTACTTTTTCACTTGAATTCTGCTTTTAAATAACTCCATTTAAATGTAAACTGTTGCGATTGTCATTTTTGTGTGCCATACTTTATATCAGAACTGTTGCTTAGGTCAAGTGCGCCATTTAAATTTTGGAATTTGGCTCAAGTTAAAGGTTTTTAGAGGTTATCGCATGTACGGAAATTGAATAAAGTCATGAACACTAGCGTCTCCAGGAGTTTATAAGCATTGCGTTGTATCCAGTGATTTGTAGGTATGATGATCAGGCATTCGATGATATAAGTGAAGAAAGTGGAAACAAAAAAATACATGAGCGTTTTATCGTAAAGAAACCATTGCAGCCTGTTCCAGGTCAAGGCATTGTTAGGCAGGCCAAACAAAATGGTGAATTAAGACCCCAGAAAACTGACAGAAGGCTGACTCATGGTCTGACCAAGAATGATGCCTTAATAAAGGATAATTAAATAAGGCTGTTAATTATCTTCAAAAGGGCATTCAAATTAACCCAAACACAATTTTCATTCATGCACTCCCTTGGAGGTCCCTTGTGTCCAGATGGTGGTTGCCTCCAGATGGTGCTTATCTCCGGACGTATCCAGATGGTGGTTGTCTCCAGATGTGTCTGGACGGTAGTTATCTCCGGACTTGTCTGGGTGTAGTTGTCTCTGAACGGTGGTCATCTCTGGATGTGTCTGGATGGTGGTTGTCTCCGGATGTGTCCGGACAGTAGTTGTCTCCAAATGTGTCTGGACAGTAGTTGTCTCCAGACATCTCCAGACAGTGTTTGTCTCAGGATGTGGCTGGATGGTGTTTGTCTCCAGACATGTCTGGGCAGTGTTTATAGTATGACTGGTAGAAAATGTATTTCAGACATTATTTGTTTTCCATCTTCACTGTTATTATATGCAGAATCATTTTGATGAGACAGTATGAATCGTAATTAAATGCTGTACCACACGTCTGCCTTCCCTTCCTCTCATGCTGCCCCTCTCACACTGACTTCCCATCCCCCAGCCCTTCCCCATTCTTTCCACCCTCCTCTTTCCCCCTCCTCTCTTTCCTCCCTCTCCCCTCCCCCTCCCTCGCCCCCTTCCTCGCTTCCCCTCCCACTCTCCTCTCACTCCCCTCCCTTACCTTTCTCTCTCCCTCCCCCATCTCAATCTTCCACCCTTCTCTCTCCCCCTTCCTCACTCCTTTCCTCGCTCCCCCTCCTACTCTCCCCTCTCTCTCCCCCTCCCACTCTGCCTTCACTCCCCCTCCCTTATCTTGCTCTCTCTCCCTCCCCTTCTCCCTCTTCCACCCCTCTCTCCCCTCCTTTTAGTATTCCCATCAAGGAAGCGACAGGTGGTATTTGCTTGCATATACTGTGTGTGTGTGTGTGTGTGTGTGTGTGTGTGTGTGTGTATATATATATATATATATATATATATATATATATATATATATATATATATATATATATATATATATATATATATATATATATATATATATATATATATATATATATATATATATATATATATATATATATATATATATATGTATATATATATATATATATATATATATATACATATACGTATTTATATATACATATACGTATTTATATATACATATATGTATTTATATATATATATATATATATATATATATATTTATATATACGTATATATATATATATTTATATATATATATATATAGATATATGTATATGTATTTATATATACATATATGTATTTATATATATATATATATATATATATATATATATATATATATATATATTTATATATATATAAATCATTATATATATATATATATATATATATATATATATATATATATATATATATATATAAATCATTGCCATTTCAAATCCTTCCCAGAGTTCATGTTTCTGTCTGCGCTGTTGCTGATGACTCACCAACAAGCGATGAAACCGGTTCGGCAGCTGAGTGGTGTGTATCATTGGGATTCTCGTGTGTGTACTAATTGTGAATGTCTTTATAGCTGTGGAGGAACTCCAGGAAGGGTTTGGAACAGCAAAAGGGCTTACCTTGGTAGCCTTTCCTGGTTTCTTTATGCAGCTTCTTTGGCGAGAAGAACAATGTATCCGTGTGTGTGTGTGTGTGTGTGTGTGTGTGTGTGTGTGTGTGTGTGTGTGTGTGTGTGTGTGTGTGTGTGTGTGTGTGTGTGTATGTATGTATGTTTGTGTGATATATATATATATATATATATATATATATATATATATATATATATATATATATATTCTTCTTCTTTTGGCTGCTCCCTTTCGGGGTCGCCACAGCGGATCATCCGTATGATCCGCATTGTGATTTGGCACATGTTTTACGCCGGATGCCCTTCCTGACGCAACCCTGGTCGCCTCTTACGACACAGGGATATGGTACACCTATTTTAACCGGGGTATACACCGGCCCAGTACACTGGTACTCATTTTGCCGACCTCAGAAGGATGACAGGCTGAGTCAACCCCCTGGTGTATTAATTCAGTGGCCCAATGGGGCTTGAACTGAGGACCTTTTGGATCCCAAACCACTGCCCTAAACACTGCGCCAACACCAGGATATATATATATATATATATATATATATATATATATATATATATATATATATATATATATATATATCTATCTATCTATCTATCTATCTATATATCTATCTATATATCTATCTATATATATATATATCTATCTATCTATCTATCTATATATCTATATATCTATATATCTATCTATATATCTATCTATATATATATATATATATATATATACATGTATATCCATCCATCCATCAGGACCATACTCTGTGCAGAGCATTGGTGCTGCTTAAGGAGTCTCCTTGGCTGTTGGGCACAATCCTGGATGGGTCGCCACTCCGACACAGGGTACCAGCATGCTGGCACTCATTTTGCCGACCTCGGAAAGATGACAGGTCGAGTTAACCCCACCTGGTATTAATTCAACAGCTGAGCGGGATTTGAACTCGGGACCCTCGGATCCAAAGCCCACCACCCTAACCATTAAGCCAACACCATGCATGCATGTATGTATGTATGTATGCATGTATGTATGTATGTTGTTCGTCTTTCGGCTGCTCCCGTTAGGGTCGCCACAGCGGATCATCCATTATGATCTGCATACTGATTTGGCACAGGTTTTACGCTGCATTCCCTTCCTGACGCAACTCTGGTCGCCTCTTCCGACACAGGGATAAGGATTGGGTTTCGCCATGATTCCGGGATGCCCTACACCCTCTCATAGCGCGGGCCAGCGCAGAGCTCCCATCCTCAAGTGATCCTCCAACTCAGGCCTTCGAGTAGCCGGATTACAGGCGCATGCCACTACACCCGGTATGTAATGTATATATGTATATATGGTCGTAGTTCATGAACTGGTCATCATTTGCGTTACAGGGTCAAAATATTCAATTTTTCAGTTTTCTCTGAGTTGATAGACATCACCAAGCTACATGCACTTGTGTGAAAAAAATTAGCAAAAACCACTAATTAACGGCGAATATGGTATTTTTAATTATGAACTTTAATGGATAATGCATTACAAGGAAAACACATTTTCACGTTTATCTCAAATTCACCCTTTCTGAGTAAATTGGATGTGGATCAGTTATATTTTGGCCGTTTTGGACAATTCAAGTGCCAAATTAATCCTGAGAATCTGCTAGATACATAACTATGTAAAGATATTTAGTAGATCTCTTTTAGGAGTTTGTACATATTGGTCAGGGTTTGCTGAATAATAACGAGTTGAATAATCAATTTTGCATCATGCAACAGCAAGTCTCAAGTGTTACTCACCTAAAAAATAACAAAATAGAATAGATTAAAGCTTATTGATTGAAATAAATTCAGTTTATTCCAAATTTGACTCACCACATCCGCCACCTCCGCCACATCCGCCGCCTCCTCCTGTTTACTCCACCCCTGACTTGTATCACTTATTTTCCTGTTACACAAAAACAATTGCACATTTTTTATTTCTGTTTTTCCACATTAAACTACACAAAATTACCTTTCTTCTCATACCAAGATATGTAGATATCTGTGGTTTTTCTGGTCTGTAGTCAAAGTGGAAAGTGGATGTTTTGAAAAACATGCAACAACTCCACCTTTTTAGGGTGACCAGTTCATGAACTACAACTATATATATATATATATATATATATATATATATATATATATATATATATATATATATATATATATATATATATATATATATATATATATACATACATTTCTCTCTTTTTCTCCAATTCCCCCCCTCCCCTCTTTCTCTCACACTCTCTCTCTGTCCTCTCCTCGCCCCCCCCTCTGAATAAAATGCAGCACTCTCTTCACACACCTTTCTCACTCCCCCTCCCCTCTCTCCTCCTCCCTCTCTCTTTCTCTCACTCTACCCCTCTCCTCACACTCCCTTCCTCCCAGAGTGTATGATCATATATGGTAAGGTTTTTCTCTCCCCCCACCCCCTCATTCTTCGCTCTCCCCCCACCTTCCTCGCTTCCTCCTCATTTTCCCCCTCTTCCTTGCTCCCCCTTTCCTAGCTCCCCTTCCTCTCCCCTCCTTTCCTCCCTCTCCCTCTTCTCTCTCCTCCCTCTCCTCACTCTCCCTTTTCCCCTCCTCACTCCCCTCCTTGCTTCCCTCTCCATCCTTTCTCCCCCCCCCATCCCTCTCCCTCCTCTCCTTCCCTCTTCTCTTTTTCTCTCTCTTTCTTCCTCCCCCCAACTCTCTCACACCCTCTCTCTCTCGCCTCTCTTTCTCTCTCGCCTCTCTTTCTATCTCGCCCTCTCTTCGTATTCCTATCAGTGAAGCGACGGGTAGTATTTGCTCCTCATGAATAAAAAGGGCCACAGATGAACTCTCAGTTGTGGGAGAGAAATGGAGCAGGAACGAGAGGGAAAACAAACTGGAGCTTGAAGAGGAAGAAGAAGACGAAGAAGACGAAGAAGGAGAAGAAGAAGAAGAAGAACAAAATATATCAAATGAGAGATTAATGACCATCGAGTTGATGTCTCGGGTCAGTGTGGCAGAACTATAACCATGTGTGCTGCCATGTGATCTCCCACAATGCCACCACAGACCCATCTAACAGAGCATGCCCACTGGTGTTTCTGGATTCAACATATGAAAGTATTGTCAGAGAGAGAGAGAGAGAGAGAGAGAGAGAGAGAGAGAGAGAGAGAGAGAGAGAGAGAGAGAGAGAGAGAGAGAGAGAGAGAGAGAGAGAGATATATATATATATATATATATATATATATATATATATATATATATATATATATATATATATATATATATATATATATAGAGATATAGATAGAGATGTATGTATATATATATATATATATATATATATATATGTGGAAGGGCCAGAGGTGACTAACTGTCATTGTATGGGATATCGTCAGGTTCCACCACTTTGTGCTTGTCTGAGGGTGGTTTGAAGCTTCTGTACTCTTCTCAATGGTGTTCCTCCCACACTACTCTCACTCCCTGAACTCTATAGAGGAGTTTTTTTTCCTTCTGGCACTGGAAAGTGTATGAGCACAATTCTCATCAACAAGCAACACTTCTCCAGGCCATGGAGAAGGCATGTCAAGACATCACTGCAGATGCATGTCAAGGCAAGGCAAGGTACTTTCTTCCAACATGTATGGCCAGAGAAAACATTCTCGATGATGTTGATGAGAACATGTGACCTGGCAGAAATCAGAGGCTGGATGTTAAATACCTGTAAAATCTCTTTTTTGTTCAAAAAGTTTGTTTTCTGTTGTCATGTAAAACTGTGATTTAATGTACAAGTTTTTAGTGATGTCTGGGTCATCCAGATCTAAGTCCACTGAAATAACGATATACACTTTGAGGTAACATGTATGGTCACATGACAGAATTTCCAACAAAGTAAGAGTAAACAGGCAGAAATGGAATGAAGAAATAATTAATGAAAAGGTCAAACAATTCGATGTTTATATTTTAAATTGATTTCACCTTTGTGAAATGGTTGATAATGTGAAATTTTCATGGTTGATAACCCAATCCCCCCACGCCCCCCAATTATTCCATTAATTATTATGAGAAAAACGGATTTGAATTTTGTCGTCTCGTTACTCATCGCACTTTTCAGCTCATCACACTTTTCAGGAACACATCCCCGACGTAATTGGGGGTCTTACTACAGTACATTGTACGTTTGGTTTTGGGGCTACGAGGAAGTACACAAATTTTGCATCTATTGCTAAAAGAAGTGTGTGTGTGTGTGTGTGTGTGTGTGTGTGTGTGTGTGTGTGTGTGTGTGTGTGTGTGTGTGTGTGTGTGTGTGTGTGTGTGTGTGTGTGTGTGTGTGTGTGTGTGTGTGTGTGTGTCATGGAGTATGATAGCACTCCATATCGAGGGATGATACGGGAAGAAAATGGCCACCCATTCAAATGTGTACACAATGATACGCTCATAAACTTCTTGAGAGTGAAGTGATAAGCACTTAAAAGCCATACCTTTTATTCTCGAGTGTTTTCTGAACCACCAAGATTTAAAAAGATGCCAAAATACATCGCTAAAGTACCACAAGGAGGGATTGCTAAATCACCAAATTGTACTTCTTCTCCCCCTCTCAAAACAATGTAAAACTGTTGCCTGACCTACCTCAATAACTGCTGAAGCCATGATGGTGATTTCAATGTGAGGAAGTTACTTTGTCTCTGGGCTAGTGCACGCAACCCACAATTTAAAAATATATAAATCATTAATTGTTTTATCAGGAAAATAAATCAAACATAAATGTGGACTCAACCAAACTAGGCCAGGATTGTGGGAGTGGGGAAGATGGACAGTACCATTCCAAAAGTGATACATATCCAAACCATCTTCCAAATCAACTGAAACAAGCATTAAAACAATATAATAAAATCGATGGATTTAATCCATCCCAAAATAAATAAATAAAACATTAAGCATTTTATTACTTTAAAAAATTGCAGAAACAAGAAAAAAAAATAAGCAAAACGTGCAGGGATGAAATCTCAAAAAAGCAACCAAACAAGTGAGGAATGACACCACATTATGATGCCACATTACGACACCACATTCCTCTTGTGGATTACCACCACGACATATTTTGACATTTTACTTTTGTTGTTGGATTGTGATGGATAAAGAGCAAGAATAATAATAATGAAGAATGACACCACATTACGATGCCACAATCCTGTTCTGGTTTAGCATCACGATATCTTTTGACGTTGTTCCATCACAATCCCATATGGATATGGTAGGAACTCCACATCTCTCATCCATTGATATTTCTCATATTACTTGTATTTTTGAGAGTCCGATTTGCATTTAGGAACATCCCAGATAAGGTCAACCACTTGGATATTGCCACTCTTTCATTGAAATGCTGAAAATTATGTTAAAAATTAATTGCTAACTCCCCCTCCCCCTATTACGTCACGTCACGAGCTATTCCACTTCCAGATTTCACACCAGTAATGACAGGTTAAAAGTGCCGGCGCTATCAGAAATGGGGGTCACTGTAAATGGACACACAATATATGCGTGAAATGCCTCCTTCGCATTCAAACGTCATTTCGGAAATCTGGTGTTGCTTAACTATGCTTTGTGCTATGAGTGCAGGATAATAAAAAATAATTACTCGTAATAGGTATCCACAACCATCCTTGATCAAGTTATGGAACGTTAGTTGAGGACTTCACTCTCCCCCCCACCTCACTTTTTCACCTTTATTTGCTTTAAAATTGTTTTTCTCCACAACAGCTTGGAGCAATTGACATGAAACTTCCAACATAGGAGTGCCCACCCATGGATAATATTTTAACATAGTTACATGATGATTGCATGGAAAATGCAGCTGGCATTTCAAAAAGGCTGTTTTCTTTAGGCACGGGGTTTCTTCATCGTTATTTATTTCTTTATTTCTTGTGTTTCAAGAACAACACTCAGTGGATCGCATACCTCTGCCAGGTCGAACAGGTTACGTTTTGTATACCACTGATGGTTTGGATCTGCATCCGGAAGTCCAACATCAAATCAATTTGTCCTTGTAACACACACCCAACCTATCCACCAAGTTTTGTCATAATTCGTCCACAATGTTTTGAGGCTATCATGACGTACAGTACTATATATCATTTTTAGCTCGCCTGTTCGAAGAACAGAGAGCTATAGCGATACCCCCGGCGTAAGCGTCAGCGTCAGCGTGAGCGTGAAAATGTTAAAGTTTTTGGTGCAAGTTATTTCCTTTCTAATGTTTTTATCTACCACACTATTTTTTACTGATTACAATATACAAATAACATATATTGCTTTAAAATTATTTGGATCAGACTTTACTGCAATGCTTTATAAAAAATATTATTAGACGTCTTTTAAAAACGATAAATGTATAAACAGGTGAGCATTGTGTGGCTTTGACACCAACTCTGGTTATATGGACTATCAGCACTATATATCATTCTTAGCTCGCCTGTTCGAAGAACAGAGAGCTATAGCGAGCGATACCCCCGGCATGAGCGTCAGCGTGAGCGTGAAAATGTTAAAGTTTTTGGTGCAAGTTATTTAGAAGCTTGCCATTCATTTAATATGTGTACTAGGATGCTGATATTTGGCATGGATGTTCATTTGGGGTATATTATTGATGTAGTGAAGTTGAAATTAAAAAATAATTTCAATTTTTTTTTTAATTTTTGACCTGTTTTGAACTTAACTTTTTTGTAGCACATCAACGTTAAAGTTTTTGGTGCAAGTTATTTAGAAGCTTGCCATTCATCTAATATGTGTACTAGGATGCTTATATTTGGCATGGACGTTCCTTTGGGATATGTTATTGATGTAGTGAAGTTGAAATTAAAAAATAATTTCAATTTTTTTTCAATTTTTGACCTGTTTTGAACTTAACTTTTTTGTAGCACATCAACGTTAAAGTTTTTTTACTTTCTAATGTTTTTATCTACCACACTATTTTTTACTGATTACAAAAAGAAATACATATGTTGCTTTAAAATTATTTGGATCAGACTTCACTGCAATGCTTTATAAAAAATATGATTAGACTAGTCTTTTAAAAATGTTAAATGTATAAACAGGCGAGCATTGGGTGGCTTTGACACCAACTCTCTGGTTATGTGGACTATCAGTACTTTATATATCATTTTTATATGGACTATCAGTACAATATAGCATACGAACCATGCTTCCCCATTCTCGGGTCACTTGTCTGCATTTTTTTCATTTTTTTCTTTCGTTTATTTATATTTTCACTTATGCATGTTGTCCAACGGTTCTGGTTTTTATTTTTTGGGGGTTGGGGGTGGGGGGGGGTGTACCGGGCATGATGTCCACGGGCAAGTTCGATATCCATCGGCACGCAAAATTTCAGCTTTCTCCGTCACCCGGAAGGCATCGATCTTGAATATCACTCAGTCCGTGTTTTGAAAGAGCTTTTATATATATATATATATATATATATATATATATATATATATATATATATATATATATATATATATATATATATATATATATATATACATATATTTTAACCCCTTCTCTTAATGATGAATAATTACACAAAAAATCCTCGTATCCGTATCTGGATTGGGACCGCCACCAAAATCAAATCAATTTGTCCTTGGAACACACCCAACCTGTCCACCAAGTTTCGTCTGAATCCATCCACAGCTGTTTGCGATATCCTGTTCACAAACAGACAGACAGACAGGGGTTAAAACATAACCTCCGTCCACCTTTGGTGGTGGAGGTAATAAACAGCACACCGTATATGGTGGGGTCGAGGGTTCAAGGATCTGGTTATCGTAGCCTACAGCGTTGTCAAATATGTTACAATAGTTCCGCTTTATGACACAGGTGCTGCTCCGCAATCTGGGCAACATGTGTACCTGCAGATGGGTAGGGTTTATTTGAAACTTGGAAGTGCTGTCCCAATACCTTTTAGTAATAACACCTACTGTAGGCTACTCCATGTCCATGAATGATGGTTGGAGCGTCCACTCCGAGAGTCAGCTCAGAGGTTGGTGGTTCGAACCCCAACGAGTCCTACACACTGAAGAATATGGCTTCCTCTTGCGTGTCATAGGGGACAAAGTAATATTGAGTTCGAATTTCCGTTCTCCACATCAACTGTCGGTTGATCCCTGCTTGTCACGACCTGATGTTGCGGTTATTAATAAAGTGCCAAGTCATCTAATGGCGATAAAACATTAACCTGGTGCCCAGTGGGGGCGTATGTTGCACTTCCAGTTCTGCCACAAATGGTGCCGTTGTTGTACATGTACAGGTGCGGGTCAGGATGGAATTCACTGCTCGCGGGATTTAGACAAGGTTGTACCTGTCGTGATGTCAGAGCTGGGAGGCTTCGTGTCGCCACTAATTGCTCGATCGTTTCAGCACCGATGCTGTAGATCATGTGCTGTTGTTCGCCACGCAACGGCTCGAGCCCGGCCTGTGACGTGAAGGGTGGGGGGCCACGAAGGAGGAGGGGCACGTGCTGCTGTTCACCACGCAACACCTCGAGCCCGGCCTGTGACACGGAGGGGTTGTTTTCCTTGCCAACCAATATGACGCCCGAGCACTGCATCATGGGTACTGAAACCCCTCTGCAGTGCAGTCGATGATGTGAAAATGTTATGCTGACGTCACGAGCTCATTCAAGGGCTGGCAGGAGAACATGCACTGGCAGTAGTCCAGCTGGCAGTTTCAGCTGGTAGTTTCAGCTGGTAGTTTTATTTCAGCTGGAAGTCTCAGGATGCAGTCACAGCCAGCAGTCTTAGCTGGCAGTCACATCAGGCAATCACAGCTGGTAGTCTTAGCTAGCAGTCACAGCAGGCAATATCAGCTGGCAGTCTCACGTCTCACTTGGCAGTCTCACCTGGCAGTCTCACCTGGCAGTCACACCTGGCAGTCACACCTGGCAGTCACATCTCACAGTACCAGCTAGCAGTCACAGTAGGTAGTCACAGCTGGCAGTCACACTCGCCACTCAGCTGTCAAAAACAATTCCCTCACTTTGTTGATAGCACAGGTAGATGAGCTAAATGGTGGATTGTAAAATAAATATTTTATTCCTGTTTTGTACGAGAATTCCATTTAAAATGGAGATTATTTGTCTTCTGGAAAAGGATTGTATTATTAATACACTAGCAAAGACCACCCGTCGCTTCGCTGATGGGAATACTAAAAGGGGGCGAGGGGGGGGAGTGAGGGAGAGAGAGAGAGGTGTGAGAGCGAGAGTGAGGAGGGTGAGATGAGGAGAAGGGAGACGTGCGGTGGAGCGTTAATTACGATTCATATCCTCTCTTCAAAATTATTCTGCATAGAATAACAGTGAAGATGGGGAAAAAAAAACATGTCTGAAATCCATTTTATACCGGTCATACTATAAATACCGCCCGGACATAAACATCACCCAGATATGTCCGGAGATAAATACTGCCTGGACATGTCAGAAGACAAACACCGTCCAGACACAACCAGACACGGCCCGAACAGGTCCAGAACCAAACAATGTCCGGAGACAACCAACCCCCGGACTCGAGCTCCATCTGAACACGTCCAGAGACAAACATGATCCAGTCATAATCACTGGAGAGACAGAGAGACATTTATTCATGTGGATGAGAAGACAAGAGGTGGGAAGCTCCACCAGTTTGTGTTGTGTTTACATCACTCGATACTTCAATCTGAGAAGAGGTCTTTGGCCTAAAGGCATTTACATTCAAAAAATAATATGAACGAAAAACAAACAATTGCCTCTTCCACGAGCCTCGACCTGAGCATAAAATATTTTAAAATGTGGATGGTTGGTCTGTAGTACACTAAATAATCATGGGATACAGTGGTTGTCCAGCAAGAGTGAACTTGATGCTTGTATCATCTGAATCTCTTTGTATTTCATCATCCTCCTCAACCTCCCCCCATCACCCCCATCATCCACCTCCTCTTCATCATCCTTATCATCCTCATATCATCATCATACTCCTCCTTCTGCTCTTCATCATCATCCTCCTCCTCCTCCTCATCATCCTCATTATGTCAATTATCATTATCCTCCTCCTCCTCTTCATCATCATTCTACTCATCACCCTCCTCCTCCTCCTTTTCATCATCCTTATCCTACTCATCATCCTCCTGCTCATCATCACCGTCATTATCATCATCCTCCTCCTCTTCATCATCCTCGTCCTACTCATCATCACCCTGAAAATGTTTATCATCATCGTCCTCCTCCTCCTCCTACTCCTCATAATCATCACCCTCATCATGTTAATAATCATCCTCATCTTCCTCATCTTCCTCTTTATCATCCTCAGCCTCCTCATCATCATCATCATCCTCCACCTCCTCATCAACATCTTCATTCTTATCATGTACCATATCCTGTGCAGAGTGTTGGTATACTGCCACAATCATGGTTGGGTCGCCTCTCCGACTTAAGACTAAAGAGGTCAGGGTAGGAAGTTTGGATTTGTTCAGGGTGCCGGCGATAGCTCGCCCTCTCGAGCTCGCCTGCTCTTCGCGAAACACACCATGGGATCTTTCACGTCCATCAAATAATGTCAGCAGACGGGACACTTGTTAAACGTCCATCCGAGGGACGTCTCACACACTGATGACTCACCCTGCTTGTAAAACACCAGGATGACAGTTTATAGCTGGGTCAGGATTCGAACCCAGGCTTGACAGTTGAGAGGAGAGTGGGGGTACCTTGAGGCCAGCCCATAGGGGAGATGGTAAAGTGAGAATTTATTTATAAAAAGGATGAACAGAAGAGGTGAGGGGAAATGGGAGAGTAAGGGGAACCAGGAACCAGTATGAGGAATAGGAACCGAGGTTCGGATGTGATCTGAGTAAACAAGGGATGGAAGAGACTCACCTTGTCTGACGATATATGTGCTGCGAGTCAGAAATTGCACTCATTTTGCGTACGTAATACTTATATGGACCGATAGCCAGGCAGGTGTATTTTACTCGAAACACCCCAGTTTAAAACGGGCTGTTTGGGACGTACGTCGTGATGTACCCTGTTGATAATTTATTTATACGATACATTCAAAGACCCATGATGCACCCACCACTGTTTGAATGGAGTCTCATTTCGTCCCAGTTTCCCGATCATAATCCGGAGACAGCGCACGAGGATGACAATAACTCGTAAGTGGTGCTGAGAGAGACAGACACAGACACAGACACAGAATGAATTTTTGGCAGGTCGCCAAGTGACCGGGTGGTGCCGCTTGCTCCCGGCAGGTCGCCGAGTGACCGGGTGGTGCCGCTTGCTCCCGGCAGGTCGCCCAGTGACCGGGTGGTGCCGCTTGCTCCCGGCAGGTCGCCTTGTGACCGGGTGGTGCCGCTTGCTCCCGGCAGGTCGCCCAGTGACCGGGTGGTGCCGCTTGCTCCCGGCAGGTCGCCTTGTGACCGGGTGGTGCCGCTTGCTCCCGGCAGGTCGCTCAGTGACCGGGTGGTGCCGCTTGCTCCCGGCAGGTCGCCCAGTGACCGGGTGGTGCCGCTTGCTCCCGGCAGGTCGCCCAGTGACCGGGTGGTGCCGCTTGCTCCCGGCAGGTCGCCCAGTGACCGGGTGGTGCCGTTTGCTCCTGGCAGGTCGCCGAGTGACCAAGTGATACTGCTTGCCCCTGGCAGGCCGCCCAGTGACCGGGTGGTGCTGGTTGATCTCTGCGAGACCCGTACTGTTGGCACGGGGCAGCGAGACGGACGAGGCGCGGTCGGAATGTGTTCGTGTGTTGCTCATTCGCTTGCCCCCCTGACCTTAGCCCGATTCCTCGAGGTGAAACAATGCTTCAGTTGTGTTAAAAAGGCAAACAGCGAAAGAAGCTCTCGTTGAACTGTCACTTTAAAAATTTGTAAAGTTTGCAGGCTTTGCTCTCGTTAACCCCCCAACCACCCCCCCCCAACTGCCGTTCCAAGCACCATAGAATGGTGCGCACATTATGTACTCCAAAAGGCTTTGCCGTCTTGTTCTTTCTCTGCCTGACCGAGCACAAGGAATGGACTTGGAGCTCGCGAGAGGATTATTCGGCACGAATAGGCCAAATAAAGCCGGTGGTCCTACATTTGCACCGGCTTTATTGGGCGTTTATCATGTCTCTTGACAATGAGTGAAGAATAGTAATACTCTGTTTTGGAAACTGTCAATGAAGACGCCGAATAGGTTTTGGTGCAACTTATTAGAAAGGTGGCACACATGTGGTTCGAAGGAAGAAGACAGATTAGTGTTGAGCCTTTAACATAATTTAGTGAACTCCAGACCGCCATCTACATTTTAAAATATATTTATGGTGGGGTTCAAGGTTTGTGGAAGAGGTGATATTAATGATTATTAGGGGACCAAGTTTACAAGTGCTTGGGCTCTTATTGTTATCGGTATTTTGTTATTTCTGCCAATTTTTGTGGAAGCTGTAGTGTCGGCACCGCTGCTCCGATTAAGTTGAAACCTTCCATGCAATGTTCGGGCAAATGGGAACTTATGCCCTCTTTTTTCTGAATATTTCTTTTGCAATCACTATGGCAACGAGCTTGAATTTAAACAAAAACGTAAACATACGTACGCTACCGATCGCTTAATGCTGCTTTTTGCTTCGTGAACGCAGGGTAAAAACTCTTCTTCTCCGAAACCACAAATGTTATCGATTTCATACTTTGCAGGTTATGATCGACTACCTATGGTGAAAAAAGTTTTTTTTTTTAAAGATGAAATCATTAGTCATGTGGTTTGGCTGCCATGTTGGATGAAAGGTGAACACATTTTAAAAATTTTCTTCTTCAAAACCGTTACACCGATTGATGTGAAACTTGGCACGCATGATCAACTTAACATGTGATGTAACGTGTGAAAATTGTGACGTCATCGGTCACCTGGTTTGACCGCCATGTTGGATTAAAGGTGAACACCTTTTAAAAATCTTATTTAAAAGCGTTCAACCAACTGATGTTAAACTTGGCTCATGTGATCGAATACCCCTAGGGAATAGATATGCTGTTAATGATGACATCATAGGTCACGTGGTTTGCAATTGCCTCGTATTGGACAAGGGACACTTTGGCCCCAGCATCACTGTTTGCAGTTTTACTTGTTATTATTATTATTATTATTATTATTATTATTATTATTCGGGTACCCAGTCTAATGGACTGGGTAACCAATTGTTGGATTCGCTAGATATCCCTTATTGTCGAGTTTTCTGTGTGTGTGTGTGTGTGTGTGTGTGTGTGTGTGTGTGTGTGTGTGTGTGTGTGTGTGTGTGTGTGTGTGTGTGTGTGTGTGTGTCTGGAACACGAGGCTCCACAGCACAAACCAGCAAACCGATTTTGATGAAACTTGGCAAACAGGTGCCATATGGGCTGGGAATGTGCGCGTGTGAGTTTCGTTGCCTAGCAACCACCCGTTGCTATGCAGCTGCTGAAAAACCACGTTCACTATTTTCAATACTTGTCCTCCAGTTTTGAATGTAGAGAAACGAGACTTCGGAATTAAAGACTTCGAGATATTTAGAAAATTTTACTTGAGCCGATTTTTGATTTAGGTTTTATTTTTCAAATGGTAGTCCTTCAAAAATAGGGTGTCCATTTACCGTCATTTTTTATGAGGGGCTTAGGAAAGTGGGCGGAGCTTCGGGAAAGTGGACGTGGCGTAGGAAAGCGGGCGTGGCTTATGGAAAGTGGGCGTGGCTTATGGGAAAGTGGGTGTGGCTTATGCAAAATAAAGTGTGGCTCAGGAGGTGGTCAAACCTCAAACCGATTTCTTTGCCAACATGTGGAATA
This sequence comes from Eptatretus burgeri, assembly GCF_056783735.1. Taxonomy (NCBI): domain Eukaryota; kingdom Metazoa; phylum Chordata; class Myxini; order Myxiniformes; family Myxinidae; genus Eptatretus; species Eptatretus burgeri. Next base: position 990,499 of record NC_140968.1, on the reverse strand, counting down.
TATACTGGGAATGTGCGTGTTTGAATTTCGTTGCCGAGCAACCACCCGTTGCTATGCAGCGGCCGAAAAACCACGTACAGTATTTTCAAAACTTGTCCTTCAGTTTTGAATGTAGAGAAACGAGACTTCTGAATTTAGCACTTCGAGATATTTCGAAAATTTTACTCCAGCCGATTTTTGATTGAGGTTTTATTTTTCAAATGGTAGTCCTTCAAAAATAGGGTGTCTATTCACCGTCATTTTTTTATGAGGGGCTTAGGAAAGTGGGCGGAGCTTAGGGAAAGTGGACGTGGTTGATGAAAAGTGGGAGAGGTGTAGGAAAGTGGGCGTGGCTTATGAAAAATATTGTGTGGCTCAGGAGGTGTGGTCAAACAAGAGCATTGAGAGAAGTTTATCGGGTTTTCTGTGTGTGTGTGTGTGTGTGTGTGTGTGTGTGTGTGTGTGTGTGTGTGTGTGTGTGTGTGTGTGTGTGTGTGTGTGTGTGTGTGTGTGTCTGCAACACGAGGCTCCACAGCACAAACCAGCAAACCGATTATTTTTCAAATGGTAGTCCTTCAAAAATAGGGTGTCTATTTACCGTCATTTTTTTATGAGGAGTCCCAGTTGGCAAAATACGCAATAGGAAAAATCTTGCCAGGCAGAGGAACAATTGTATGTGAACCAATACGTCTTGGCAATTAATCTTCGTCGGTGGATTAGTCAGAATGAAAAGCATCGTATCTAGCGCTTCGATCTTTGCGGATCCGTCATCGCCTACCGGCTTGTTTTTCTTGTTTATTTCTTATTTATTTTTCTTTTTCCGCCGGCAATTTGCGGGTTCTTTCGCTTTAAAAATCATTTTCTCAGGAACGGTAAGTCTGATCGACATGAAATTTTCACCATAGTATGTATCTTTTTTGATAGCATACTTAGTTTATAATTGTGACGTCATAGGTCATGTGGTATGGGCGCCATCTTGCAAAAACGATAAAATTTGGACCTCTGTATCTCTGAAACCATACAATGGGAATTTTTTTTTTGCTTCATACATTTCCATAAGCTCTCCATGGGGAACACGGGTGATTTTTTGTGACGTCATCGGTGAAGCGCTATGTCTGTGAGAATTCGTCAAGTAGAACGCTGCATAGGAAAAATCTGTAATTTCTTGAGCGTCATCCACAACAATTCACAAAGTACATTATGATGTCATAGGTGACTTGGTTTGGGAGCCATCTTGTTTTGAAAAAAAAAAAATTAAAAATCTTCTCCAGAACGGCTGAACAGATTGAAGCAAAACTTTACACCCACATTCCCCATGACATCCTTTTACAAGTTTGTTCATTTCTTATTGATAGGTCACATAGTTTGGCGATACGTCACATGGTTTCCATGCCAACCGACCACCTTCAGGCACCTATCCCTCTCCATATCGCTTCTTCAACCCTGAACCCACCCCCACTCTCAATACTCCCCATAGCTTTGCCATAGCTATATCAGTTTCGATTTGTCATCGCAATTTGTGATGAAACGCAAATGGTGCATGAAAAACGCAAATGGTGAAAAATGATTTTCAGGGGATTCTTTTTCAATTTTCTAAAGGATGTAGAGGGGTCTAAAGTGTCTTAAGGGTGTATACAGGTCAAAAAGGGATCTAAAGTTTTTAAAGGGTTGAAGGTTCTTAAATGGGTCTAAATGTCTGCAGGGGTCGGTCTAAGGGTGAAAGAGCAAAAGCGGTCTGAGGTGTTCAAAGGGTCTGAAAAGGTCTGTCGGTCTGGAAAGGGTCGAAGATGGTCAATACATCTCAACAGGGTCGAAATGGGGATTAACCGGCCTAAGGGGTGTAAAGGGTCTCGTGGGGTCTACAGGCCATACAGGGTGTAAAGGAATGAAGCTGAAGTAAAGAAATTACCTCATGTTCGGAAAGAAATGAACTCTGGAGTGCAACACAGCAATAATGGGCCAAATGACCTTCTCATGACTGTTCAAACCACCTGTTTAGGTGCATCGTGGTTAAAAATTTGATCGTAGAACGTTTCATCGTGAATTAACTTTGGAAGCTCAAAACAGTGAGGTCACAAACAAAAAAAAACTTTTCAATTTTATATATACCAGTGCGCAGCTGTACGTGCAAAAAAAATTAAATAAAAACTTTCAAACCGTGTGCCAGAAACAACAACCATACAGGCCATTCCTTCGCTCTCGCATGCCCGTACGTGTGTGGCCGTACGTGCAAAAAAAAAAATAATAAAAAAAACTTTCAAACCGCGTGCCAGAAACAACAACCACACCGGCTGTTCCTTCGCTCTCGCGTGCCCATACATGCGTGGCCGTACGTGCAAAAAAAAAAAAAAATCAAAAATAAACTTTCAAACCACGTGACAGAAACAACAACCACACAGGCCGTTCCTTTGCTCTCGCATACCCATACGTGCGTGGCCGAACGTGCAAAATAAATAAATAAAACTTTCAAACCGCGTGCCAGAAACAACAACCACACAGGCCGCTCCTTTGCTCTCGCGTGCCTATACGTGTGTGTGGCCGTACGTGCGTGGCCGTACATGCAAAAAAAAAACAAAAAACTTTCAAACAAACACACAGTCCATTGCTTCGCTCTCGTAAACGACGACTGGATTGGGGCATTGTGTTTATCTATAAATGCGCATAAGATATCGAGAAATTATTAGAATACAGTAAGTCATCACTATCCGGAAGTCCGTATGTTGTAACCCGTAATGGGGAATGCACTCTTCCTTGGCCATAACTTGGGAACCACTTATCCGATTAATTTCAAACCTTGAAAAGGCAAATAAACAGAGATTGCTGGAATTATAGATAGAAGATAGATACTGTGGGTGCAAAACGCCAAGCAACATGTCCTGTCATTGGTAACTGAGGATCTCTTCCCCAACGGCCATGCCTACGCAGCAACGTGTCCTGTCATTGGTAACTAAATGGCGCCTTTCCCCATCGGCCACGCCTACGCAGCAAAGTGTCGTCATTGGTTTGGTAAATAAATGGCCATAACTTGGAAACCACTTGTCCGATTAATATCAAACCTTGAAAAGGCACATACTCAGGTCCCCAGCAATATACCTGGCAAGTTTCAATTAGATCGGACCAGTGATTGTCGAGAAACAGCGGTCTCTCTCTCTCTCTCTCTCTCTCTCTCTCTCTCTCTCTCTCTCTCTCTCTCTCTCTCTCTCTCTCTCTCTCTCTCTCTCTCTCTCTCTCTCTCTCTCTCTCTCTTTCTCTTTCTCTTTTCTCTTTTCTCTTTTTCTCTTTTTCTCTTTTTCTCTTTTCTCTTTTTCTCTTTTCTCTTTTTCTCTTTTCTCTTTTTCTCTTTTTCTCTTTTTCTCTTTTCTCTTTTTCTCTTTTTCTCTTTTTCTCTTTTTCTCTTTTCTCTTTTTCTCTTTTTCTCTTTTTCTCTTTTTCTCTTTTCTCTTTTTCTCTTTTTCTCTTTTTCTCTTTTCTCTTTTTCTCTTTTTCTCTTTTTCTCTTTTTCTCTTTTTCTCTTTTTCTCTTTTCTCTTTTTCTCTTTTTCTCTTTTTCTCTTTTTCTCTTTTTCTCTTTTTCTCTTTTTCTCTTTTTCTCTTTTTCTCTTTTTCTCTTTTTCTCTTTTTCTCTTTTTCTCTTTTTCTCTTTTTCTCTTTTTCTCTTTTTCTCTTTTTCTCTTTTTCTCTTTTTCTCTTTTTCTCTTTTTCTCTTTTTCTCTTTTTCTCTTTTTCTCTTTTTCTCTTTTTCTCTTTTTCTCTTTTTCTCTTTTTCTCTTTTTCTCTTTTTCTCTTTTTCTCTTTGTCTCTTTTTCTCTTTTCTCTTTTTCTCTTTTTCTCTTTTTCTCTTTTTCTCTTTTCTCTTTTTCTCTTTCTCTCTTTTCTCTCTCTCTTTTTCTCTCTCTTTTTCTCTCTCTCTTTTCTCTCTCTCTTTTTCTCTCTCTCTTTTCTCTCTCTCTTTTTCTCTCTCTCTTTTCTCTCTCTCTTTTTCTCTCTCTCTTTTTCTCTTTTTCTCTCTCTCTTTTTCTCTCTCTCTTTTTCTCTCTCTCTTTTTCTCTCTCTCTTTTTCTCTCTCTTTTCTTTTCTCTCTCTCTTTTCTCTCTCTCTCTCTCTCTCTCTCTCTCTCTTTTTCTCTCTCTCTTTTTCTCTCTCTCTTCTCTCTCTCTCTCTTTTTCTCTCTCTCTTTTTCTCTCTCTCTCTCTCTTTCTCTCTCTCTTTTTCTCTCTCTCTTTTCTCTCTCTCTTTTTCTCTCTCTCTTTTTCTCTCTCTCTTCTCTTTTTTCTCTCTCTCTTTTCTCTCTCTCTTTTTCTCTCTCTCTTTTTCTCTCTCTCTTTTCTCTCTCTCTCTCTTTTTCTCTCTCTCTTTTCTCTCTCTCTTTTCTCTCTCTCTTTTTCTCTCTCTCTTTTTTCTCTCTCTCTTTTCTCTCTCTTTCTCTTTTTTCTCTCTCTCTTTTTCTCTCTCTCTTTTCTCTCTCTCTTTTCTCTCTCTCTTTTTCTCTCTCTCTTTTCTCTCTCTCTTTTCTCTCTCTCTTTTTCTCTCTCTCTTTTTCTCTCTCTCTTTTTCTCTCTCTCTTTTCTCTCTCTCTTTTTCTCTCTCTCTTTTCTCTCTCTCTTTTTCTCTCTCTCTTTTTCTCTCTCTCTTTTTCTCTCTCTCTTTTTCTCTCTCTCTTTTTCTCTCTCTCTTTTCTCTCTCTCTTTTCTCTCTCTCTTTTTCTCTCTCTCTTTTTCTCTCTCTCTTTTTCTCTCTCTCTTTTTCTCTCTCTCTTTTTCTCTCTCTCTTTTTCTCTCTCTCTTTTCTCTCTCTCTTTTTCTCTCTCTCTTTTTCTCTCTCTCTTTTTCTCTCTCTCTTTTCTCTCTCTTTTTCTCTCTCTCTTTTCTCTCTCTCTTTTTCTCTCTCTCTTTCTCTCTCTCTCTTTTTCTCTCTCTCTTTTTCTCTCTCTCTTTTTCTCTCTCTCTTTTTCTCTCTCTCTTTTCTCTCTCTCTTTTCTCTCTCTCTTTCTCTCTCTCTTTTTCTCTCTCTCTTTTCTCTCTCTCTTTTTCTCTCTCTCTTTTCTCTCTCTCTTTTTCTCTCTCTCTTTTCTCTCTCTCTTTTCTCTCTCTCTTTTCTCTCTCTCTTTTCTCTCTCTCTTTTTCTCTCTCTCTTTTTCTCTCTCTCTTTTTCTCTCTCTCTTTTTCTCTCTCTCTTTTCTCTCTCTCTTTTTCTCTCTCTCTTTTTCTCTCTCTCTTTTTCTCTCTCTCTTTTTCTCTCTCTCTTTTTCTCTCTCTTTTTCTCTCTCTCTTTTTCTCTCTCTCTTTTTCTCTCTCTCTTTTTCTCTCTCTCTTTTCTCTCTCTCTTTTTCTCTCTCTCTTTTCTCTCTCTCTTTTTCTCTCTCTCTTTTTCTCTCTCTCTTTTTCTCTCTCTCTTTTTCTCTCTCTCTTTTCTCTCTCTCTTTTTCTCTCTCTCTTTTCTCTCTCTCTTTTCTCTCTCTCTTTTCTCTCTCTCTTTTTCTCTCTCTCTTTTCTCTCTCTCTTTTTCTCTCTCTCTTTTCTCTCTCTCTTTTTCTCTCTCTCTTTTTCTCTCTCTCTTTTTCTCTCTCTCTTTTTCTCTCTCTCTTTTTCTCTCTCTCTTTTTCTCTCTCTCTTTTTCTCTCTCTCTTTTTCTCTCTCTCTTTTTCTCTCTCTCTTTTTCTCTCTCTCTTTTTCTCTCTCTCTTTTTCTCTCTCTCTTTTTCTCTCTCTCTTTTTCTCTCTCTCTTTTTCTCTCTCTCTTTTTCTCTCTCTCTTTTTCTCTCTCTCTTTTCTCTCTCTCTTTTTCTCTCTCTCTTTTCTCTCTCTCTTTTCTCTCTCTCTTTTTCTCTCTCTCTTTTTTCTCTCTCTCTTTTCTCTCTCTCTTTTCTCTCTCTCTTTTTCTCTCTCTCTTTTCTCTCTCTCTTTTTCTCTCTCTCTTTTTCTCTCTCTCTTTTTCTCTCTCTCTTTTTCTCTCTCTCTTTTCTCTCTCTCTTTCTCTCTCTCTTTTCTCTCTCTCTTTTCTCTCTCTCTTTTTCTCTCTCTCTTTTTCTCTCTCTCTTTTCTCTCTCTCTTTTTCTCTCTCTCTTTTCTCTCTCTCTTTTTCTCTCTCTCTTTTCTCTCTCTCTTTTCTCTCTCTCTTTTTCTCTCTCTCTTTTTCTCTCTCTCTTTTTCTCTCTCTCTTTTTCTCTCTCTCTTTTCTCTCTCTCTTTTCTCTCTCTCTTTCTCTCTCTCTTTTTCTCTCTCTCTTTTCTCTCTCTCTTTTTCTCTCTCTCTTTTTCTCTCTCTCTTTTTCTCTCTCTCTTTTTCTCTCTCTCTTTTTCTCTCTCTCTTTTTCTCTCTCTCTTTTTCTCTCTCTCTTTTTTCTCTCTCTCTTTTTCTCTCTCTCTTTTCTCTCTCTCTTTTTCTCTCTCTCTTTTTCTCTCTCTCTTTTCTCTCTCTCTTTTTCTCTCTCTCTTTTTCTCTCTCTCTTTTTCTCTCTCTCTTTTTCTCTCTCTCTTTTTCTCTCTCTCTTTTCTCTCTCTCTTTTTCTCTCTCTCTTTTTCTCTCTCTCTTTTTCTCTCTCTCTTTTTCTCTCTCTCTTTTCTCTCTCTCTTTTTCTCTCTCTCTTTTTCTCTCTCTCTTTTTCTCTCTCTCTTTTCTCTCTCTCTTTTCTCTCTCTCTTTTTCTCTCTCTCTTTTCTCTCTCTCTTTTTCTCTCTCTCTTTTTCTCTCTCTCTTTTTCTCTCTCTCTTTTCTCTCTCTCTTTTTCTCTCTCTCTTTTCTCTCTCTCTTTTTCTCTCTCTCTTTTTCTCTCTCTCTTTTTCTCTCTCTCTTTTCTCTCTCTCTTTTTCTCTCTCTCTTTTTCTCTCTCTCTTTTTCTCTCTCTCTTTTTCTCTCTCTCTTTTTCTCTCTCTCTTTTTCTCTCTCTCTTTTTCTCTCTCTCTTTTTCTCTCTCTCTTTTCTCTCTCTCTTTTCTCTCTCTCTTTTCTCTCTCTCTTTTTCTCTCTCTCTTTTTCTCTCTCTCTTTTCTCTCTCTCTTTTTCTCTCTCTCTTTTTCTCTCTCTCTTTTCTCTCTCTTTTTCTCTCTCTTTTTCTCTCTCTTTTTCTCTCTCTTTTTCTCTCTCTTTTTCTCTCTCTTTTTCTCTCTCTTTTCTCTCTCTTTTTCTCTCTCTTTTTCTCTCTCTTTTTCTCTCTCTTTTTCTCTCTCTTTTTCTCTCTCTTTTTCTCTCTCTTTTTCTCTCTCTTTTCTCTCTCTTTTTCTCTCTCTTTTTCTCTCTCTTTTCTCTCTCTTTTTCTCTCTCTTTTTCTCTCTCTTTTCTCTCTCTTTTTCTCTCTCTTTTTCTCTCTCTTTTTCTCTCTCTTTTTCTCTCTCTTTTTCTCTCTCTTTTTCTCTCTCTTTTCTCTCTCTTTTTCTCTCTCTTTTTCTCTCTCTTTTTCTCTCTCTTTTTCTCTCTCTTTTTCTCTCTCTTTTTCTCTCTCTTTTTCTCTCTCTTTTTCTCTCTCTTTTTCTCTCTCTTTTTCTCTCTCTTTTTCTCTCTCTTTTTCACACACACACACACACACACTGCTGGAATTATAGATAGACTATTACGTGCCCATATGTGCGTGGCTATACGTGCAATAAATAAATAACTATGTAAAAAAAAAACCTTTCAAACTGCATGCCAGAAACAACAACCATACAGGCCATTCCTTCGCTCTCGCGGGCCCATACGTGCGTGGCCGTACTTGCAAAAAAAAAAAAAAACTTTGAAACCGCGTGCCAGAAACAACAACCACACTGGCCGTTCCTTCGCTCTCGTAAACGACCACTGGATTGGGGCATTGTGTTTATCTATAAATGCGTATAAGAAATTGAGAAATTATTAGAATACAGCAAGTCATCACTATCCGGAAGTAGTGTGTGCCCGTACGGAATGTTCACATGCATTCCACTAATTATCACTTGTATTGAAGTAACAACTGTTGTGATACCTACACACACAGAGTTAATTAAAATCCAAATTAAAATCAAGTTTACCTCCCTGTCTTTGCGAGCCATGACATACGCTGCCATTGACCATTGCCATGGTAACTAAGACGCCCTTTCCCCATCGGCCACGCCTACGCAGCAACGTGTGTTGTCATTGGTTTGGTAACTAAATGGCCGCAGCAACGTGTCCTGTCATTGGTTTGGTAAATAAATGGCCATAACTTGGGAAGCACTTGTCCGATTAATATCAAACCTTGGAAAGGCACATCCTCAGGTCCCCAGCAATATACCTGGCAAGTTTCAATTAGATCGGACCAGTGGTTGGCGAGAAACAGCGGTCACAGACACAGACACAGACACACACACATTGCTGGAATTATAGATAGACTAGTACGTGCCCATACATGCGTGGCCGTACATGCAAAAAAAAAACAAAAAAGCTTTCAAACCGTGTGCCAGAAACAACAACCACACAGGCCATTCCTTTGCTCTCGCGTGCCCATACGTGCATGGCCGTACGTGCAAAAAAAAAGAAGAAAAAAAAAAACTTTCAAACCGCATGCCAGAAACAACAACCACACAGGCCGTACCTTCGCTCTCGTAAACGACCACTGGATTGGGGCATTGTGTTTATCTATAAATGCGCATAAGAAATCGAGAAATTATTAGAATACAGTAAGTCGTCGCTATCCGGAAGTAGTGCGTGCCCGTATGGAATGTTCACATGCATTCCACTAATTATCGCTTGCATTGAAGTAATAACTGCCGTGATACTTACACACACAGAGTTAATTAAAATCAAATTTACCTCCCTGTCTTTGCTCGCCATGACATTCGCTGCCATTGACCATTGCCACTCCTATACCACGTTAACTAAGGTGCCCTTTCCCCATCGGCCACGCCTACGCAGCAACGTGTCCTGTCATTGGTTTGGTAAATAAACTGGTACTGATAATATGAGCCTGTAGTTTTTCCGAGTTGACTGGTTCATAGTGTGATACCAGTAGGCTTATTAGTATTTTGTAGTTCTTTTGTTAAATTATTAAACATAAATGTTTCCTATGGTAATGGTGTGCCGGCATAATGTGCAAAATTATGCCAATTGTGTATGTTTGGTCTACTGTAATGTTTTGCCCTTTTTCGAGCTCACTTTTGGGGGTTCTGGTAGGGCCAATGCAGCAGACAATTTGTCTGGTAATGGACATTTTACACTCTGTGGGATGTATATATGAATTTAAACCTGGTTTTATCTCGTACCTCCAATGTTTGAGCGAGCCCTTGTTGGGGCTTCTGGGGGGCCTTTTGCAGTAGTAGGCATGTCTGTCACATGTAGTTTTGTTGTAAGGTTTGTCATATGCATCATATGGAAGTGATACCAACTGGTACTTCCTATGTTTGATCGAGCCAATTTTGAGGACCCCTTTGGAGGGTCATCAGGGTCCTTACGCAGAGGGTGGTTCCCGGCAGAAATAACTTTCTATATGTCTTTTGATACTCCATTCATACCCCTGTGCTCAGATATTAGTACCTCATTCGTTTGAGCTCAGGGCCCCGGCTCCCGGTCTACATGGCGAATGGAGAAATGCTCAATCGGTTAATATTGTAAGAAATGAAATATATCTCACCTGTGATTGAATATTTCTGTGATAGTGACCAGAAACCATTTGAAAATTGAATTTTTTTTAATGGTTGCCAAGGTTACCGGCTCCACCCACAACGATATTTCGTCACTGAATTTTTACACTGAATTCCTGTTTCTACCAACAGGATACACTCCAAAAAAATTTCTCATTCGAGACATCTACGATGAAATATATCAACAATCTATGATCAATTTACAATCAAAAATCAAACCACGATGTTAACTTCGGTCTTTTAAACGATATGATGCATGTATATTTGAGGTGTATGTTTGCTTAAGTTAGCTAAGATGGCAACCCTTTTTATTTTTAATACAAACTCTCTTTTCACCCTTGAGAGTTGCGCCTTTAGATGAGCAGTAAAATGACCTGTAAATCGATGTGTGGATTGTGTTTGTACTGTGTTCGGTTTTTGAATGATTCGCGTATTGGAGAGGTCACGTGACTCGTCCTTCACCGATTTTACTGATCATGGTAAGGTCTTAATTGACAGTTATTTTTCACATTTGATACAAATATTTGACGATCGGAGGTTACCACCTCACCAAATATATCGGCATCCAGGTCGAAATCCAAAAGAAAATGTCTTTATGAAGCATTGTATTTATTATGGAATGTATCCTTGCTGAGATGGCGGCAGGTGGCAGCTCAGGTGTTTATAATTTATGGATTGTGAGAAAAAGACTGTTTAAAACCCCCTATTTAGGTGCATCGTGGGAAATAATGTGATCCGATAAAGTTTCGTGGCCATTAAGCTTCGGAGCTCAGAGGAGTCGTGTCACAAACAAACAAACAAACAGACAAACAAATGAAATTGCTCGGTGAGAAAGGAATTGCCGGAATAACTTTGTCATATCTCCATGATCTCTGAAAAAACAAAAACCTGGAAATCAATTTGGTTCTTATAAGTCGATAGTGCTACTGTTTAATGAGGTATAGCACTTAGTTTGGTCATGATCATGACTTGGAAGTCAATCGGACTTGAAATGACGTTTTTATCGCAATTAGAAAATTTTTGACCCGACCCCCCCCCCTGACATTCGACCCCCGACCGCGAAGAAGGGTGTTGGTGTGACACCCCAATGAGACATATGGTTGGATGCAGAATTGGAAGATGCACATTTTGGATTTGGTTTGAAGTCGATACGACCATTTTAGCGGACATTATTGCGAAAATAAGAATTTCGGTTTTTCGGTGACCTTGACCCTTGACCCTTGACCTAGATTCACCAAAAATGACAAGTGTCTAAGTTGGACCATGGCCGACGTCTATACCCAGTTTGGTCATGATCGCTGAAATTGTGTGGCTGCTACAGGGTAAACAAACACACAAACAAACAAACACACAGACAGACACACACACGGAATGACACACACAACCGACCAACATAATTACCGAAATCCGAAGGATTCCGGCAATTAACAAACATTTTGCTTATATATATATATGTGTAATTATTATATTTTAAAATGCTAATTTGTTTTAGACAAATGGAAGGCTCTTCTCAGATTTAAATCCATGGCGATGTTTCTGCAAGACGAGTTGTTTTTGACATTTGCAAATCCTCAGCTGTCCATGACCTTAGTTGGTTGGAGCATTTGCTCTGAGTCTGCGAGGTGGGAGATTCGCGCCCAGACCGAGTCACATCAAAAACTTCAATGAAAAATCACTCATAGGGCGACACTTGGTGAAACGGAACGGCACTTCGGTCTTTTAAACGTGGAGGTATGTTCCGTGGAGAACATACCTCCGCCAGGCTGAACAGTTTACATTTTGTCTCCCACTGAAAGGCCGGCTACAAATCAAAATCGAATCGGCTTGTTCTTGTTACCTAACCAACTCATCCACAACCTTTAGAGATATCATACTATATGTACGTACTTAGTTTTTGGCCCCATCTCTCAATGGTGAAGAATCACTGAAAAAGATTCTTGTATTCGGATTCGAATCTTCACCAAAATCGAATCCATTAGTCCTTTTCACACTCCCAAGCTGTCCACCAAGTTTCGTCCGAATCCGTCCACAACTTTTTGAGATATCATGCAATATCGTTTTTAGCCTCACCTCTCAATGGTGAAGTATCAGTTAATAATTAAATAATTCTCGTATCTGGATCCGGATTCGGATCTTCACCAAAATCCAACGAATTAGTCCTTGTCACACACGCAACATGTCCATCAAGTTTAATCCGAATCCGTCCAAAACTTTTTGAGATCACATCCTATATATCGTTGTTGTCCCAATAGATCTCTCAATGGTGAAGAATCACTTTAATAATTCTCAGATTCGGATCCGTATTCGGATCTTCACCAAAATTAAGCGTTGCTATCATTGGCTGGTCATCTACACACAAAAAATATTTCAGAACGATTGCTTCAAAACTGTGGCCAAAAATCGTGTAACAAACAGACAGATAGACAGACAAACACTCTTGGCAAAAAAATGGTACATGCTGCTTCCTTGGTTGACACTCAGGATTCAAAAAGGATGGAGTACAAAAAATCAGCCATCGGTTGTCAACCACTATTGAGGCTTTGAAGGGTCTTGAGGACTCCTCCTGAAAGAGAAGTTGGCTCACATCTCGCACTGCCAAGTCTCAGGCCCCCTTCCTCCGGGCCCCCTTCAACTTTTTTTCCACAACTAATATGGACATTTCCGTCTTTCCATCATCAGAATTTAGAAACACATGTCGTGTTGTTGAAGTGAAATTGGGATGTTATTCACTTATCCCTACATGCAGATTCCTTGAACACACTTGATCAGAATAGGGTGTGACCAGCACCCCTGTGTTCAGTTACGTCATGTCATCATTACTGTGATTGTGATTATGTAAATTGTTCCCACAGTTGTTTATTTTACGAGGGAGGGTGTCACTGTTCATGCCAGGAATCACCATGCGTGGCTGGAGGTAGCCACCAAATATCGTTGCCCCCAGCCCAGTGTTTTATCATCACAATCATTATATGAAACAAGAAATTGAAGGAATAATTACAGGCCCCTATTAGGTCCAGGTGCCTTCTCTCCCCCCCCCTCCCAACCCCCTTCCTCTTGGCACCCTTGATCCTACCAAGTCCTTCTCAACACTGTGCAGTTAAGTATTCTCTGAATACCATGTAGTTTGAGAAGTTCAAACATTACTTTGTTCCAGATTGTGAACTTACACTTGATGAGGGAATAATCCCCACTAACAACAAAGTGTCGTTCAAACAGTTCATAAAGGACAAGCCGATCCGTTGGGGGAATTAAGAGTTTTCTATTATGTGATGGTGAAAATGGGTATGTTTGTAATGGTGAAGTTCACACTGGGATGAGAGATGATGCCGAAGCTATCGATAACCTTGTAGTTTACAGGGAACTTGGTTGTCTGACTGACTGACTGACAAATTCTCAGGACAGAATAATTCCCTGTACACTGACAGGTTCTACACCTCTGTTCAGCCGGTTGAGTGTTTGATCATAAAACAAAGGATAAGGATCTGTGGAACTACCATGACCAACAGAAGGGAATTTCCCAAGACTCTTACAAGGAGAAACAATGAAATGCAAAAAGGAGAATGGGAAATTCTCTTCAATGGGACCATTGCTGTTGTAGTTTAGCAGTACAAGCGGCCTATATATTGTTGCGGGCTGGGGATCGGCGACGAGCACGACCGCTAGGTGGAGCAGTAAGGTTTCGACTCTACTGAACACCTGGAATCGAGATCGTACCTTTTGGAAAACTCGAAGGGTACGGCTCCCTTACAGGACCGTGAATCGTCAATAATTCCACCACGTGGGCAGGGTTATTGGCCAAACTTCAAAATACTTAGAGACCCACGTGGCGAGCTACCGAGTATTCACACCCTCGATGGACCTCAAACGGGACGAGTAGTTTCCGTGCTCGACCCGTGCGTGACCCGAGCGGATGGCTACCGAGGTCCCGTCAGTCCCAAATGCACACCACTACGGCAACAACGGCCTTCTTTAATTTCCCAACACGCACCTTGCTAAACCAATGAAAGAAAGGACAGAAACGAGCTGAAACATTCAACAAATGGGGTATTTGTTAACAGTAGGTGGGGAAGGAAGGAAGCACGTAATGGCAGAGTTATCATGACTAATAGAGATGCAAGTATGTACAGCAAAGACCACTTAAACAATTCCTACTTAGAGACAGGGCCCACAGACAGATGCACACCCAAAAGAAACGAAAGGGACCTTCCCGCCTCGTGCGGTCTTCGACGAGACGAGCGAACCAGGACGAGACCAGCCGCGTCGAGATGCGACCAGGCCAGCACCAGCGACGACACAAGACCAGAAGCGTCGAGCGATGCGTTCCGTACTCAAGCAGACCACATGCTCGAGCTGACGGAGAACCAGACTCCAGCGACAGGATGAGATGAGAGCAGACGCCGGTGACAGGACGAGATTAATCTCCTCCGTTTGTCCAATAATCACCAACCTTTTTTCTCTCTCGGAGGGAGGGGCTTCCTCTTCTGACCACTCGCCTCCTGATTGGACGAGGGGTCCTCACGCGGCTCATGGCCGCCTCCCCATTGGCTGAGGCACATGTGTAGTGCTCGCCCTCTGCTCATTGGCTGGAGCTTCGAGCCGAAGCGACGGAGGCTCCGCCCACCTCCTCGCCTTCGGCCGTGTGCCTAATGGCACTGGTGCTGAGTTGGAAACAGGGCGGGTGAGACGCCCGTGCCTTGCCGATTGGCTAAAGGGATGCCGTGCCTATGGTTGGCTCCGCCCATGTGCGTGCTTTCTGGCGAGTGCGCGAAGAATGCCGCGAGCATTATGGTGTCAGGATGGAAGTGAAGATTGTGTTGTTGTCGTTGTTAGAAGTGTAAAAACCCTAACTATCAAAATAACTCCACAGCGCATGAACATTTAATTACCCATTAGACACAGGTAGGGGGCCCTAACTATAAACACATACTGACCAATATAACTGTTCTATAGGATCTGTAAGTTGAGTGCTCATGGCTTCCAGATTCGTAACAATATTTTGTCACGTCAATCGATGTCTCTTCCCCTCCTGTACATATCCAGCGAGATGATGGTACTGAAAAAAGGAAAGATTCCTGTTGCTTGTCCAAAAACAGTGAAGGCCGACCATGCTTATATGGGGGGAGGGGGGGGCAAACAAAAATGACCAAATTACTAGATTGCAGAAGTGCTGCCGCCACTATAAATGGCCAAGTCGCTTGATAATAAAAAAAAAATCTTCATGTGGATGGCATACAGCATCAGCACGTATGCTGCGTACAATGCATATGTACTGATGGGTTTCATAAAGCCCCATGCTCCACCAAACAAGAGAGGAGCCACTTTCCATTTGTTTATGGAGAAACTGTCAGGAACTTGGGGATGTTCAATCTCATAGAGCAGCATTTGGTAATGGATGCTCAGCAGAGTTTCAGGACGAGCGACGACTGAAACGGGATGCTCACCATGATGTAGATAAGGTTCCACATGTGACGACCAATAATTATTGTGTTGTGTACAGAGAAGTTCCCAAGGGCTAAGCAAAGGAACCCTAGAGCAAAGGACAAGGACTTGCCAAAACGTTAGAATACAGCACGCTGGTGCACGTACTGTGAAGAATTCTTGTGTATCGGAAAGCCAGGCAATAACTGCTGTTTTTACTAGAACCACAAAGTAGAGTATTGGTCTTAAACTCAAAAAAGAAGAAAGTAAGACAGTCTTCGATTTAAAATATCATTTATTTGTAATTACAGGGCTTGGAAAACATTTTTTACAGGAAGAAAAAAGTAAAACAGATTTCAACTTTTCAATTATTTTTATCCAGGGAGCCCAGGATGGGGGAGCAGAAAGTCCAAGGAGCTCATTAAATCAATGTCCAAGGGGCTCAGGTCCTCCTTCTACCTCCACCAATTCCCCTGCTGAGATGTATCAGTAGTTTATGACAATGCATGCATACATGGGTGCACCGAAGTGTGGTTAAGCAGAGTCATAGAACCTGCCCATGTTCCGATGCTGTGCTGTGCTGCGTTGTGCCCACGTCCAAATAGAACCTATTGTTCCCACTTCAGAGCCTTCGTCCCTGTCCATTGAGTACAATACAGTGACGACGAGGATGTCTTCTTGCATCAGCATATTGCAAGAATACAGAGTGGGGGATGATTGTGAAGACTACACCGATCGTCTGAATCAGTACTTCGTGGCAAACAAAATGGACACCGACGAGGTGTCCTGTATTACTGACCGTATGCGCCGCCCCGACATACAGCCTCATCAAAGACCTTGCCCCAGCCAAACCTTCTGACAAGTCATATGAAGAGTTCGTCAATCTCGTGAAAAGACATTATCACCCGAAACCGGGTAAGATCATCTCGAGATATAGATTTTATACCCACCATCGTCAAGATGGTCAGTCGGCATCTGAGTTCGTGGCTGATTTCTGCCGACTCACTGAACATTGTGAGATTACAGACAAACGGTTTTTGATTTTGGTGAGTGGGTTTGTGAGGAGGTGGTTGGGAGTGCCACGCTGTTTGACAACTATTGCTTTTTATGGTCAGTGTGGAAAACTCCAGTTTCCCTAAAGGTCGATAACTGAGTAGCATAAGGTGGTGAGGGTGTGGGAGTTCATGAATGTGTGGGATTCGAGTGATCCAGTGGTGAAGAATGCATCAGAAGTAGAATCCAAGAGCAGAGGTGGAGCAGAGCGGTTGCAACTGGAGGAGCGGTTGCAACTGGAGGAGGAGGTGATGGGAATGGTGCAGCCTGGAAAGTATAGCTTGAGGTGAATGAAGCATCCATCCATCTATCCATCGGGACCATACTCTATGCAGAGCGTTGGTTCTGCCGAAGCAGTCTCCTGGGATATTGGGCACAATCCACGACAGGTCACAACTTCGACACAGGATACTCCAATGGCTCAATCATCCCAACAACCTGGTACTCATTTTGCCGACCTTGGAAGTATGACAGGCTAAGTCAACCCCACCTGATATTAATTCAACAGCCAAGCAAGATTTGAACTCGGGATTCCGAGGATCCCAAGCCCACCAGCATAACCACGAAGCCAACGCTAAACATAATATGAAGCTTGACCTTTGGGGAAAGGTGTGATGTCACCAAGTTTGAATGTAAAATGTATATTTGTTGTGGTTACCAAATTCGCAAACCACCATTCAGGTCCCTTAGGTGAGATATCTCGGTAAGTACATGTGTAGTTAGGCCCAAACCCGTTGTCTAGTGGGAATACATGTCATTTATGCGTGCTGCGACTCTTCAGGATAGCCGTTTTTCTTTTGCTATCTTTATTTTGGACCAACTGCCATGATTACCACCACAACCACAACATCAACCACCCACCGCGGCGCCGCTTCACGTCACACCTCGCAACCGTCGCATCGCCACCGTTCTTGCGCCGCTTGTGGGTACCGGTGTTGGACTCGTGCAGGGCGCGCGCCGAACAGCGTGTACAAAACCACGGATTTTCCACTTCAAAAACGGATCAAAAACGACACACGCCGACTTTTGTTCCGTCCAATCGGTGAGCGAGGGGCGATTTTGCCCCGCCCCCAGGGCGTTGGAGGGCGATCGATATATGCAAATTTATGGATCAAAAAGCATTCACGCCCACTTTTTCTCGGGCCAATGGGGAGCGAGGTGAAAGGTCGACGGGAGGGGGTCAAAGATGAGAGAGCGAAGCCACGGGGCTGATATAAGCGACCGCGTTCGTCAGTCAAGAAAACAAGAGAGTTAAGACTTCGCGGGCGGTGGAGTTGGGAAGAAGAAGCAAGAAGGAGTTGGTCGTCGTCGTGTGCGTTGGAGTCGGAACGGAGGGGACGGAGCTGTGGAGAGGCGGCGAGGGCAGACGAGGGGGTGCTCGCGTCGTGCAGGGAGCTGCGCACCAGGGAGGCCGACGGCGCGACCTGGCCGAGGTGGAGACGCTCGTCGCGGGGCTCGAGGCAGAGTGGAAATCCTCTATACCCCGAGCATCAGCAACCCCCTCCTGTTTCCCCCCCCGCGCTGAGATAGTGCGACCAAGGGGGCCCCTTTCCCACCCCCTATCAGACACTCCCCGCGAGGCCCGCGGAGTTGAGGCACCATCGCCGCTCCGCGTCTCATCACCAGACGGGTAGGCCCGACCCGGTCTCGGCCTCAGTCCCGCCTCATCTTTGAGGGTGTTCTTTTCCTTGGTTTTGGGTATGTGTTGTCGGCGCCGTCTGTGAAGTAAAATTGTATAAGTGTTGCCGTGTGCTCGCGTAATCGGTATTAGATCTGCATTGTCGCATTTGCTTTTTGTGTAAATTGCATTGTGTTTTTCTTTTCTATGTGCTTTTGGTGGAATTGAATATGTGTGCTTTCCGTTCGTCGCGAATAAATGTGCTTTGTGTTGAACTGTTTCCCGCTTCGCTTCGTCATTTCTTTCATTGAATCCTCATCTTGCTTCACGTAAAGGGTTGGTAGTGGGCTGAATACGCCCGATAATTAATCGAACCGTCGAGGTCGACGAATAACACCGCTCGGTTATCCCGATAGTACGGAACGGGTCGCTTAAGTGGCCCGTGTCCGAAGTCCACCTGCGGCGAGGTGCGATCGCCCGGTCTACCCTCCGTGTGGGTACTTAGGTAGGTCGAATTTGGCGAGCAACCCTATCCCACGCGGGGGCTGATTGGCTCGATCGCGGTGAGACCGAAAGGTCCACCCGTGACTGGTTCCCGGCGTTAGTCCGAGAGGGTCACGACTGGATTGTCCGTCCGGTGGGCGACGTGCCGCGATTCGAGTTACGTGGCCGTCAGCACGCCGGCGGGCGCGAATCCGTAACACTGGTGTCAGGTCGTGCGATTCAAATCCATTGCCCTCCTCGCGGCACTGGTATCGGAGAACAGGAAAACGGGCTCTCCTGTCTCCAGCTAAATTCACGGGAATCGGTCCAGGGGTGAGAGAAGCGACCCCCGATTCCCTCCAAATTACGAGCGAGCGAAATTAACCCTTTAAGAGAAGCAAGATGGCGTCTCAAGGCGAGCGGGAGCCGGGGGTATTAGAAATGGATGTAGAATGTGTAGGATCCATGGTCCAGGATGGAATCCCCGAGCAGGAAATGTTGATTGTGCAGGAACACGGACTCGCCCAACTGAACCCAGAGCCCGAAATGGGTGCGGCAGCGGCCGCGGTGTATGACACCTCCCCCCCCTCCACCAAAACCCTTCCCCAACCCTTGCCGAAACGGCTCAGCTGAGTGCATCCGACATGGCCCAGCTATGCGCCATGCTGGCGGCAATGACAGCGAGAATGGATGCGAATACAAACGAAATGAAAGGCATGAACGAAAAGATGGATGCGAATACACAAAAGATGGATGCGAATACACAACAAATGAACGAAAAGATGGATGTGAATACACAAAAAATGGATGCGAATACACAACAAATGAACGAAAAGATGGATGTGAATACACAAAAAATGGATGCGAATACACAACAAATGAACGAAAAGATGGATGCAAACGCAAATGAATTTATAAACGAAATGAAAAGCATGGGCAAGCAAATGAAAAAAGAAATGAAAGAACTACGGGGTGAGACGCAGAACATGGGCCGATGCCTGCAGGCGGGCATGAAGGCCGTGACCAGGGAGCTGGGAATGGCGACTCCACGTGTGGGAGCAAACGAGCTGGAAGGGGGTGCAACGGCTGACAGGCCCGCGGTGGAGGCGGGTAAAAAAATAATTCGGGGGGCGTGTTGGGCGAGGGTCGTGACAGAGGAATCGACGGTGACCAAAAGGGAAAAATTAAATGGGGAGACCAAAACGTGTGAGACGAGACACGAGGTGACGACGACAGAAACTTATAAATGTATAGAGACACGGGAGACAGAAAAAATAGAGGGAAGACGACACGATGAAGACGGGGTAAGTGACGCACACACACACACGGAGGTAGTGGAGGATAATGGGGGTGAGCTGGTGGACTGGGTGGAGACCCAGTGCGAGCACCTGGATGGCCTCCTCCAGGAACGAGGGGAGGGAGTATTCCCCCTTGAGGCGAGTCACGACCAGGTGAGTTCGGTCGTGCTTTGCGAGGTTGAGGGGACGGGTGCTGTGGACAGGTGCACGGAGAGCTTGGGGGGTATAGAGGCCCCGGAGATTCTTGTGGGGACACAAATCCCCAGTGTGGTTGTCCCTGTGTGTGTGGTGCAAGGTGTGAGTGCGTCCCCGTGTGTGGAAGCGACCCCGTGTGTGAGTGGTGTGGTGGCGATGGTGCCGGAGTACGTGCTTCCCAGCACGCCATGTGTGGATGAGGCACCGTGTGTGAGTGTCGCCGTGTGTGTGAGTGAGGCACCGCGGGTGTGTGCTCCCGCGTGTGTGAGTGAGGCACGGTGTGTGGATGAGGCACCACGAGTGAGTGAAAGGCCGCGAGTGCGTGGAGCCACGTGTGCGAGGGAGGTCGCATGCGTGGGTGAACGGCCGAGTGCAAGGGAGACCGTGTGTGTGAGAGAGCGGTATGTGAGGGAGATGTCGGTTGGCATGCGGGAGCACGCAGCCGCGTCTCCCGGTGTGAATGTAATGGAGTGGAGTGTGTGCGTCGTTACACGCAGGTGTGCGTGGGTGGAATGGAGGCGACGACGGCGACATGTGAGAAAAGAAAGCCGAGTAGCGGCTGTAGCTATTTCGGGGACCGTGCCGGGTTCACCCAGCAGTGAGCACGCGGTTCGTGCTGTGCAACGCACGAGACCGCCACATGCTCGCTTGCGAGAGTGAAGTCCCGGTCCGGAAACGCACGCGGTGGATTTGCCGATCCCGCGGACGGACAAAGTTTAGGCAGGTAAATGGATTTGGACCGGACGGGTTCTCCACGCGATCGTGTGTGTTAAGCTCCAACGGGCAAAGCACATGTGTTCGCGTGGGGAACCCCTCGAGACGTGGGGCTTGTGTTTTTTTTTTTGCGCACGGTGACGTCATGGCTGCACGTGTGGTTGGAATCCGGCAGGAGGGGTATCCCTGCCGAATAGTACCGTCCAAGCAGGGACGAGGAACACGTGCAGCTGCATGACGTCACGGGCAGGTGTAAAGTGCGCGAGTTGCCGCGCTGGTGATGCGCATGAAAAAAACAAAACAAACAAGCCTCACTTTCGGGTGCACAGGATTCCTGGGCAAGGGGTGGAAGACCCCCTTGACCCTGGGCACAGGATGGAAACTAGTTAGGGGGAAGGGTTAGCTTAGTTAGACCGACTCCATGGGGCAGGGGTAAGTCCTCATGGAGTCCGTGGAATGGATTAGTTAGAGGGATTTAGATGAGCTTTAGGTTGGGAAATAAAATGATTTATTTGAGGACAGTGACAGACTTGTGGATGTGAAGAGGGGACGTAGTTTAGCTACGTAGTGTTAAAAGGAACGTGCTGTAGTTTAAGGGACGACGTGGGAGCACGAGTTAGTTAGGGGATGCAGATAGAAGGATGGCAGAGTTCAGCGGTGTGTGTGTTGAAGAGTTGTGAGGTGAGTACATGATGAGTGAGTGAGGCCAGCGGGTCTGTGTGGATGGAGCGAATGGGGAATGCATGGTGCGATGAGTGATTGGGGGGAGGAGTGACTCCCTCCCAAGGGACCCCGGGGTCAGAGTAAAGTGAGTGAGCTGGGTTAGTCAAATTGAAAAATGGAGGTCGTTTTGTTGTTGGTGGGAAAGTAGGCTCGAGACCCATTTGGAGGGGTGCAGGAGCCCTGTTGACGGGCTTGGGAGCGTGGCTGCGAAAGGTGAGTATCGCTGAGTGGGTACCCCGGGCACCAGGCTAGTCGGCCGCGGTAGGCCATGGGCCCATGGGGGGCCGGGATAGCGTAGTGGGCACGGGTGCGCCTGCTTGGTGCGGGGGCCCGGGGCGCCATTAGCCGCGTGGGCAGTGTTGTGGGCATGGGTGACCCTCGGAAAGGGGCCCGGGAAGCCAGCCTGCCACGTGTGCGTTTCAGGGGAGGTGCCATGGGGGGCACTCCCCGGTGTTAGGGAGCTGGTAGGCTCGGAGGCAGTGTAGTGCCCGGGGGTGCCATAGCGGGAGAATCGGCAGAGGGTCGTGCCTGCCAAAGGGAGCCACGTGTCCCAGCCAGGAGACCGTGTGAGGGCACGGAGAGAAAATTGGGGGGCGAGGCCCGAAATTGTGAGGACACCAACACAGGCGACGGGAATCTGGGTTTATAGAACCAATAGTTTAAGCGAGAGGCGCTTGTTGAAAGCCCCGGGGTAGTTTAACAGTTAAATTGTTAGGGTAGATTAGGAGATGTACCCCTCCGCACCATCCATCCCCTCGCTGTTGTTGTGGGCCGCTGGACCCACTTTGTGTTATAGATCGCTGAACTCTGGGGAGGCCATTCTGAGGCTTGAGTTGGGCCTCGACACAGGACGCTAGCTCTCCCTTATTCCCCTCCGGGAAGGGAACGTAGGGGTTGGGAGTAGGCTAGGTGACAGGATAGGTTAGCCGAACAAAGACGATAAAGGGGGTTAGGGGACGATTTATAGTGGGGGAGTAAAAATAAAAACGACAAAAAAATAAGTTGGGGCTAAATTGGGGTTTGACAAATTAAGGGAGTGGGTATGTACAGTGACAGGCAAAGGCGATAGGTTGGGAGGGAAACAGGTAGGTAGGTCCGAGCCCGCCTTCCAAGTGGCCAGCACCACCGCACTCCCTCCACCAACCTCCACTGAACGGCAAAGGCTGGCCAGCTTCATCTGTTGGCTGCGTTGCTGCAAGGCAAAGGCCGGCCCACTTCATCGGCAGCTGTTGTGTTGCTGCAAGGCCTGTGCCGGCCGGATCGTCTGCAGCTGTGGTACTTCAAGGCCTGTGCCGGCCAGTTCATCTGCCGGCTGTGTTTGCCTGCAGCGGCCTTATTCTGCGGGCTGTGTTTGCCTGCTACCTTTGCCATGCCATGCCCACTGCCCACGTTCACCAGCCCCGTTCAATTTTTGCTTTGCCCCCCCTGTTCATTTCCATGTGCGCCAGGATCATCAAGGCAACAGTTTGCAAGCTGCAAGAACTGCCCCGTTGGCAGCTACAACACGGGCCTGCAGTGGCGGCCCATGCACCGTGTTTGTGTCCATCCATCCATCCGTTGTGTTCATTGCGTGTGCCACTTGAGCTGGCACGGAGACTGCGTTTGTGCAGCCCATGCACCGTTGTGGTTCACTGCGTTCAGTTCAAAAAGGAAGGCCTTGGACTGCGTGTGAGCAGCCAGCCACGTTCCCTGTCACCTGCATTGTTTTGAGCCAGAGACTGCATGCGAGCAGCCTGGCTCCCTGCTAACTGTTTTCTTTTGCAGAGTTCAGTGATCCTGGGCCATGGTTTAGTGTAAAATTTGTAAGTTAAGGTTAAGATGTACTGTACATATGAGTGCGCCCCCGGCATGTCTGTCCTAGCGCCGGCAATTTTATTGCCGTCGTCCGTGTGAGTGAGTTTGTTTAGGTAGTTACGCAGCCCTCAGGTTATTTATTTTGGGGACACGAATACCATGAATGTCGCACTCAGGGATCCGTAGGTAAAATGTACTAGGGGAAAACTACACATGATGGCACACGAAAATTTGACGACTCGGGACGAGTCTGTAAAAAGGGGAGGGGGTAGTGTTGTGGTTACCAAATTCGCAAACCACCATTCAGGTCCCTTAGGTGAGATATCTCGGTAAGTACATGTGTAGTTAGGCCCAAACCCGTTGTCTAGTGGGAATACATGTCATTTATGCGTGCTGCGACTCTTCAGGATGGCCGTTTTTCTTTTGCTATCTTTATTTTGGACCAACCGCCATGATTACCACCACAACCACAACATCAACCACCCACCGCGGCGCCTCTTCACGTCACACCTCGCAACCGTCGCATCGCCACCGTTCTTGCGCCGCTTGTGGGTACCGGTGTTGGACTCGTGCAGGGCGCGCGCCGAACAGCGTGTACAAAACCACGGATTTTCCACTTCAAAAACGGATCAAAAACGACACACGCCCACTTTTGTTCCGTCCAATCGGTGAGCGAGGGGCGATTTGGCCCCGCCCCCAGGGCGTTGGAGGGCGATCGATATATGCAAATTTATGGATCAAAAAGCATTCACGCCCACTTTTTCTCGGGCCAATGGGGAGCGAGGTGAAAGGTCGAAGGGAGGGGGTCAAAGATGAGAGAGCGAAGCCACGGGGCTGATATAAGCGACCGCGTTCGTCAGTCAAGAAAACAAGAGAGTTAAGACTTCGCGGGCGGTGGAGTTGGGAAGAAGAAGCAAGAAGGAGTTGGTCGTCGTCGTGTGCGTTGGAGTCGGAACGGAGGGGACGGAGCTGTGGAGAGGCGGTGAGGGCAGACGAGGGGGTGCTCGCGTCGTGCAGGGAGCTGCACACCAGGGAGGCCGACGGCGCGACCTGGCCGAGGTGGAGACGCTCGTCGCGGGGCTCGAGGCAGAGTGGAAATCCTCTATACCCCGAGCATCAGCAACCCCCTCCTGTTTCACCCCGCGCTGAGATAGTGCGACCAAGGGGGCCCCTTTCCCACCCCCTATCAGACACTCCCCGCGAGGCCCGCGGAGTTGAGGCACCATCGCCGCTCCGCGTCTCATCATCAGACGGGTAGGCCCGACCCGGTCTTGGCCTCAGGCCCGCCTCATCTTTGAGGGTGTTCTTTTCCTTGGTTTTGGGTATGTGTTGTCGGCGCCGTCTGTGAAGTAAAATTGTATAAGTGTTGCCATGTGCTCGCATAATCGGTATTAGATCTGCATTGTCGCATTTGCTTTTTGTGTAAATTGCATTGTGTTTTTCTTTTCTATGTGCTTTTGGTGGAATTGAATATGTGTGCTTTCCGTTCGTCGCGAATAAATGTGCTTTGTGTTGAACTTCGCTTTCCCGCTTCGCTTTGTCATTTCTTTCATTGAATCCTCATCTTGCTTCACGTAAAGGGTTGGTAGTGGGCTGAATACGCCCGATAATTAATCGAACCGTCGAGGTCGACGAATAACACCGCTCGGTTATCCCAATAGTATGGAACGGGTCGCTTAAGTGGCCCGTGTCCGAAGTCGACCTGCGGCGAGGTGCGATCGCCCGGTCTACCCTCCGTGTGGGTACTTAGGTAGGTCGAATTTGGCGAGCAACCCTATCCCACGCGGGGGCTGATTGGCTCGATCGCGGTGAGACCGAAAGGTCCACCCGTGACTGGTTCCCGGCGTTAGTCCGAGAGGGTCACAACTGGATTGTCCGTCCGGTGGGCGACGTGCCGCGATTCGAGTTACGTGGCCGTCAGCACGCCGGCGGGCGCGAATCCGTAACAATATTATCAGATGTCTTGCCTCAAGCATATTCATATGTTCGCTCAAGCATATTCATGTTTTGCCTCAAGCATATTTATGTCTTGCCTCATGCATATTCATGTTTTGCCTCATGCATATTCATGTTTTTCCTCATGCATATTCATGTTTTGCCTCATGCATATTCATATCTTGCCTCAAGCATATTCATGTCTTTCCTCGAGCATATTCATGTCTTTCCTCATGCATATTCATGTCTTGCCTCAAGCTTATTGATATCTTGCCAAATGCATATTCATGTCTTGCCTCAAGCATATTCATGTTTTTCCTCATGCATATTTATGTGTTTCCTCACGAATATTCATGTCTTTCCTCATGCATATTCATGTCTTGCCTCAAGCATATTCATGTCTTGCCTCAAGCATATTCATGTGTTTCCTCATGCATATTCATATCTTTCCTCAAGCATATTCATGTCTTTCCTCATGCATATTCATGTGTTTCCTCATGCATATTCATGTCTTGCCTCATGCATATTCATGTTTTTCCTTATGCATATTCATGTTTTTCCTCATGCATATTCATGTCTTTCCTTATGCATATTCATGTCTTCCCTTATGCATATTCATGTTTTTCCTCATGCATATTCATGTCTTGCCTCATGCATATTCATATCTTGCCTCAAGCATATTCATGTCTTTCCTCATGCATATTCATGTCTATCCTCATGCATATTCATGTCTTGCCTCAAGCATATTCATGTCTTGCGTCAAGCATATTCATGTTTTTGCTCACGCATATTTGTGTTTTTCCTCAAGCATGTTCATGTTTTTCCTCATGCATATTCATGTCTTGCCTCAAGCATATTCATGTCTTTCCTCAAGTGTATTCATGTCTTTCCTCAAGCATATTCATGTTTTTCCTCAAGCATATTCATGTTTTTCCTCAAGCATATTCATGTTTTTCCTCAAGCATATTCATGTTTTTCCTCATGCATATTCATGTTTTTCCTCATGCATATTCATGTGTTTCCTCATGCATATTTATGTTTTGCCTCATGCATATTTGTCTTGCCTCATGCATATTCATGTTTTTCCTCAAGCATATTCATGTCTTTCCTCATGCATATTCATATCTTGCCTCAAGCATATTCATGTCTTGCCTCAAGCATATTCATGTTTTTGCTCACGCATATTTGTGTTTTTCCTCAAGCATGTTCATGTTTTTCCTCAAGCATATTCATGTCTTTCCTCAAGTGTATTCATGTCTTTCCTCAAGCATATTCATGTTTTTGCTCACGCATATTTGTGTTTTTCCTCAAGCATGTTCATGTTTTTCCTCATGCATATTCATGTCTTGCCTCAAGCATATTCATGTCTTTCCTCAAGTGTATTCATGTCTTTCCTCAAGCATATTCATGTTTTTCCTCAAGCATATTCATGTTTTTCCTCAAGCATATTCATGTTTTTCCTCAAGCATATTCATGTTTTTCCTCATGCATATTCATGTTTTTCCTCATGCATATTCATGTGTTTCCTCATGCATATTTATGTTTTGCCTCATGCATATTTATGTCTTGCCTCAAGCATATTCATGTATTGCCTCATGCATCTTCATGTCTTTCCTCAAGCATATTCATATCTTGCCTCAAGCATATTCATGTCTTGCCTCAAGCATATTCATGTTTTTGCTCACGCATATTTGTGTTTTTCCTCAAGCATGTTCATGTTTTTCCTCAAGCATATTCATGTCTTTCCTCAAGTGTATTCATGTCTTTCCTCAAGCATATTCATGTTTTTGCTCACGCATATTTGTGTTTTTCCTCATGCATATTCATGTTTTTCCTCATGCATATTCATGTTTTTCCTCATGCATATTCATGTTTTTGCTCACGCATATTTGTGTTTTTCCTCATGCATATTCATGTTTTTCCTCATGCATATTCATGTTTTTCCTCATGCATATTCATGTCTTTCCTCAAGCATATTCAATTTTTTCCTCATGCATATTTATGCTTCGCCTCATGTATATTTCTGTTTTTCCTCAAGCATATTCATGTTTTTCCTCAAGCATATTCATGTTTTACCTCAAGCATATTCATGTTTTACCTCAAGCATATTCATGTTTTTCCTCATGCATATTCATGTTTTTCCTCATGCATATTCATGTCTTTCCTCAAGCATATTCATGTCTTTCCTCATGCATATTCATGTCTTTCCTCAAGCATATTCAATTTTTTCCTCATGCATATTTATGCTTTGCCTCATGTATATTTATGTTTTTCCTCAAGCATATTCATGTTTTTCCTCAAGCATATTCATGTTTTACCTCAAGCATATTCATGTTTTTGCTCACGCATATTCATGTTTTTCCTCATGCATATTCATGTTTTTCCTCATGCATATTCATGTCTTTCCTCATGCATATTCATGTCTTTCCTCAAGCATATTCATTTTTTTCCTCATGCATATTTATGCTTTGCCTCATGTATATTTATGTTTTTCCTCAAGCATCTTCATGTTTTTCCTCAAGCATCTTCATGTTTTTCCTCAAGCATATTTATGTTTTTCCTCAAGCATATTTATGTTTTACCTCAAGCATATTCATGTTTTTCCTCATGCATATTCACATGTTTCCTCAAGCATATTCATGTCTTGCCTCAAGCAAATTGTTGCGGTTCTAGGAACCGTACACATCCAACATACAGGTGTCCCAAGTCAGTTATGCCGTTAAGTACATGTGTGGACAGAACCCCTCCTTTTGTGTAGTGGGAAAACGAAGGGGTGCGTTACGATGTTTTTTTAGTTGGGGTAATAAATCTTTATATCGTATCCTCCATTGCGATCCACTGTACCCGAGCGCTTGCAGCCTTCGGTTCACTGGCAACAACATACCATGGTCTACCTGTTGTCTCTGGAGGCTCTTTTTTTCAAGACAGAATTTTCTCTGTCACAGTTCTTATTCGGCTACTCCAAACGCTCCAACTCTTTCTTGACGAGTCCACACGCGAGGAGTGGGCGAGCCTCGCGGTGCCTTGCCGAGGCCCCACCCAGAAAGGGTGGACCCATGGGAGTCCCTTCCAATCAGGGCGGACAGTGACGTCAGTTTTGACCAAGGCCCCATCCCGCTGAGGGAGGTCTATAAACCACGACATCATCCTCGTTTGTTCAGTTCTTTGGGGGTCGTTCGTTCTGTGCTTGGAGGCTGGAGTTGGTTGTAAAACGAAGGGGTTCCTGCTGCTTGGCTCCGCTCACGTCTCGCCCCGATGGCTCGACTACTGGTTCCGGTTCACTCGAGCTCCTCCATGGACCCGAACTCCACACGGGTTGCTGTGGACCTGACTGCACGACCGTTGGCTGGTGCCGCACCATGGAGCATTCCTTTCCCCGAGACTCAGATACTCAAAAGAACTGCGACCTCAGCCCGCCTCCCTCCCTGGCAGCAAAAGTCCTTTGCCTTCAACTGGGCTTATTTTGTCTGAGTGTGTGGCGCCAGTCTTATAAGTAGAAACTGCATAAGTGTTTCCGATCATTGTAAATCTTGCCTGTATAATTCTCACGTAAGTCTGCTCTGTGAATGCTTTGTAAGTTGCTGTAAATTGTCGCACTACATCTTCTTTCTTTCCCCTGCATAACACCCTAATAAACCTGTTTCTGTGCCACGTAAATTTCCTCGTTTATTATAAATAAATTATTGTAGAAATGTTCCCAGTTCGTTTTCATCTTTTCCTTCATTGGTCCAGCATGGTTCGGATCTGAGTTTTAGCCGGGTCTTTGTTCCTGTTATTCTGTTCATCCGAGCCGGCACGGCCATGGCAGTTCTGCTCGACTGCATCCGAACCGGAGTTGGTAGTCGGTAGTTGGAACTCTACCGCAGTTGGTCGAGTGACCCGGTTCGAGCAAGACGTGCCGAAGGCGTGTTTCCCCGGTAGACAATACTGCATGGTTAATTAGGTAAATTGATCTAGACAAAAAGACCCTATGCTACGCAGTGGAGGCATTGGTTCCACGGTCGGTTAAGAGACCCGCCGCCTCACGGAGTTATCTGTGAGCGACGGCCTACAATTCCGGGAGTCTGGTGGGAGACGACGTTTAACTCCTCCCACCAAGCGGTCTTTCTCGCCACTGGGTCCCCGGCCCGCAACAGTTTGGTAGTGAGGTAGTGGGATTCAAACCCCCACGCCTCCACAAAGAAATTTACGGGAAACCAAACGCAACAGTTTGGTGTCAGGAGTTGAGACGGACCCATTAAAAATTTGTTTTTGTTTTTTACAGGATTCGGACGAGGTGTGTGCTTGACAACCACCCCCCCCCCGCGCCACCCTTCCCTCCGAAATTAAGAGCAGTCAAATGTTATTGTATTCTCGGTCCGAACCATGGCAGACCAAGACGAGTTGGTAGACGTGGGTTCTGATATAATGTTAAAGGAATCTGTGGCTCAGGACAACACCTGTGAGGAAGATCTTTCCCTGCAGCCAAACCCAGAGGTAGCATTGGGGGCAATGGAGACAATTCCGGAGGTCCCCCTGCATCAAATTCCCCCCATGGAGGACCGAACGACCCTTGTCGGATCCGTGCCCGATCGTGGTGGATCGGTTTCGCCGGGGTCATTTGACATGAGACAGATGTTGGAGATACTAATGCAAAGAATGGATGCGAATACGCAGGCACTAAAGGGCGAAATGAAAAACACGGTCCGGAATTTTTTTTAATGGGACCAGTACACTACGTGGGGAAATGACCGAATCGAGGGGAAGTGTGGAGGCTGTTTGGACCGTGAAGACGACGGGCGATGTCGAGGTGACGAGTGACGCCACGATAGTCGCGAGTGAAACCTGTAAACTCGGACAAGTAGAGGCGAAAAGCCAGGAATTGGGTATCATAGACGAGGTAAAGGTTGAATTGTGTGGAATTAAAGAGGGGCACACACACAGAGAACTGGTGGGGGACGTTGGGGTTGAGCTTGTGGAACGTATTGGGACTCAATGCGGGGGTCGGATTAACCTCCCACAGGAACAAAGGGAGACTATCTGCTCCCTCGAGGCAGAACGTGACGAGGTGGAGCCGTTGCATGATGCGAAAGGGTACATGCCGAGCATGGGGGGTGCAGATACCCCGGGATCTCTTGTGTTAACCCAAGCACCCAGTATGATTGTCCCAGAGTGTGTGTCGGAACGTGCGAGTGGTGCAAATGACATGGAATTTATGAGTGCACGTGTGGAAACGGGACGCGGACCGACCCAGACGGGAGACGTGGGTCGTATAACGGACGGAGTTATTTCGGAAACCACGCCGGCTCCACGGGACGCTGTGTGCGAGATCCTTCCCGTATTTTGCAAACCGCCCAACCGTGGACGTTTGCGTGATCGAGAGCCGGCGTTAAAACGTTCCGCGCTTGGTACAAGACGCCAGCACGGACGCGGCTAAATGGAGGCGAATTGTGTCGACTAAATTCGGGAAGCACATGTTCCCATGTGAGCACGTGTGTGGGACTCGATGTGCTGCTCGCTGCGAGTACTGTTCACAGAGTGCGCGGAGCGAGTCCCGATGGCGACCCTGCCGGGCCCGTGTGCGTGGTCAGCCGCGCGGAGCGCTCCGTGTGCGAGTGACGTCATCCGCTGGGATCGCGCGGCACGAAGGCCGGGTTAGTAAAACTAGGTTACCACTATCACGATGCGCGTCACGAAGGCCGGGTGAGTAAAACTAGGTTACCACTATCACGATGCGCGGCACGAAGGCCGGGTTAGTTAAACTAGGTCCCCACTATCACGATGCGCGTCACGAAGGCCGGGTGAGTAAAACTAGGTTACCACTATCACGATGCGCGGCACGAAGGCCGGGTGAGTTAAACTAGGTCCCCACTATCACGATGCACGGCACGAAGGCCGGGTTAGTTAAACTAGGTCCCCACTATCACGATGCGCGGCACGAAGGCCGGGTTAGTTAAACTAGGTCCCCACTATCACGATGCACGGCACGAAGGCCGGGTTAGTAAAACTAGGTTACCACTATCACGATGCGCGTCACGAAGGCCGGGTGAGTAAAACTAGGTTACCACTATCACGATGCGCGGCACGAAGGCCGGGTGAGTTAAACTAGGTCCCCACTATCACGATGCGCGGCACGAAGGCCGGGTTAGTTAAACTAGGTCCCCACTATCACGATGCACGGCACGAAGGCCGGGTGAGTAAAACTAGGTTCCCACGATCACGATGCGCGGAACGAAAGCCGGGTTAGTTAAACTAGGTTACCACTATCACGATGCGCGGCACGAAGGCCGGTTGAGTACCACACGTTGGCTCGCATGGGGAATACTTCAAAAGCGAGCGGTTAATGCAATTAATGGGGCGATGTTATGGCTTCACGTATAGCTCAAACGGAAGGGATGAGTGAATTGTAAACCGCCGCTCTGGCGACGCAAAGATTGCTGAGCCTTGCCACGAGTACATGATGCCCCGGCCGAGATGTGGCAAACATCCTCGTCGTGGGCAAAGGAGCACTAGTTAGGGGAAGGGTTTAGCGTTAGATAGACCGGCCTCATGGGGTATGAGCAGTCCTCCATGGGGCCTGGTGGCACGAGTTAGGGGGAATTTTAGTTTAGAATTTAGAATGTATTGGAGACATGGACAGACATGGTACGTGTAGTGGGGACGTAGATTAGCTACGTAGATTAACTGGAACGTGCATTAGGATAAGGGATGATGGGGAGCACGAGCTTAGTTTGGGGGACGTCGCAAGCAGAGCGTCAGTATTGGTGTGAAAAAAATAAAATAAAATAAAAGAAAAAGCAACAAAATGAATGAACCTGGGTCAGCGGGCCCGAGTGTGAGTGGAGTGAATGTGGAATGCATGGTGCGAACGAATGATTGGGGGGAGGAGTGAATCCCACCCAAGGGAACCCGGGGTTAGTGTAATGTTAGTTAGTGGGTTAGTTAAATTAACCAAAACGGATGTCGGTTTGTTGTTGGTGTCGAACGAAGGCACGAAACCTTTTGAAGGGTGCAGGAGTCTATTGATTGGCGAGGAGCGTGGCTGTTGAAATATGCGTATTGAGTAGAGGGCACCCTGGGAACCAAAGTTGTCGGCCAGAGTAGCCCATGGGTCCAAGGGACCGAGTTGGTGTAATGAGCACGGGTAGCCCACGGAAACGGGACCTGGAGCACCAAAATGTCACATGGGCATCGATGGCGAAGATGCCAGGAAGGGCATCCCCCACGTTCATACGGAGTCGGTAGGCTCGGAGACAGCCTCAGCAACCCGGGGTGGCTGAGGATCGAGTTCGACAGATGGGTATCCCTGTCAATGGAGCCACGCTGCCCAGCCACGAAATTGCGCAAGGGCACGAGAGAAAATTTGCAGGCCAGGCCCAAATTAATAATAAACGCCAACACAAGGTGACGGGAATCGTGGTTGGTCGAACCGATAGTTTAAAGAGACAGGCGTGTTGAAAAGCCTCGGGGATAGATTAACGTTTAATAAATGCTAGGATAGATAGGAAATGTGTACCCCTTAGTACCATCCATCCCTTTGCTCTTTGTTGCCCGCTGGACTCACCTTGGAAAATTGCTGAAATCTGTTCGAGTTATTCTGAGGCTTGCATTGGGCCTCGAGACAGATTCACTTACAAGTGTCTTCCTCAATCTCCTCAAAAAGGGATCTTAGGGATTGGGGATAGACAGTCAGGACAGGTTAGCCGAACAAGGACAATAAAGGGGTTAGGGACACACGTAATTATAAAATTATAAATAAATAAAAAATAAAATAAAATAAAAAGTCTAAATTTCGTCGTTTTTTTGTTGTTGTTGCAAGCTAATGGGGGTGGGTATGGACAAGGACAGGCAAAGGCGATAGTTTGGGGGGAGACCGTAGAGTAGGTTCGAACCCGTCTTCGGATCGGCCAACGCCACCACACTCCCTCCACAACCTCACAAGACCACGCCGAGGCTGGCCAGCTTCATGTGCCGACTTGTTGCATTGCACCTTACCTGGTCCGCATTTGCCATGCCATGCTTTTCCTGCCTTTGCCTTGACTCCGTTTGCCATACCTGCCCACGCCTTTAATTGCATAACCATGTCACCACCTTCACCATGTGCTCCAGGACCATCTCTGAAAGTGTTTGCAACGACTGCCCTGCAGGCAGCCGCATTATCGGGGACTGCATTTGCACAGCCCGTACATCCATCTCCTTGTTGTTGCATAAAGGTCAGTTCAAATGGACCGGGGACTGCACTGAGCAGCCCGGATATCTCCTGGTTACATAAAGGCCAGTTCAAATGGCCTGTGAAATGGCGTATGGCCTGCCGTGTTCGGATGAGTTGCCTCCAGCAGCTGAAATGAAAAAAAAAATTCAGTGACAAACAAGGGACCATTGAAGGCCCTGAAGATGCCCGATTGTCGATTGCCTGCTGTGCACTCATCCACAAATGTTGCCTTTGTTTTTGTTCTCTCCTCAAGTCACGGGTCCTGAGCCATGGGTAGTGTAAATTTTAGAAATGTACATAGTCCTAACCCACCTGTTTTTTTTTAGTGCCAGCAATATAGTTAAGTTGTCTGAATGAGTCAGTTAGTTTAGTTACGCAACGCATGAGGTTATTTATTTTTGGGACATGTATCCAAATGTCGCGCTCAGGTATCTGTAGGTAAAACGTACTTGGGGAAACCTACACCTGCATGCCACACGAATGTTAAACGACTCGGGTCGAGTCCAGCAAAAGGGGGGTGGGTGGGGGGGGGTAGTGTTATGGTTCAAAGAACCGTACGCACACAACATACAGGTGTCCCAAGTCAGTTATGCCATTAAGTATATGTGTAGACAGAATCCCTCCTTGTGTGTAGTGTGTGTAGTGCAATGTGTGTCGTGGGAAAACGAAGGGGTGCGTTGCGATGTTTTTTTAGTTGGGGTAATAAATCATTATATCCCATCCTCTATTGCGATCCACGGTACCCGAGCGCTTGCAGTCTTCGGTTCGCTGGCAACAACGTACCACGGTCCACCTGTTGTCTCTGGAGGCTCGTTTTTCCGAGACAGAATCTTCGCTGTCGCAGTTCCTAGTTGGCGTCTCCAAACGCTCCAACTCTTTCTTAACGAGTCTGCACGCATGAAGTGGGTGGGCCTCGCCGGTGCCTGACCGAGGCCCCGCCCAGAAAGGGCAGACCCATGGGAGCCCCGTCCAATCAGGGCGGATAGTGACGTCAGTTTTGACCAAGGGCCCGCCACGCTGAGGGAGGTCTATAAACCACGACATCATCCTTGTTCGTTCAGTTCTTTGGGGTTCGTTCGTTCTGTGCTTGGAGGCCGGAGTTGGTTGGAAAACGAAGGGGTTCCCGCTGCTTGGCTCTGCTCACGTCTCGCTCGACGGCCGACTACTGGTCACGGTCCACTCGAGTGCTCCACAGACCCGAACTCCACACGGGCGGCTTTGGACCTGACTGCACGACCGTTGGCAGGTGCCGCACAATGGAGCATTCCTTTCCCTGAGACTCAGGTACTCGAAAGTACTGTGACCTCAGCCCGCCTCCCTCGCTGGCTGCAAAATTCCATTTCCTTCAACTGGGTTTATTTTGACCGAGTGTGTGTCTGAGTGTGTGGCACCATTCCAATAAGTAGAAACTGTATAAGTGTTTTCGATCATTGTAAATCTTGTCTGTATAATTCCCGCATAAGTCTGCTCTGTGTCTGCTTTGTAAGTTGCTGTAACTTGTCGCACTACATCTTCTTTCTTTCCCCTGCATAACACCCCAATAAACCTGTTTCTGTGCCACATACATTTCCTCATTTATTATAAATAAATTATTGCAGAAATGTTCCCAGTTTGTTTTCGCCCTTTCCTTCATTGGTCCAGCATGTTTCGGATCTGAGTTTCAGCCGGCTCTTTGTTCCCGTTAATCTGCTCATCCGAGCTGGCATGGCTTTGGCAGTTCTGCTCGACTGCACCTGAACCGGAGTTGGTAGTCGGGAGTTGGAACTCTACCGCAGTCGGTAGAGTGACCCGGGTTGAGCAAGACGTGCCGAGGGCGTGGTTCCCCGGAAGACGACACCGCGTGGTTAGTTAGGAAAATTGGTTCTAGACAGAAAGAACCGATGCTACGCGGTGAAGGTATTGGTGTTCACCGTTGGTTAAGCGACCCGCCGCCTCACAGAGTTATCCGGAGCGACGGCCAACAATTCCGGGGAGTCTGGTGGGAGACGACGTAACCTCCCCCACCGAGTGGTCGTTCTCGCCACCGGGTCACCGGCCCGCAACAATATTCATGTCTTTCCTCATGCATATTCATGTTTTTCCTCATGCATATTCATGTCCTTCCTCAAGCATATTCATGTCTTGCCTCAAGCATATTCATGTCTTTCCTCAAGCATAATCATGTCTTGCCTCAAGCATATTCATGTCTTGCCTCATGCATATTCATGTCTTGCTTTAAGCATATTCATGTCTTTCCTCAAGCATATTCATGTCTTGCCTCATGCATTTTCATGTCTTTCCTCAAGCATATTCATGTCTTTCCTCAAGCATATTCATGTTTTTCCTCATGCATATTCATGTCTTTCCTCATGCATATTCATGTTTTTCCTCATGCATATTCATGTCTTGCCTCATGCTTATTCATGTCTTGCCTCATGCATATTCATGTTTTTCCTCAAGCATATGCATGTTTTGCCTCATGCAAATTCATCTCTTTCCTCAAGCGTATTCATGTCTTTCCTCATGCATATTTATGTCTTGCTTCAAGCATATTCATGTCTTTCCTCAAGCACATTCATGTCTTCCCTCAAGCATATGCATGTTTTTCTTCATGCATATTCATGTTTTCCTCATGCATATTCATTTTTTTCCTCATGCATATTCATGTTTTTCCTCATGCATATTCAGGTCTTGCCTCATGCATATTCAGGTCTTGCCTCATGCATATTCATGTCTTGCCTCATGCATATTTATGTCATGCCTCAAGCAGACTCATGTCTTTCCTCATGCATATTCATGTCTTTCCTCATGCATATTCATGTTTTGCCTCATGCATATTCATGTTTTGCCTCATGCATATTCATGTCTTGCCTCAAGCGTATTCATGTCTTGCCTCAAGCATATTTACGTTTTGCCTCTTGCATATTCATGTTTTTCCTCAAGCATATTCATGTTTTTCCTCAAGCATATTCATGTTTTTTATGCATATTCATTTTATGCATATTCATTCATGCATATTTATGCATAGTCATGTCTGCCTTAAGCATATTCATGTCTTCCCTCATGCATATTTATGTCTTTACTCAAGCATATTCATGTTTTTCCTCAAGCATATTTATGTTTTTCCTCAAGCATATTTATGTCTTTACTCAAGCATATTCATGTTTTTCCTCAAGCATATTTATGTTTTTCCTCAAGCATATTTATGTTTTGCCTCAAGCATATTCATGTTTTTCCTCAAGCATATTTATGTTTTTCCTCAAGCATATTTATGTTTTTCCTCAAGCATATTTATGTTTTGCCTCATGCATATTTATGTCTTTCCTCAAGCATATTCATGTTTTTCCTTAAGCATATTCATGTTTTTCCTCCAGCATATTTATGTTTTGCCTCAAGCATATTCATGTTTTTCCTCAAGCATATTCATGTTTTTCCTCATGCATATTTATGTTTTTCCTCATGCATATTTATGTCTTGCTTTAAGCATATTTATGTTTTTCCTCAAGCATATTTATGTGTTTCTTCAAGCATATTTATGTTTTTCCTCAAGCATATTTATGTGTTTCTTCAAGCATATTTATGTTTTTCCTCAAGCATATTTATGTGTTTCTTCAAGCATATTTATGTTTTTCCTCCAGCATATTTATGTTTTGCCTCAAGCATATTCATGTTTTTCCTCAAGCATATTCATGTTTTTCCTCATGCATATTCATGTTTTTCCTCAAGCATATTCATGTTTTTCCTCAAGCATATTTATGTTTTTCCTCATGCATATTTATGTCTTGCTTTAAGCATATTTATGTTTTTCCTCAAGCATATTTATGTGTTTCTTCAAGCATATTTATGTTTTTCCTCAAGCATATTTATGTGTTTCTTCAAGCATATTTATGTTTTTCCTCATGCATATTTATGTTTTGCCTCAAGCATATTCATGTTTTTCCTCAAGCATATTTATGTTTTTCCTCAAGCATATTTATGTTTTGCCTCAAGCATATTCATCTTTTTCCTCAAGCATATTTATGTTTTGCCTCAAGCATATTTATGTTTTTCCTCATGCATATTCATGGTTTTTATGCATATTCATTTTATGCATATTCATTCATGCATATTTATGCATATTCATGTCTTCCCTCAAGCATATTCATGTTTTGCCTCATGCATATTTTTGTTTTTCCTCAAGCATATTGATTTTTTGCCTCAAGCATATTCATGTCTTGCCTCAAGCATCTTCATGTCTTTCCTCATGCATATTCATGTCTTGCTTCAAGCATAGTGTTACGGCTGTGGAAGTTCGCATTACACCATTTTGGGTCTTCAGGTGAGATAAATTGGTGAGTTCATGTGTAGTTAGCCCAAACCCGTTGTTTAGAGGGAATATATGTGATCCATTCGGGCTGCGATTCTTCAGATAGTCGTTTTTCTTTTGCTGTCGCTATTTTGGTGCAAGAACAACAACGAACATCGCCACAACCAACATCTTAATGATCACGCCATTCACGACACGACGCCAACAATCACTCCATTCACACCACTACGCCACCTTCTACAACTACGCTACCACATCCTTGCCACTCGCCATTCAACGAGCACCGTGCGGTCACGATCTCCGTGGGACGGATGAAGTGAGCGGAGTGGCAGCAGAAACCAGTGTGCGAAGGGGCATCTCCCGCCCAAAACTCCCGCTTGAATATCTCCTGCCGGATTTTCCCTTCTGCTTTTCCCGCGCTTTGGCATGGGGGAGGTGCGATTTGAGCCAGAGGTCAAAGGTGAAAAAAGGTGGGGGCCTGATTTTGGGGGAATAATTCCCTGGCCCCAAGCCAAAACTGACTTTCCTCATCCCCCGCACGGCGCGGGGAGGGGGGAACAAGAGGGCACGCCCCTTTTTGGAAGCTTCCAGAAGGGAGGTGGAGCCAGAAACGGGGCGGAGCGAATGGCAGAGCCCTACCCTACAAAAGGCGTGGGCGTTCGAGTTGGGGGGCGTTTGAGTTGGGTTCGGTCGGTTGTCTAGGGGTGGAGAGTCCTTACTCTTGGTTGGTTCGGTCGGTTGTCGAGGGGTGGAGAGTCCTTGCTCTTGGTTGGTTCGGTCGGTTGTCGAGGGGTGGAGAGTCCTTGCCCCTGGTTGGTTCGGTCGGTTGTCCCTGAGGAGAATTGTGGAGAGTTGTGGTGATTGCTCCTGGTCGGAGGTTCTGTTCGTTCGTCCCTGTCGGGCGGACGACACGTGCAGGCGGAGGCACGAGCACAGTGGACCACGCCGGAGGGACTCGGAGTTACGGTCGCCAAGGAATCGACGCGCTAAGGGAAGTCGCGAATTTCTTTTCTTTTGGGGTTTTGTGTAAATGTCTGTGGGTGGCACCAGTCTTGAAAAGTAGAACTGTTATAAGTGTTGCCGTGTAAATCATATTAGGTTGTAGATCTGCTTGCTTTTATTGTGTTTTCTTGCTTGACTAATATACGTGCCTTCCGTGCTTCCGCAATAAATGTGCTGGTCCAATTGTTCCCTGTTTCGCTGCGTCCTTTCCTTTGTTTGAATCTCCATCTTGCATCACGTAAGGGATTAATAGTGGGTTTTAAAACACCCGGTAACTAATCTGAACCGTCAAGGTCGAGGATAACTCCGCTTGGTTTTCCCTGCAGTATGGAACAAGCCGCTTAAGCGGTTCGTGTACGGAGTCGACCTGTGGCATGGCACAACTCCTCGGTACGCTATCCGCGCGGGTACTTAGGTAAATCGACCATTCGGCGATCGGACCCTATTTCGCGCGGGTAGAATGCGGACTAAGTTGTGGTGAGGTTAAACCCCCACCCGTGACTGGTTCCTGGCGGTAGTTCCCGGACGGTCACGACTGAATTGTCAGTTCCGGTGGGCGACGCGGTCGCCATTCGAGTCAAGCTGCCGGACGGGCCAGAATTCACAACAATATTGTTGTGGTTGAGGAAATTCGCAAACCACCATTCAGGTCCCGTAGGTGAGATATCTCTGTAAGTACATGTGTAGTTAGCCCCAAACCCGTTGTTTAGAGGGAATAAATGTGATTCATTCGGGCTGCGACCCTTCAAGATAGCTGTTTTTCTGTTCTATCTTTATTTTGAACCAAGCACGTCTCAACCGCCATCACACAACAACCACCAACCGCAACGCCGCTTCACAACAACGCCAACAGCCACGGCCTTTACCTTCACAACCCGCTCTCGCAACCATCACATCACCGCCATTCCAAGCGTCGCCATGGCCATCACCGCCACAATAAACCCTCCACCACCTTCGCCTCTCCTTCTGCTGCCATTCCCGCACCGCTTGTGAACGCCGAGCGTCAGGCTGTCCTGGCCTCGTGCGGGACGCGCGCCGAGCCTCAGGTGCAAAAAGCGGCCTTTCCGAGGGGAAGTCGGATCAGGAATGATTCACGCCCACTTCCGATCCGTCCAATAATTAAGCGCGGGGAAAATTGGCCCCGCCTCCAGGCGCGTCGGAGTAGAATCGCTATATGCAAATTCGAGGATCAGGAATGATTCATGCCCACTTTTCCTCCGTCCAATGGGCGAGCGTGGCTCCGCCCCCGAGCCCATCCTGATCCGGAAATCTGCATATGGGTTCTCCTGTCGCACTATAAAGCGCCGAGCGCGGGGCGAATTGAGCAGTAGAGAGTTTCTGTTTCGGGCTCGGGTGAGTTGAAGAGGTGAGGCGGCGGCAAAGTGTGGCAGCAGCAGTCAAGACGGGTCTGGAGGAGAGTCGGACTGTCGGGGTTCGGAGTCTGTCGGGGAGCTGCAGAAAGGGGAAGCCGGGAACGCGGTCAAGGTCGCTCGTCGCGGGACCCAAGCAAGCCAGCTATCCTCTTTCCCCAGAGCATCAACAACCCCCCCTGTTTCCCCCCGCGCTGAGATAGTGCGAAAAGGGGGCCCCGTTCCCACCCCATTCCAAGCAGTGCCAATGAAACCCGCGGAGGAGCGCGGAGTCGGGGCACCGCCGCCATTTTGCGGCTCATCACAAGACGGGTAGGCTCCACGCGGTCTCGGCCCCAGGCCCGTCTGCCCCCTTGTCGTAGAGGGTGGCCCCTTTTTCTTTTGCTTTTGAGTATATGTGTTGTCGGCGCCGTCTGTAAAGTAAAACTGTGTAAGTGTTGCCGTGTGCTCGCGTAGTCGGTAGTAGATCTGCATTGTGTTTCTTTTGTTGCAATTGCTTTTGGTGCATAATTGTTGTGTTTCTTTTACATTTGCTTTTGGTGCATAATTGTTGTAATTGTATATGTGTGCTTTCCGTTTGCCGCGGAATAAATGGGCCTCATGTTGAACTGTTTTCCCGTTTCGCTTCGTCTTTTCTTTAATTGAATCTCCATCTTACTTCACGCAAAGGGTTGGTAGTGGGATAAATACGCCCGACAATTAATCGGAACCGTCGAGGTTGACGATAACACCGCTCGGTTATCCCGATAGTACAGAACGGGTCCCTTAAAGTGGCCCGTGTCCGAAGTCGACCTGCGGCGAGGTGCGATCGCCCGGTCTACCCTCCGTGTGGGTACTTAGGTAGGTCGAATTTGGCGAACAACCCTATCCCACGCGGGGGGGGGG
Organism: Eptatretus burgeri; assembly: GCF_056783735.1. Lineage (NCBI taxonomy): Eukaryota > Metazoa > Chordata > Myxini > Myxiniformes > Myxinidae > Eptatretus > Eptatretus burgeri. The sequence goes on along the minus strand of NC_140968.1, from coordinate 949,995 downwards.
GGCGATTGGCACGATCGTGGTGAGGCTGAAAGGCCCACCCGTGACTAGTTCCCGGCGTTAGTCCGAGAGGGTCACGACGGAATTGTCCGTCCGGTGGGCGACGTGCCGCGATTCGAGTTACGTGGCCGCTCGCACACCAGCGGGCGCGAATTCGCAACAATATTTATGTTTTTTCTCATGCATATTAATGTTTTTCCTCATGCATATTCATGTTTTTCCTCAAGCATATTTATGTCTTGCCTCATGCATATTTATGTCTTGTCTCAAGCAGATTCATTTTTTACCTTAAGCATTTTCATGTTTTGCCTCAAGCATATTCATGTCTTGTCTCAAGCATATTTATGTTTTTCCTCAAGCATATTTATGTCTTGCCTCATGCATATTTATGTCTTGCCTCATGCATATTCATTTCTTTCCTCAAGCATATTCATGTCTTGCCTCAAGCATATTGTTACGGTTCTGGAAATTCACAGAACACCATTCAGGTTCCCCGAAGATCAGTTATGTCGATAAGTGTGTGTCCAGATAGATTTCCCCACCGATGTCTTACGGGAATTATTCATGTGCCGGGCTGTGAACCTTTGAGGTAGTGTTGTTCTTTCCTATCTTTATTTTGAACAACATCTCCTCACCACCTTCGCCACAACCGCCAACATTTCCTTGCCACCTTCGCCACAACCGCCAACATCTCCTCACCACCTTCGCCACAACCACCAACATCTCCTCACCACCTTCACCACAACTGCCAACATCTCCTCACCACCTTCGCCACAACCGCCAACATCTCCTCGCCATCATCTCTACAAACACCGCCATCTTTTCCCCAACAAACAACATCCAAAAACGAACAACATCTCACCTTCATCTCCACAAACGCCACCATCTTTTCGCCAGCAAGGGCATCCACAGACGAACGGCATCTCCGCCGATAACGCGAGGACTCCCTCGTTGGAGCAAAAGCCGGTGATTTCTACCACGTCTTCGTTGTCCGCGTTTGACGGCAAGATCGGATCAGAATGACAAAAGGGGCAGAGCCAGCAGGGGGTGAAGGGTCAGAGGTGAAATACCAAACACCACCCCCGAACCCAATAAAAGGCCGGGCTGAAACCCCGAGAGTTTAGTTGAGTGGAGCTCAGGTTTCTGTTGAGTCGGCAGTCTGGAGTCTGCAGTTCGGAGTTTGAAGCCTGGAGTCCAGCCAAGCCTGCAGTTCCGTGCAGAGTTGTGGGTCGGTGGAGGCAGCTGCAGAGATGTCGCCAGCCAGCGACATAACGGTCCGAAGCGATCGGGCCCCGGGACGGTCAGAGCGATGCTCAGGATGAGCGGGCTCTTAAGAGAGCATCAACTCGAAAAGAGCATGGCCCGTTCGCTCCTCTGAGGCGTCGTCGGCCAGGTCCGATCGACCAGGCCGCACGGCAAGGCCTGGACCAACCGAGCTGCCGCTACACCAGCTGCCGTGTTGACAACGAGACACACCGAGGGTCGCCAAACCAGGGCCCAGCGAGTCACTACGAGGGTGGCAGGTAACCTGCATGGTCTCGCGGAGCACCTTCGGTCTTCACAGCTCTGCGGAACATTAAAGGCCTACGGGCCCTGTTCTCCCTTTTCTTTCCTAGGGTTTTTGCATGGAAGTCTGTGGCGCCTTGTCCGAAAAGTAGAATTGTGGTTAAGTGCATGTACAGAATAGATAGACAACGGCTGTAGGTTTTTCTTGCTTGTGTCTTGTCCCTTACCCCCATTGCTTGCATATGTGCATATACAAATAAAGGTCATTGTTTGAATATTCACCTGGTCGTTGCGTCCCTTCCTCCATTGAGCTGCCATAATTGCGTTTGGAATAATAGCTCGTTTTCAATAGCCGAGAAGATAATCGAGTCCGACGGGGCTTGGCAATAATAAACCGCTCGGCAATCGCAAACAGAGCGAGCTGCTTCAAGCGGGTCGTGTCCGTACGGGTCCCGTTGAGGTGTAAATCCCCGGCATTTCTGTCTGCGCGAATAATTAGGTAAAACGACAATTCGGCGATCAACCCTGTCGCACGTGGACAGAAGAGTTGGCTGATTTATGGTGTGGTTAAAAACACGGATTCGGCGTTGATCCGAAAGCTGCGACTGGATTGCCATGGTCGGTGGGCGCGCGGGCGCAATAAGTTAAAAGCGGTCGCCCGCACGCCGGAGTGGTGAGAATCCACAACAATATTCACGTCTTTCCTCATGCATATTCATGTTTTTCCTCATGCATATTCATATCTTTCCTCATGCACATTCATGTTTTTCCTCATGCATATTTATGTATTTCCTCATGCATATTCATGTCCTTTCTCATGTATATCCATGTCCTTCCTCATGTATATTCATGTCTTTCCTCATGCATATGGATACCTTTCCTCATGCATATTCATGTTTTTCCTCATGCATATTTATGTCTTTCCTCATGCATATTCATGTCTTTCCTCATGCATATTCATGTCTTGCCTCAAGCATATTCATGTTTTTCTTCATGCATATTAATGTCTAGCCTCATGCATGTATATGTTTTGCCTCATGCATCTTTATGTTTTGCCTCATGCATATTCATGTCTTGCCTCATGCATGTTCATGTCTTGCCTCATGCATGTTCATGTCTTGCCTCATGCATGTTCATGTCTTGCCTCATGCATATTCATGTTTTTCCTCGTGCATATTCATGTCGCCCCTCAAGCATATTCATGTCTTACTTCAAGCATATTCATGTTTTTCCTCATGCATATTTATGTCTTTCCTCATGCATATTCATGTTTTTCCTCATGCATATTTATGTCTTTCCTCATGCATATTCAGGTTCTTCCTCATGCATTTTCAAGTTTTTCCTCATGCATATTCATGTTTTTCCTCAAGCATACTAATGTCTTGCCTCACGCATACTAATGTCTTGCCTCATGCATATTCATGTCTTTCCTCATGCATATTCATGTCTTGCCTCATGCATATTCATGTCTTGCCTCGAGCATATTCATGTCTTGCCTCAAGCATATTCATGTCTTGCCTCATGCATATTCATGTTTCCTCATGCATATTCATGTTTTGCCTCATGCATATTCATGTTTTTCCTCATGCATATTCATGTTTTTCCTCAAGCATATTCATGTTTTTCCTCAAGCATGTTCATGTTTTTCGTCATGCATATTCATATCTTTCCTCATGTATATGTTTTGCCTTATGCATCTTTATGTTTTTCCTCATGCATATTCATGTCTTGCCTCATGCATATTCATGTCTTGCCTCATGCATGTTCATGTTTTTCCTCATGCATATTCATGTTTTGCCTCATGCATATTCATGTCTTGCCTCATGCATGTTCATGTTTTTCCTCATGCATATTCATGTCTTTCCTCAAGCATATTCATGTCTTTCCTCAACCATATTCATGTCTTTCCTCAAGCATATTCATGTCTTTCATCATGCATATTTATGTCTTTTCTCATGCATATTCATGTCTTTCCTCATGCATATTTATGTCTTTCCTCATGCATATTTTTGTCTTTCCTCATGCATCTTCATGTTTTTCCTCAAGCATATTCATGTCTTTCCTCATGCATATTCATATGTTTCCTCATGCATATTCATGTTTTTCCTCATGCATATTCATGTTTTTCCTCAAGCATATTCATGTTTTTCCTCAAGCATGTTCATGTTTTTCCTCATGCATATTCATGTCTTGCCTCATGCATATTCATGTCTTGCCTCATGCATGTTCATGTTTTTCCTCATGCATATTCATGTTTTGCCTCATGCATATTCATGTCTTGCCTCATGCATATTCATGTCTTGCCTCATGCATGTTCATGTTTTTCCTCATGCATATTCATGTCTTTCCTCAAGCATATTCATGTCTTTCCTCAACCATATTCATGTCTTTCCTCAAGCATATTCATGTCTTTCATCATGCATATTTATGTCTTTTCTCATGCATATTCATGTCTTTCCTCATGCATATTTATGTCTTTCCTCATGCATATTTTTGTCTTTCCTCATGCATCTTCATGTTTTTCCTCAAGCATATTCATGTCTTTCCTCATGCATATTCATATGTTTCCTCATGCATATTCATGTTTTGCCTCAAGCATATTCATGTTCTTCCTCATGCATTTTCATGATTTTCCTCAAGCATATTCAAGTTTTTCCTCATGCATGTTCATGTCTTGCCTCATGCATGTTCATGTCTTGCCTTATGCATATTCATATCTTTCCTCATGCATATTCATGTTTTTCCTCATCCATATTCATGTCTTTCCTCATCCATATTCATGTCTTCCCTCATCCATATTCATGTTTTTCCTCATGCATATTTATGTCTTTTCTCATGCATATTCATGTTTTTCCTCATGCATATTTATGTCTTTCCTCATGCATATTCAGGTTCTTCCTCATGCATTTTCAAGTTTTTCCTCATGCATATTCATGTTTTTCCTCATGCTTATTCATGTTTTTCCTCAAGTATATTCATGTTTTTCCTCAAGTATATTCATGTTTTTCCTCATGCATATTCATGGTGTTCCTCAAGCATATTCATGTTTTTCCTCATGCATGTTCATGTCTTTCCTCAAGCATATTCATGTTTCTCCTCATGCATATTCATATCTTTCCTCATGCATATTCATGTTTTTCCTCATGCATATTTATGTCTTTCCTCATGCATATTCAGGTTCTTCCTCATGCATTTTCAAGTTTTTCCTCATGCATATTCATGTTTTTCCTCAAGCATACTAATGTCTTGCCTCAAGCATACTAATGTCTTGCCTCATGCATATTCATGTCTTGCCTCATGCATATTCATGTCTTGCCTCATGCATATTCATGTATTTCCTCGAGCATTCTTCATGCATGTTCATGTCTTGCCTCATGCATATTCATGTTTCCTCATGCATATTCATGTTTTGCCTCATGCATATTCATGTTTTTCCTCATGCATATTCATGTTTTTCCTCAAGCATATTCATGTTTTTCCTCAAGCATGTTCATGTTTTTCGTCATGCATATTCATATCTTTCCTCATGTATATGTTTTGCCTTATGCATCTTTATGTTTTTCCTCATGCATATTCATGTCTTGCCTCATGCATATTCATGTCTTGCTTCATGCATGTTCATGTTTTTCCTCATGATATTCATGTTTTGCCTCATGCATATTCATGTCTTGCCTCATGCATATTCATGTCTTGCCTCATGCATGTTCATGTTTTTCCTCATGCATATTCATGTCTTTCCTCAAGCATATTCATGTCTTTCCTCAACCATATTCATGTCTTTCCTCAAGCATATTCATGTCTTTTCTCATGCATATTCATGTCTTTCCTCATGCATATTTATGTCTTTCCTCATGCATATTTTTGTCTTTCCTCATGCATCTTCATGTTTTTCCTCAAGCATATTCATGTCTTTCCTCATGCATATTCATGTTTCCTCATGCATATTCATGTTTTGCCTCATGCATATTCATGTTTTTCCTCATGCATATTCATGTTTTTCCTCAAGCATATTCATGTTCTTCCTCATGCATTTTCATGATTTTCCTCAAGCATATTCAAGTTTTTTCATGCATGTTCATGTCTTGCCTCATGCATGTTCATGTCTTGCCTTATGCATATTCATATCTTTCCTCATGCATATTCATGTTTTTCCTCATCCATATTCATGTCTTTCCTCATCCATATTCATGTCTTGCCTCATCCATATTCATGTCTTTCCTCATCTGTATTCATGTTTTGCCTCATGCATATTCATGTCTTGCCTCACGCATATTCATGTTTTGCTGAAGCATTCCTCGTGCATATTCATGTCTTGCCTCATGCATATTCATATCTTGCCTCAAGCATGTTCATGTATTGCCTCATGCATCTTCATGTCTTTCCTCAAGCATAGTCATGTTTTTCCTCAAGCTTATTCATGTCTTGCCTCATGCATATTCATGTGTTTCCTCAAGCATATTCATGTCTTGCCTCATGCATATTTGTGTTTTTCGTCAAGCATATGCATGTTTTGCCTCATGCATATTCATGTCTTGCCTCAAGCATATTTATGTCTTGCCTCATGCACATTCATGTCTTTCCTCATCCATATTCATGTCTTGCCTCATGCATATTCATATCTTTCCTCATGCATATTCATGTTTTTCCTCCTACATATTCATATCTTGCCTCAAGCATATTCATGTATTTCCTCATGCATATTCATGTCTTTCCTCAAGCATATTCATTTTTTTCCTCAAGCATATTCATTTTTTTTCCTCAAGCATATTCATGTCTTTCCTCATGCATATGTATACCTTTCCTCATGCATATTCATGTTTTTCCTCATGCATATTTATGTCTTTCCTCATGCATATTCATGTCTTTCCTCATGCATATTCATGTCTTTCCTCATGCATATTCATGTCTTTCCTCATGCATATTCATGTCTTTCCTCATGCATATTCATGTCTTTCCTCATGCATATTCATGTCTTTCCTCATGCATATTCATGTCTTTCCTCATGCATATTCATGTTTTTCCTGATGCATATTCATATCTTTCCTCATGCATACTCATGTTTTATCTCATGCATATACATGTTTTTCGTCATGCATATTCATTTCTTGCCTCATGCATATTCACGTCTTGCCTCATGCATGTTCATGTTTTTCCTCATGCATATTCATGTCTTTCCTCATGCATATTTATGTCTTTCCTCAAGCATATTCATGTCTTTCGTCATGCATATTTATGTCTTTTCTCATGCATATTCATGTCTTTCCTCATGCATATTTATGTCTTTCCTCATGCATATTTTTGTCTTTCCTCATGCATCTTCATGTTTTTCCTCAAGCATATTCATGTTCTTCCTCATGCATTTTCATGATTTTCCTCAAGCATATTCAAGTTTTTCCTCATGCATGTTCATGTCTTGCCTCATGCATGTTCATGTCTTGCCTTATGCATATTCATATCTTTCCTCATGCATATTCATGTTTTTCCTCATCCATATTCATGTCTTTCCTCATCCATATTCATGTCTTGCCTCATCCATATTCATGTCTTGCCTCATCCATATTTATGTCTTTCCTCATCTGTATTCATGTTTTGCCTCATGCATATTCATGTCTTGCTCAAGCGTATTCATGTTTTGCTTCATGCATATTCATGCTTTTTCCGCATACATATTAATGTCTTTCCTCAAGCATATTCATGTTTTGCTGAAGCATTCCTCGTGCATATTCATGTCTTGCCTCATGCATAATCATATCTTGCCTCAAGCATATTCATGTATTGCCTCATGCATCTTCATATCTTTCCTCAAGCATAGTCATGTGTTGCCTCATGCATATTCATGTGTTTCCTCAAGCATATTCATGTCTTTCCTCATGCATATTTGTGTTTTTCGTCAAGCATATGCATGTTTTGCCTCATGCATATTCATGTCTTGCCTCAAGCATATTTATGTCTTGCCTCATGCACATTCATGTCTTTACTCATCCATATTCATGTCTTGCCTCATGCATATTCATATCTTTCCTCATGCATATTCATGTTTTTCCTCATACATATTCATATCTTGCCTCAAGCATATTCATGTATTGCCTCATGCATATTCATGTCTTTCCTCAAGCATATTCATTTTTTTCCTCAAGCATATTCATGTGTTTCCTCAAGCATATTCATGTCTTGCCTCATGCATATACGTGTTTTTCGTCAAGCATATGCATGTTTTTCCTCATGCATATTCACGTCTTTCCTCATGCATATTCATGTCTTGCCTCATGCATATTCATGTTTTTCCTCATGCATATTCACGTCTTTCCTCATGCATATTCATGTCTTGCCTCATGCATATTCATGTCTTGCCTCATGCATATTCATGTCTTTCCTCATGCATATTCATGTCTTTCCTCATGCATATTCATGTCTTTCCTCATGCATATTCATGTCTTTCCTCATGCATATTCATGTTTTTCCTCATGCTTATTTGTGTTTTTAGTCAAGCATATGCATGTTTTTCCTCATGCATATTCATGTCTTGCCTCATGCATATTCATGTCTTGCCTCATGCATATTTGTGTTTTTCGTCAAGCATATTCATGTCTTTCCTCATGCATATTCATGTTTTGCCTCAAGCGTATTCATGTCTTGCCTCAAGCATATTCATGTCTTGCCTCAAGCCTATTAATGTCTTGCCACATGCATATTCATGTGTTTCCTCATGCATATTCATGTCTTTCCTCATGCATATTCATGTCTTTCATCATGCATATTCATGTTTTTCCTCAAGCATATTCATGTCTTGCCTCAAGCATATTCATGTCTTTCGTCATGCATATTCATGTCTTTCCTCATGCATATTCATGTCTTTCCTCATGCATATTTATGTCTTTCCTCATGCATATTTTTGTCTTTCCTCAAGCATATTCATGTTCTTCCTCATGCATTTTCATGATTTTCCTCAAGCATATTCAAGTTTTTCCTCATGCATGTTCATGTCTTGCCTCATGCATGTTTATGTCTTGCCTCATGCATATTCATATCTTTCCTCATGCATTTTCATGATTTTCCTCAAGCATATTCAAGTTTTTCCTCATGCATGTTCATGTCTTGCCTCATGCATGTTTATGTCTTGCCTCATGCATATTCATATCTTTCCTCATCCATATTCATGTCTTGCCTCATCCATATTCCTGTCTTTCCTCATCTGTATTCATGTTTTTCCTCATGCATATTCATGTCTTGCCTCAAGCGTATTCATGTTTTGCCTCATGCATATTCACGTTTTTTCCGCATACATATTAATGTCTTGCCTCAAGCATATTCATGTTTTGCCTGAAGCATTCCTCGTGCATATTCATGTCTTGCCTCATGCATATTGATATCTTTCCTCAAGCATATTCATGTATTGCCTCATGCATCTTCATGTCTTTCTTCAAGCATAGTCATGTTTTTCCTGAAGCATATTCATGTCTTGCCTCATGCATATTCATGTGTTTCCTCAAGCATATTCATGTCTTGCCTCATGCATATTTGTGTTTTTCGTCAAGCATATGCATGTTTTGCCTCATGCATATTCATGTCTTGCCTCAAGCATATTTATGTCTTGCCTCATGCACATTCATGTCTTTCCTCATCCATATTCATGTCTTGCCTCATGCATATTCATATCTTTCCTCATGCATATTCATGTTTTGCCTCATACATATTCATATCATGCCTCAAACATATTCATGTATTGCCTCATGCATATTCATGTCTTTCCTCAAGCATATTCATGTTTTTCCTCAAGCATATTCATGTGTTTCCTCAAGCATATTCATGTCTTGCCTCATGCATATTCGTGTCTTGCCTCAAGCATATTTATGTCTTGCCTCAAGCACATTCATGTCTTTCCTCATGCATATTCATGTCTTGCCTCATGCATATTCATGTCTTGCCTCAAGCATATTCATGTTTTGCCGCAAGCATATTCATGTCTTTCCTCATGCATATTCATGTCTATCCTCATGCATATTCATGTCTTTCCTCAAGCATATTCATGTCTTTCCTCAAGCATATTCATGTCTTTCCTCAAGCATATTCATGGTTTTCCTCATGCATATTCATGGTTTTCCTCAAGCATATTCATGTTTTTCCTCATGCATATTCATGGTTTTCCTAATGCATATGGATGTTTTTCCTCATGCTTATTCATGTCTTTCCTCCTGCATATTCATGTCTTTCTTCATGCATATTCATGTCTTTCCTCATGCATATTCATGTCTTGCCTCATGCATATTCATGTTTTTCCTCATGCATATTCATGTTTTTCCTCAAGCATATTCATGTGTTTCCTCATGCATAATCATGTCTTTCCTCAAGCATATTCATGTCTTTCCTCAAGCATATTCATGTTTTTCCTTATGCATATTCATGTTTTTGCTCAAGCATATTCATGTTTTTCCTCATGCATATTCATGTTTTTCCTCATGCATGTTCATGTCTTGCTTCATGCATATTCATGTTTTTCCTCATGCATGTTCATGTCTTGCGTCAAGCATATTCATCTTTTTCATCATGCATCTTCATGTCTTGCCTCATGCATATTCATGTCTTTCCTCATGCATGTTCATGTCTTGCCTTATGCATGTTCATGTCTTTCCTCATGCATATTCATGTTTTTCCTCATGCATATTTATGTCTTTCTTCATTGCATATTCATGTTTTGCCTCATGCATATTCATGTTTTTCCTTATGCATATTCATGTTTTTGCTCAAGCATATTCATGTTTTTCCTCATGCATATTTATGTCTTGCTTTAAGCATATTTATGTTTTTCCTCAAGCATATTTATGTGTTTCTTCAAGCATATTTATGTGTTTCTTCAAGCATATTCATGTCTTGCCTCATGCATATTAATGTGTTTCCTCAAGCATATTCATGTCTTGCCTCATGCATATTTGTGTTTTTCGTCAAGCATATGCATGTTTTGCCTCATGCATATTCATGTCTTGCCTCAAGCATATTTATGTCTTGCCTCATGCACATTCATGTCTTTACTCATCCATATTCATGTCTTGCCTCATGCATATTCATATCTTTCCTCATGCACATTCATGTTTTGCCTCATGCATATTCATATCTTGCCTCAAGCATATTCATGTATTGCCTCATGCATATTCATGTCTTTCCTCAAGCATATTCATTTTTTTCCTCAACCATATTCATGTGTTTCCTCAAGCATATTCATGTCTTGCCTCATGCATATTCGTGTTTTTCGTCAAGCATATGCATGTTTTTCCTCATGCATATTCACGTCTTTCCTCATGCATATTCATGTCTTGCCTCATGCATATTCATGTTTTTCCTCATGCATATTCATATCTTTCCTCATGCATATTCATGTTTTTCCTCATGCATATCTATGTTTTTCCTCATGCATATTCATATTTTTCCTCATGCATATTCCTATCTTTCCTCATGCATATTCATTTTTTTCCTCATGCATATCTATGTCTTTCCTCATGCATATTCAGGTCTTTCCTCATGCATATCTATGTCTTTCCTCATGCATATTCAGGTCTTTTCTCATGCATATTCATGTTTTTCCTCATGCATATTCAGGTCTTGCCTCATGCATATTCAGGTCTTGCCTCATGCATATTCATGTCTTTCCTCATGCATATTTATGTCATGCTTCAAGCAGACTCATGTCTTGCCTCAAGCATATTCATGTCTTGCCTCAAGCCTATTAATGTCTTGCCACATGCATATTCATGTGTTTCCTCATGCATATTCATGTCTTTCCTCATGCATATTCATGTCTTTCATCATGCATATTCATGTTTTTCCTCATGCATATTCATGTTTTTCCTCAAGCATATTCATGTCTTGCCTCAAGCATATTCATGTCTTTCGTCATGCATATTTATGTCTTTTCTCATGCATATTCATGTCTTGCCTCAAGCATATTTATGTCTTGCCTCATGCACATTCATGTCTTTCCTCAAGCATATTCATGTCTTGCCTCATGCATATTTGTGTTTTTCGTCAAGCATATGCATGTTTTGCCTCATGCATATTCATGTCTTGCCTCAAGCATATTTATGTCTTGCCTCATGCACATTCATGTCTTTCCTCATCCATATTCATGTCTTGCCTCATGCATATTCATATCTTTCCTCATGCATATTCATGTTTTGCCTCATACATATTCATATCTTGCCTCAAGCATATTCATGTATTGCCTCATGCATATTCATGTCTTTCCTCAAGCATATTCATGTTTTTCCTCAAGCATATTCATGTGTTTCCTCAAGCATATTCATGTCTATCCTCATGCATATTCATGTCTTGCCTCAAGCATATTCATGTCTTTCCTCAAGCATATTCATGGTTTTCCTCATGCATATTCATGGTTTTCCTCAAGCATATTCATGTTTTTCCTCATGCATATTCATGGTTTTCCTAATGCATATGGATGTTTTTCCTCATGCTTATTCATGTCTTGCCTCCTGCATATTCATGTCTTTCTTCATGCATATTCATGTCTTTCCTCATGCATATTCATGTCTTGCCTCATGCATATTCATGTCTTGCCTCATGCATATTCATGTTTTTCCTCATGCATATTCATGTTTTTCCTCAAGCATATTCATGTGTTTCCTCATGCATAATCATGTCTTTCCTCAAGCATATTCATGTTTTGCCTCATGCATATTCATGTTTTTCCTTATGCATATTCATGTTTTTGCTCAAGCATATTCATGTTTTTCCTCATGCATATTCATGTTTTTCCTCATGCATGTTCATGTCTTGCTTCATGCATATTCATGTTTTTCCTCATGCATGTTCATGTCTTGCGTCAAGCATATTCATCTTTTTCATCATGCATCTTCATGTCTTGCCTCATGCATATTCATGTCTTTCCTCATGCATGTTCATGTCTTGCCTTATGCATGTTCATGTCTTTCCTCATGCATATTCATGTTTTTCCTCATGCATATTTATGTCTTTCTTCATTGCATATTCATGTTTTGCCTCATGCATATTCATGTTTTTCCTTATGCATATTCATGTTTTTGCTCAAGCATATTCATGTTTTTCCTCATGCATGTTCATGTCTTGCGTCAAGCATATTCATCTTTTTCATCATGCATCTTCATGTCTTGCCTCATGCATATTCATGTCTTTCTTCATGCATGTTCATGTCTTGCCTTATGCATGTTCATGTCTTTCCTCATGCATATTCATGTTTTCCTCATGCATATTTATGTCTTTCTTCATTGCATATTCATGTTTTTCCTCATGCATATTCATGTTTTTGCTCAAGCATATTCATGTTTTTCCTCATGCATGTTCATGTCTTGCTTCATGCATATTCATGTTTTTCTCATGCATGTTCATGTCTTGCCTCATGCATATGCATGTTTTTCCTCAAGCATATTCATGTTTTCCTCATGCATATTCATAGTTTCCCTCATGCATACTTATGCTCCGCCCATGTGTTGCATCATCTCCATTGCAGAGGGTGAGCGGGCGCTTCCCCAGTCTGGTGGTTCGTGTGGTTACGTGGACAAGCTGTTTTTGTTTTTATGCACGGTTTTTACCGACGCATTTGTAGATTTAAATAAATAAATAAAAAGTGATCTAAACCTCTGCAAAACTGTTTGGTTAGACTGTTGGCGCATTCTTATTCTCAAGAATCGACACACGTCATCCATTCCAGGCTAAAAGGCAGGTGTGAAAGAAAGGAGGAAGATGGTGTTGAGGAAGGTGAGAAGAAAGGACGAGGAGGAGAGGAGATATATGAAGGAAATCGGACAGGCACAGCAAGGTGCTTGGGCTCAGTGGGAGGGTGTGCAGGTGAGAGATTTGGTAGGGGGAGCCATTACTGTTGAATGTCCTGTTGCGGGCAACGTATGATGCGCTTCCATTGCTGGCAAACTTGAGGGTGTGGGTGTTGTTGCAGGAGGAGAGCTGCTCTTGGTGTGGAGGTCGGGGAACAATGCGGCATGCACTTAGTACATACTTAGTAGCACTGGTGCAGCAGGAAGATATACATGGTGGCACGATTAAATACTGGCAGTGATTGTGGAGATGTTGGAACAAGAAGTGATGAAATCGAGAAAGGGGTAGTGGAGAAGAAGGAGGAGGTCCATGGAAGAGAGGTGTTATTTGTGAGAGGGCCAGGTGGTAAGAGGTGGAAGGAGGAGAAGTTTTAGAGAGTGGCCCAGGTTGACTTGAATGGCTCACTTTGTATTTGGAGAAAGTTTATGGAGGCCGGTTGAATGGTGGTGATCGTATGGCAGCTTAGCTGCCGGGGTAGCGATCATTTCTTGAAGCGCGACTGTGTCGCTGATGCAGGGCCCCTCTACCAGTACACACACTGGAACTGGTACTCTTTCGCCGATATCGGAAGGATGACAGACTGAGTCAACCCCCTGGTGTATTAATTCAATGGCTGACGGGGCTTGAACTCAGGATTCTAGGATCCCAAACCGCCACCCTAACCACTGACCCAACACCAGGCTCAGGTCGAATGGTTAAGTTGAGGTTGATTGGTGATGGTTCTTTCAGCCCCAAAAGGCGTAGTGACTGAATGTGGAAGAGATATGGAGAGTTGTGTGTATGGATTTTGATTTGAGCAGTGTATGTTATGAGGTTAGTTGGTTGGTTGTTTGGGTTTTTTTTGCTTTTTTTGTGTGTGTGAGCATTTCAGGAGTGTGTGTGTGTATGTATGTGTGCTATGACATTTCCAGTTGTTACTGGAGTTCGTCAGTGGTGTGTACTGGTCCCCACACTTTTCAGTACTTGTATGGACTGGATTCTGGGGAGGATGTCGGAGCGATCAGGCTGCCGTGCATTGTTTGGGAATGTCAAGATGTCTGAACTTGATTTCGCAGATGATGCAGTCATCTTTGCGGAAACTCTGGATATCCTTTTGGGGGCCCTCGAGGTTCTGAAATAGGAGTTGGAGCTGCTCGGATTACGCGTTTCCTGGGTCAAAACTAAGATCCAGGCTTTCAATGACATCTTGGATACTGCTATCTTGTCTGTTCCTGTTTGTGGTGAGGATGTTGAGGTCACAGAGAGATTCACTTACCTTGGCAGTGATATTCATGTCTCTGCTGGCTGTGAGCCAGAGGTCAACAGACGTCTGGGTCATGCCTGGGGCGTCATGGATTCACTGGATCATGGGGTGTGGTGCTGTCGGTACCTGTACGGGAGGATGAAAGTCCGAGTCTTCAGGTCCTTGGTGCTTCCAGTCTTGCTCTGTGGATGTGAGACTTGGACTCTGACCAGGGATCTGAGTCGTAGACAATTCCTTTGGTACCAGCTCTCTTCGGAAAATCCTTGGTTATCGCTGGTCAGACTTTGTGTCCAATGAGCGGTTGCTGAGAGAGACTCAAATGAGATTTGTTACCTGCATCGTCCGTCAGCGTCAGCTGCGGATGGATAGACATGTGGCTCGTTTTCCTGACACTAATCCTGCTCACCAGACTCTCTCAGTGAGGGAGCCTCGTGAGTGGAGGAGGCCAATGAGCCGACCACGTGCCTTGTGGTTGCAGCAGGTTGGTCATCATCTCAAGGAGATGAGGATGGGCCTTGCATCTGCCTGGGGGATGGCCAGACGGAGGCCCCTGGAGTACCGGTGGAAAGTGGACACAGCGACGCGCTGCTCCGGCGCATGCTCCCATACCTGACCTGGCCTTAGTTGTTGACCTTGGGCCTATGTTGACCTCAAAAATAATAGGCTAGTTGAATTCAGTGACCTGAAATATAAATCCTTTTCAAATTTCAAGTCAATCGGATGAAAATTTAGGATTTTAGAAATACAATCTTAGTTGTTGACCTTGGGCCTATGTTGACCTTTTGGTCGATGTTGACCTCAAGAATAATTGGTGGTTGAATTCAGTGACCTGAAATATAAATCCTCTTCAAATTTCAAGTCAATTGGATGAAATTTGAGGATTTTAGAAATCTCACCAAAGTTGTTGACCTTTGGCCTTTGTTGTACTTTTGACCTTTTGACCTCAAAAACAATAGGCTTCTTGCTTATGACAAGCTCTACCATGTGGTGAAGTTTTGTGAAGATCGGTTTAAAATTGTGACCTGTTGACGATAAACAGACACAGACAAACAGACCGACAGACACAGACAGAATAACAAAATCGACTAACCAATATACTTGAAAAATCTTCGATTTTGCAAGTGACAAACATATGGAGTGAAAACTGAGTATATCTTCTGGCACGTGTCATCGCCAGGGCACTTTTGGCACCTTGCGATGACTATGTGCAGC